>NW_021703768.1:112154489-112692633 GCF_005190385.1 Monodon monoceros
GGGGGGGGGGGGGGGGGGGGGGGGGGGGGGGGGGGGGGGGGGTGCCGATGCACAGCACAGGGGAGAGAGATTGCGCATGTTGGTCAGTCGTGTTTTAAAGAGTACATTGCGGGGAGGCTGAGAGGGGCGCATGCAACAACAACTTTTGGAAGGGTGAGCTTGGCGACCTTCTTTATTAATGACTGCGGCAAAGCGCCCCCGGGCCGGGGAGGGGGCGCGGGCGGGCGGGGGCGCGCCGGGGCTGCAACTTGCCCCGCGGGCTCTGGCAGGGCGGAGGGGCTGCGGCGGGAGACCTGTGCGGAGAGGAGGTCGCGCGGCCGGGGACGTGGGTTCGGAGGACCCGGGGCTATCTGCCCTCCTGTCTCCCCGAGTTTATTTTGTTGATACGCAGCACGTCCGGGCGCCGAACCGGGCTGAGCCGGTGCACATGACCCTGCGCTGGGCTCACGTGCAGCCGGTCCGGTCCCAGACACCTTCCGGGGGCCACCGCCTCCGCCCTGTCGCCCCCTCTCCGGGCTGGGTGCACGCGGGCTCTGCACGCGGGGGCAGCATGCTCAGCTCCCGGACGCGGAGGCTCTGCACAAATTAAGCACAGTTTTTTGGAGGGGCGGGGGATACCCTTTCCAGGTGAGTATGGAGGGTGCGCAGCCCCAGCGCGGGGGGCGCGGGCTGGGGGTCGGGGGCAGCCCCCCCTCCAGGGCTGCGCGGGAGTCCAGCGGGGGAGAAGCGCTGGGAGTGGAAATGTACCGGCGGCGGCCGGAGCGGCGGGTGCGCGCCCGCGGGGCGACGGCAGGGGGCGTGGCCCTTGTTTACCTTCTTCCAAGTCTGCCGGTTCGCGTCCCGTTCTGGGGACGGTTCTGCAATCCCCTGCCGTCCGCCTCCACCCCTGAGCCCTGGGTAGTACCGGGAAGATGTAGGCAAGCGGCGGCCCGAGCCTGGGACTTACACACCTGACTCCCACATGAGTGACATTGCAGCCCCCCGCCCCCACCAAGCACCGCTGCAGTCCCTCTCCCGGATCCCCGGCCCCGCCCCGCCCCCGGCAGAGGCATCTTCCCGGCCTCACCTCCTTCCTCCCTCTCCCCTCTCTCCCTCCCTCCTTCCCACCCACTCGCCTGCGCCTGCGGAGCCGCTCCTGCCCGCCTCCTCCCCGCCTGGGTGCAGACTTGTGGCTCCCTCCGGTCCATTCCCGCTTATCCCTGGGCCCTGAGACACCCTCTTCTTCAGGCCAAGGGATGAGAGGGGGTCAGCTTGATGACTTGTAGCTTTAATGTCAGAAAAGGGGAATGTCTGCGAGACAAGCAGGAAGCCTTCGCTATAGCTTCTAGAGGCCCAGGACACCCACCCTCCCTACACACACACCATCCCCACACACACAGCTGCCACCCCCCTAGGGGCTCGGCCGCCCTCACCCGCTACGCCTAAGCCCTTTCTCCAGCCCCGGGGGCCAAGGCCACCTCCCGGCGCCACCCCCGGCCCGAACCGCTTCTTGCCCTTCCTTCGACTGGGCCGGAGCCCCCCGCAGCCACCTCCGGCTCCTCCTCCCAGCTCCCGCGGTCAGAATCATGCCGGCGCGCCTCCAGCCTGCTGTCCCCCGGACTGCCTTTAGGGGCAGGCTGGAGGCGCGCGCCACCCCCTCCCAATCCCCTTAACCTTTGCTGCCGGCCGGGACATTTTTCCTTAGCACCTTGAACGCAGATCTCCTGCCCTGGGCTACTGGGAACGGGAAGGGCTGTGTTTCCCTTTTCTCGGTGCCAAGGGCAGGAAGGATCCGGCGCCTCTGGTCTCTGCAGACTCCCAAACCTTGCCCCGCGCTTAACATTCTCTCCCACTCCTTTACCCCACCCCCACCCCCGCCGCCCCCATCTACTGCGGGATTCCAAGACACAAAGTTTCATATAGGGTCTGAGTTTGTAGGGTGTCATCAGGAGGCGTCATGTTTGCACTCCGAGCTGAGGAGCTGAGTGGGCACGACTGACCTGCCACCTTGCCTTTGTTGCAAGGGGGAGGAGCCCTGAGCTTTGAGTCCAGACAAGCTGTGAGGATGTCCCTTTAACGCATGTTTGCAAACTGAGTCCTGGGTCTGGGTGGTGGTAGGGCTGCCTGGCCCCTCCTGCCAGGGTGGCATTAACTCCCTCCCTTCACTGGTAAAATTCCCAGTAGGACATTTGGCAGAAGAGCTGGGCAGGGAGCTGCCAACCAGGCCTGGCCCTGTCTCCTGGGTTCCCAGGGTGCTGGCTTGTCCCCTACCCTGACTTCTTCTCCCACCTTAGGGCCCCAAGTGAAGGCACCATCCCTCCCATCCCATCTTCCTCAGGCGGGTTGGGACTCGCAAAGTGATCTAACAAGAAGAGAAGGAAAATAACAACAGAGTAACTGTAAGAGGAAGGAATGAGTAATAAAGCCGACCCAGGCAGGGAGGAGGGCTTTTATGTTTAAGAGATGCTATTTGCTTTTTAGGTCACAGGCTGCAAAAACAGGCTTTGATCCGAAGTGGGCGAATAATTTATTGAGAAAGTTTGCATGGTAGGGGAAAAAAGGGATGTTTGTTTGATCTGGAGGCCTCTCAGTTGTCCCAAGTGCTGTTGGCTGTTGTTTAGAGTGGAAAAGCATTTGGTTCCACAGCAAATGCCTCACCGAGGGAAGTCCTCGCCCCAGGCAGCAAGACTTGCAGTGAATGTTGGTTTTGAAATTGTTTAGCCAAGGGTCTCCCCAGCACTTTTGGAGTTGAAGTGTTTAAGGATAGAGTTGTTTGGGCTCGGGATGCAGCAAATGTGTCCAGAACATTTCCCATCCAACAGGCTTTTCCTTTCCCTAAATTGCCTGGCTAAACAGCCAATAACACTGATCCAAGAGGCTGTCAGAAATCTCCACTTAGCTTTCGCTGACAGGTGAGGTGGGACTGCTGGTCCCCAGCCCCCAGGTCCTTCCAGAATCATGAGATTAGGCTTTTGACACTGATTTCCACATCCTCAAGGTTGGGGGCAAGGTATTCTGGTTAATCAGTGTTCCAGTTAACAGGGAGGTACTTGTCTTATACCCAAGACCCAAGTCAGAGGCTTCCAGTCCAAATTCTTAACAGCTCATCCAGCAGGCTCTTCGTGGGCCTCACAGTTTTCCTTTTAGGTTCTCCAAGGGGAGGCCAAGTCAGAGTTATGAGGAGGGGGGGTACCCCTTGCTTGCCCTGTCCTCCACATAGGACCCTCACTATGTGTCTCAAAGATGAGGAACCCAGGGGCTTCCCTGGTGGCACAGTGGTTGAGAGTCCGCCTGCCGATGCAGGGGACACGGGTTCATGCCCCGGTCCGGGAAGATCCCACATGCCGTGGAGTGGCTGGGCCCGTGAGCCATGGCCGCTGAGCCTGCGCATCCAGAGCCTGTGCTCCGCAACGGGAGAGGCCACAACAGTGAGACGCCCGCGTACCGCAAAAAAAAAAAAAAAAAAAAAAAAGATGAGGAACCCAGGAAGATTCTCAGAAAACCTATTGGAATCTGGAATACCCCAGCCATACCTGGGAGTTGTAGGTCTGTGCACTGTACACTGTACCCCCTGGGGGGGGAGGGGGGCAAGGTGCACTATTTGGAGCCAGACAGTCTAGGTTTGAATGCTAGCTTTGCAGTCACCAGCTGCGGCAATTGCTCTGTGCCTCAGTTTCTTCATCTGCAATTGGGGTTAATAACAGTACCTGCCTCATGGTGGGTGTGTGGATTAAGCGATATATTGCATAAAGAAGACTATGCACAAAGCCAGGCGTGTGGTGAGCACTTGATTAGTATTAGCCATTCTTACTGTTATTATGAATGACCTGGATAGGACCCAAATGCAGCTGACCTTTGATCTCTCCCCTTTAGGCTAGGCCAGAGAGCCAGCTCCCTTCTCTGAAGAAGGGATCAGAAGGACCCTGCAGTTGCCAATGGGCAGCCATCCATGGGAGCGAGTGGACTGAGCTTTGCCCTCTCTGAGGTGGAGGGTAGGGTGTGAAGGTGCTGAAGGACAAAGTAGACAAAGCCCCTTTCTGTCTCCCAGGATCCCCTTGGTATGTCCCCAGAACTGGGTCTGGAGGGTGGGTGTGGACAGTGTGTTCTAGGGGAGCTGGGTGCCCCCTGGGACACTTGGAATTGCAGGTGGGCAATGATGGGTGTTGGAGGAGGGTTAGGCTCCCCCATGATTGGAGAAGTAAGTTTGAGCATCTGTGTGTACCAAATCATTTTTGTCATGGCAGATACTGTCCCTGAGAAGGCATCAAAGTTAATGAGAGATAGGAAAGAGTGGGGCTCTGACCCCCGTTTAAAATGGTTTAAGAATGTGCAGCTCTTGTTTTCTGAATGTCTGGCCTTCCCGACACAAGCAGGCTCTGAGGACAGGTTTTCCAGCCGAAATATGATTAAATTGTATTAGCATCTTATTACATACACGCCTTAGTGGTCTGCCTCAGACAGGGAGAGTTTTTGTTTCTCTTTGGAAGATTGTGTCTGGAATGGTAAATTGCCTGCTTGAAAGCCTCCCCACCCCCCTTTTTTTAAGGAGGAAGACGAAATCCTGCTGTGTATGGTGGCAGGCTGGGTAGGCCTGGTGGCCCCCAGAGAGGAGAGGCCAGAGGCCAGGTTGGGGTGTTTTAACTGCCTAGGGAGCTGCTGCAGTAGCAGGCCTGAAAGGCCCACTGTTTCCAGGGTCAGCTGGAAGGGCGTTAATGGAGGCCCAGGGTGTTTATTTGAGTTTATTTGCGGAGAGGTCTTTAAAAGGGGGCTGGCATTGGGCCTTGGTGTTTCAAGTCCAGACCCGAGGCCCCCACTAAGACCAATGGCTAGTGTTGCCGAGAAAACATCTGCCACCAAATTGCCGTCCTATTACTGAGTTGACATTGATCGTTAGCCAGGAGCCCAACCAAATACAGCCTCCTGGAAGATGTGTGAGGTTAAGACAGGGAAGGCGGGCCATGCAAACGGGACGAAATCTTGGGCTGGGGTGTTTGCTCCCGCAAGCTGCGAGCAGGCCAGCTGGGCTGCGTGGTCCCACACTTCTAGAGGGAGGAGACAAGAACACACTCGGCACTCCATGGGTACCAAGCCCCTGTTATGTGCTGGGACGCCAGCAGGGATCCAAATGGTTGCGCTTTTTACTCTCGTGGAACGTATATTCCCAAGGAGGAGGACATTCAACAAGTAGCTCAACAAACACAAATTGTGCTGGGTGCTCTGAAGAAGCTGACTGATTGGGTGGTGGGCTTTCTGTAGATAAGGCAGCTGGCATAGACCTCTGTGACGTTTAAGCCGGAACTTGAAGGATGAAAAGTCAGACGTGCCTAGGCTACGTAGACCATTCCAGGCAGAGAGCACACCTGTGCACAGGTCTTGAATCATGGACTGTTTGGTTTGTTTCGGGAAATGAAAGGAGGCCAGTTTGGCTGGGAAGTGGTGGGGATGGGGGCGGTGGTCAGTATGTGGTAGGCAGGGGTAAGATCACGTAGGGTCTTATGGTCAGAAGCTTGAGTTTTGCCCTTTGAGCAGCAGGAAACCTTTGAAAGATTTTAAATAGGGCATGACATGATCTGATTTATGCTTTTTGAAGATCATTCTGGCTGCTGTGTGGATCTTGGATTATGAGGGAGCCGTAGCGGAAGTTGGAAGATGAATGAGGAGTCCCGCAAGAGATGAGACTGGCTTGGACCAGTATGGTAGCAGTAGAGATAGGGGAAATGTGGGTGGATTCTCACTGTATCCTGGAGGGAGCGCCCACTGGACTTGCAAGCGTTGGCGGTGGGGCGGAGGAGGCTGTGGGCTGCTGCTCATTGAGGGGACTCAAAGAGGGGACCCGAAGGAGAGCCGTGTGTGTCTCCGTGCTGGGGATGTTGTGGGAGTGCAAGTGCACTGGTGGCAATGGCAGGAAACGGGGACACTTTCTTTCCCAGAGTCTTCTTTGTAGGTAAGGTTTCAGGAGCACTTTCTGCCCCTAAAAGCAAGTGCCTTGTGACCCTGAGGTATTTTCCCAGAGCAGACCTTGCTTTGGGAGAGGTTGGGGGAGGCAGTGGAAAAGGAAAACCAGAGGCCAAGACCATGTCTTGGCACTTCCATCCCCCACCTGCATGTATAGCCCTGGATTTCAGCTTTGGTAAAAGAGTCCTCCCTGTCTCCTTTGCTGGGTTGGAGAGGGCCTTCATGGGGCAAAAGGCTATGCCGCAGGGGAGCCCAGGCCTCATTTGGGGCTTCATTAGCCACTGACAGTAGAGGCTCACCTGAGGCAGGGAGGCCTTTGGAACAGACTTGGTTCAAAGGAAAGAAGCAAAGCAGTGGTTTCCCGCTGAAGCCTAGTTATTATTCCAGTTAAGCCACCGCAGAATCTGCTCCCTTAATAACACCCTGCTAAGGAGGACTCTGGGGTGTTTCACGGAGGGCAGGTTGGACGGGCGGCTGGCTGAGGGTGGGTGCAGGTCTGCACGCCAACGGGGCACTCTGGTCCTAGGCAGTGAGAAGGTCATTGGCAGTCAAGAGGTCCTGTTGTAGGGGACCTTGCTTACTGTACAGGCTCACTGCCTCGCTGAGGAGGCCTTCAGGTGGGCGCTGGTTAGGAGGACTGTCCACCTGGCCCGAGTCCGCTGTGGAATTAAGAACCGGCACTCAATACGGAGTGCCAGCCACCGTGCTAAGGGCTTTATACTGCTCTCATTTACTCACCAGCTGATTCTGGCCCACAGATGTGTTTAGTTTGGCCCTCTCAAAGTGTTTTAAAAATCTGAATCAGTTGCCAACATTTTAAGTTCAGGAGATTTATGTAAAATTCCAGATCCAGTTTGTGTCCTTTGGGAGGTGTGTCTTTTCCAAGGTCCCTGGTCTAGTGAGGGGTGCAGGTAGGATTTGAACTTGGCCTCCCTGAATCCAGTGCTCCTGCTTTATATGCTATGAGAGAGCCTGGCTTGCAAGTGCCCCTTTTCTGGAAATGAAGAGCAATGCAATTCATGTAGAGGATTGCAGGAGAAAACAGGTGGGTGCACTTAGAGCACCTCTCCCCCTGCTCCTGTTCTACCTGTGAAAGGGCTGGGTTGGCAAGATGTAGGCTAGAGTCAAGAGTTCTGTTAAAGTCACCTCATCACACTCAGACCCCGGAGGATAGCAAGGATGGGCAGCTGTGGGTGGTGGAGCATTATTGCCCCATTCAGTGTATGACCTGAGCCACTGGGCTGCTTGCACTCTGCTGCACAGAGGCAGGGTAGCCTAAAGGTCAAGAACATGGTCTCCTGAGTCAGACCTCTTACGAGCACTGTGATCTTGGGCAAGTCACTTAACCTCTGAGCTTCATTTTCCTCAGCTGCAAAAGGGAAGCAGCCATCAGGCCCACCAGCACCAAAGGGCTGTTCTGAGGCCTCAGTGAGGTTCCTGTGTACCAGGACGCACCCCCTCCCCAAGCAATGGGTGCTTAGCAGTTTTAGCTCTTGTTCCTGCCTCCTTGGCGTCCATGCTACCACCAGGCATCCCTCCATACCCCCACACCCTCTAGAGAGCACTTTGCCTGCACCTTTGGAGCTGGGCAGCAAGCAGCGCCAGTGAACCTTCCTGTCATCCTGATGCTGCTACTGGGGACACAGGGGTGGAGAGAAGCTCCTGGCTAAGGTCAAGTATGAGGCAGGAGGGTACTTCTGAATAGCTCAGAGTTCTGGGTAGTCACACCCCACCTTAAAGAGCCAATGCTCCCTGGTCTCTGCAGGGCCACAGTCAAATAAGGTGACCCCCAGGCTTGGGCATGAGCAGACTTGGGATGACAGCAGGTGGCAAATGGGATTCCGAGTGGGGGTGGGGAGCCTGGCTGGCCTGCAGCTGGGACGGGCAGCGGGGCTCTTTCCCTACTGACACTGGCTCCTTGTCCTTTGCTGTGGACAGTGAGGCAGCCCAGGGTCTAGACTGACAGGAACACGGTGGAAAGCACTCTGGGCCCTGAGCCCCAGGTCTCTTCTCACGTTAGGACTCGGCCACTGACTAGCTGTGAGACCCGGGGCAGGTTAACAAGCCACTCAGTGTGCTCCCCTCCAAGAGGGGACAAGAGCAGGCTCTGCCACCCAGGACTCTGCAGGATTAGAGGAACTAGTGGGTGGGAAAGCACTTCCAAGAGGCAGGAGCTGACAAGGGCACAAAGGCAGCTCAGTGTGGGCTCAGGGATCAGACCACGTGGATTCAAATCCCAGTTCAGCCAGTTACTAGCAGGACAAGGCACTGAGCCTCCTCCGTAAAAGAAGCTAATAGCTCACAGCTCCCCAGGTTGTTAGGACCTGAGATAGCATGGGTAGGGGAAAGAGCTCAGTATGGAAGAGCTGCCCTTCCTACCTCGAAGTTAAATACTGTAGTGGAGAGAAAGTTGGTTTTTTCTTTTATCTGCAGAAGGACATTGAGGGGAGGGAGGGCAGCCCAGCCCAGCCCATTCACCCTGGGCCTGGTGTGGCTCAGGGACCCAGCTTGCAGCCTCCCTGCCCCCACCCCATCTCCACACCCCTCTGGCTGCCGCTCTCAGTATGTGCCCTCAGTGCCGTCTGGACTGGCTTGTCCCTCAATTCTGATAACCTGATCCTCCTGGAAGAGTCAGTCTTGTTTCCTGTGCCCTCCCTCCTCAGCACCCAGCAGGGTACCACTTGTAACTTGCAGGTGAGAGTGGATTCTTCGGTGGGCCTGAGTTTCCTTGAGTGGAAGCTGGCACTGGGCAGGTCCTGGTCTCTGTTCATTCTGGGGCTGCTGACCCCCCTTGCCCTCCCTCGTCTTTGACCAGACTCTCCGTTGTCTGAGGCTCTGGGCTCAGGAGGTGGGAGATGCCGCCCCCTCTCCCAGCCCCAGGGCCCATGTAGGTGGGCGGGGAGAGGGCGAGGCTGGTGAGGAGAAGGCTAGGGCACCACCTTGTTCTCACTCTTTCTCTGCAGTGGGGTGAGTGTGGGGAGGAAGGTTATTGGGCAATTTTCTGAGAGACTGAGGATTTCCCAAGCCGCCTGTGAGTATAATGGGGCCTGCCTTTCATTGCAGATGGAAGAGAAGAGGCGAAAGTACTCCATCAGCAGCGACAACTCTGACACCACCGACAGTAAGGCCTTCCATCTGGGGCTCCTACCGGGAAAGTGTTTGCATAATTATCAGGCCCACAGGCCCAGATCGGGGGACACTGCCCCATGGTCTCAATGTTGATGAAAGCATAAATCAGGCCAGGTCCCTCTGCTCCTAAGAAAATCCCCACACCACTATGGCCTCCAGGGCCTTGCTGTCCTCTTTACTCTACTCCCCTTTACCCTCTAGCTCTCAGCCCCATGTGTTTTGCTCTGGTTGGAACAGATCAACTCCCCTCTGGGCCTTTGCCTATGCTGTTCTTGGCTGCTAGGAACACACCCCTCTCCCTCTGGCCCTGCCGTTGAGTCAGGGCCCTGTAGAAGTGTCCACACAACAGATAAAAAACCTGTCACTCTTCATTATAGTGACCTGATAAGTATCATTTCCTAACCAAGTATCATTTCCTTATTAAGGTAAGCTCCTTGATAAGAGGGGTCATGTCTTGCTGACTGCTGTATCCAGCTAGATTGGGCACATAATAGGTGATCAGTAAATGTTTGCGGAAAAAATTAATGAAGGAGTCTGACCTTCATGGGATCTTGGCAACAGAACCTCAGGGTAGACTTGTGTGGGGGCTGGGTGTGCCAGCCCTGGATATGGGGGGGGCACTGTTACAGAGAAAATAGGGCTTAGGGAGCCCCTTCTTAAATACGGAGGGGAAAAGGGAGGTTTGTGTCAGGTGAGGGCTTTTTTCTGGTACTAGAAGGCAGCTCTTCTTAGATGCCCTAAGAACCTGGGCCTGCATGAGCCAGTCGGAGTAAAGAGTTCCATTCTGCCCTGTGTAGGAGAGACACTCTGCCAGGAAGATCCCACTTAGCGATGTCCTCTGGTGAAAGGCCAGGCTGAGGAAGAGCCTGCGCTGCCCGGGAGGCCGGGCCTGGAGCCCTGCAACTGTAGACCTTAGTTTGTTCACGTACATGGTGAGCAACTGGGATTGGGGAGATCTCCAAGGCCCCTTAGAGCTCCCGGAGTTCTCTAATCCCCCGGAGCCTGAGGACACATGCACTAGAATGAGAAATCAGGTCCCAGCCCCTTCTCTCCCTCCAGGTTTCACTCAGTGTCCTTTGGGGTCTGTTTACTCAGCTTGGCTCTGGTGTCTGACCTGGCCCGCCGTTCCTCCCTGCAGCAGTAGATCACAGCGTCCGGCCCTTTGTGGCTGCAGTCACGCTGCCTGTGGCCTGTTTCAGTAGAGCCAAGAAGAACTGCATCCTCTGCTTCTAACTTTATTTCAGGCAAAGGAACCCTTGAGGGCCAGGCGCCCACAAGGGAGAGCATCTGGGCAGCTGAGCCCTGTTTCTGCATTGGAGTTGGGCCGGGCTGAGGCATCCTCCCTTTTCACCAGTCGCCACCACTACCCATCCGTAGCTGCTGCTCCTTTGACCCATAGGAGTGGGGGCCAACCTGAGTGTAGTCCAGCGAGGGCCTCTAGACCCTAGTGATGTAATAGGTAATCTTAATCAAGAAAGCGCTGTGTGCCAGGGACTGTGCCAAGACTTTACAGGCATGATATCATTTAATTCTCACAACAACTCTTTGAAGATGGTTATTCTCTGCCCCCATTTTATAGAAAAGCAAGCTGAGGCTCAGAGAGACTAAGTCATTCGTCCAGGGTGAGGAGCTAGTAAGTGGCTGAGCCAGGGCTCAAGGTTAGTCTGTGGGTCTACTTTAGAGCAGCAATCTTCCCACTACCTTGTCTCGCCTCTGCATACCCACTGGGCATCACCCCAGAGTGTCTAATCGGCAGTGAGGGTGGAGAGTGGCCACAGAAGGCTTCTTATAGCCCTCCTTCACCAAGGAGGAAGCAGAGGACCAGAGAGGGCAAGGGATTTGTCATGGATCACACACAGGAAGCTAATACTGAGTCCTTGTCCAAACTGCCTTTCACCTCCCAGGCGTCTTCTGGTTGGTGGGTAGAGGAGGCATCATGTCCCCATTCATTGTTGGAAAGGCCCAGAGCAGGGACAGTCCACCAGGTGCTTACAGAGGTCTCCGCCTCCTGAACATTCAAGCCAGAGCTTTCCTGACAGACCTCCTTTCCTTGGACATGGGTGGGTGGTGTTCCTGGCCTTCCAGGGGCCCCTCATGGGCTGTGCTCTCTCTGCAGGTCACGCTACATCTGCATCAAGATGCTCCAAACTGCCCAGCAGCACCAAATCAGGCTGGCCCCGGCAGAACGAAAAGAAACCCTCAGAGGTGGGTAGTGACAAGTATCCTGGAGAAAGATGAAACAGAGGTGGAAAGGAGAGGGAGGGATGTATGCGGGAAGTGCAGGTATATGGGGGGGAGAGGATTCCTGGCAGAGGGTGCAGTCATTGCAGAACAAGACCAGTATGGCTGAGTAGAGTGGATGGGAGGAAGGGGTGGGGGAGCCAGTTCTCATAACCTTGTAGGTTGTTGTAAAGATGTTCCTATTGATCTGAGTGAGAGGAGAAGCCTTTCAAGGATCATAATCAGGGTAATTATATAGTCTGCTGTTTTAATGAAAGGTCCCACTGGCTGCTGTGAGGAGAAGGGAATATGAGGGGCAAGGGTGGGAGTGGGGAGGATTCTTTGGCAGTGGTCCAGGAGAGAAATAACGGTGGCTTAGAGCTGAGTGATGGCAGTAGAGTAAGAAACAGTAGGATCTGGGACATTCTGGAGGTTGAGCCCAGAGTGACAGGATTTGCTGATGTAGGGATGAAGGGTGGAGTCCTCAAAGTCATCCAGTTAGGTGAGCCACTCCTTATTATGCCCATTTCACATGCGTCTGCCCTTTAAGCCTTCCTTACTTTGACGCTGTTTCTTGGGACAGATAGAGGTACTTATGGCCTCTGGAGCTGTGGAGAAGAGCTTTGGGGGTGGGTAGACAAATGGACATGCGATCCTGCCTCTGCAGCCCCTGAAAAATTGCATCCTAGAGACTCATCGCTCCCTCTTAGGTCTTTAATGCGTTGCACTGGGCACAGAAGAGACCCTTGGCACAAATGAGGCTGCCAGAGCATTGAGTACCCAAGAAGGGGGTTGCTTTTGAATCTGACCCTTAAGAGAGAGATTGTTCTGCAGCCCACAGAGTAGCCAGGCACTGGGCTAGACACTACTTTTTTAACCCTCCTGTTACAATAAGGAAATTGAGGATCCTAAGGTTATACAGCCAAGATGTGAGGTTCTTGGGGCCAACCGTGCCAAGGGTGGGAAGGCTTAGAGTTCTGGGGCAGAGCACTTGGCCCGGGTTGAGGGAGGATATCTTTGTTCTGAGCCTGGCAACCTCCTCTCCCCTCCCTCACTGCAGGGGCCATCCTGGAGCTGCTATCATTAGCCAGTCCCTAGAGGGGGTCTTCTGAAAAACCTTGCATTTGAAAAAGGACTCCCCGCCTCCTCCGGGAGCTGGCCTACCCTGGGGCTCTCCTTTTGTGGGGTTGGGGGTGGGGACACCTTTGAGACCTGAAACCTCCCATTCCCATCCCCCAACCTAGTATCCTCCCTTGGCCCTATAGGGGAGCGGTGGAGATGGAAGGAAATATCTCCAGGAATGCAGTCAGGACTGGAATGAAAGCAGGGGGTGAGGTGGGCATGGGAGGATGCTGTTCTTGAGGCTCTTGGCACCTCCTGGTCTGGCCCTGCTCAGTGGGTGGAAGGCATGTGCTCATGTGCACTGGGAAGTAGGATACAGAGTGTGCTAGGGCCCTGGGAGTCCCGGGGACCACCCCTCCACCCGTCTGCCCCCACCCCCATCTTGAGAGCTGCAGGGGCTCCCAATTACTACTAGGGTTGGATTAGTAAAACAATAGCCATCTTTTGTGCCTTCCTGGTCCTGGAAGGCAGGAATTGTTCTGCCTGTTTGGGAGCTGAGGAACCTGCCTCTCAGAATCCCACCTGCCCCCTGCTTTCAGGGGCTATTCAGATTGGAGAAAAGAGGGGAAGTTCTGGGGAGGCCCTGGGGCTGGCTTAATCCCTTCCCCTGACACCCCCTTCAAGCCCCAGTGGGAGGCAGGGCCTCCTCTCAGGGCGGAGATCCCTGGGGCAGTGCTGATATCTACACCGGGGATAGGCAGGCAGGCTGGGGGGAAACAGGTGTCAGGCAAAGGCTGAGGGGAAAGGGTGATTTGCATGGGGCTGAAAATTCCCCTGCCTCTTGGGTTTTCCAGCGCAGGGCCTTTGAACCTTTCCCCACCTAAAAATAGAGTCAAACCATTGCAAGGGTGTTGATCCCCAGCCCTGCTGGGGACTGGCCATGCACGGCCCTGGGTTCAAACCGAGGAGCCTCTGCAGGGGGCTCTGAGGCCTGACTGGAGACACCCGCCCTCAAGTCTTAGGCTCCAGAAGAGCTGAGGAAGTCTTCCCCGCCTTGAACTGTCGCCAAGGACAGGCTTTTCCTCCCACAGCAGGCTGGAGAGCAGCCTGCGAGGTTTCCCTCGTCCCCTAAGTGAGGAGGCTGAGCCATAGCCGGCATAAATTCCAAGTTATCGTGGGGCAGAGAGGAAACCATCAATGAAAGCTTCCAAATTATTTGGCTCATGAGAAGGCGGAGATGAAAGCGAGGATTTGGCGGCAGATAACATTTGCAGTAAATCTCTTCACTGGGCTGTCCCTTCTCTTTCTGTGCATGGGCTGGAGAGAAAGGCCTTTATAATCTGCTGGAGCTGGGGGCCGAGGGCTATGGACACCTGGTGAAAGGGCATCTGGAGTCCCTTCTGCTCAGTCCCCAGAGTAAGAAGCCGGTGGGGTCGTTTTCAGGCTGCTCACACGGTCTGCTCCCAGTCTGGCCCAAGTTCCCAGCCTCAATGCTTGCAAGTTGATGTGTGTGGTGCAGGAGTCCCTTCCTGGTGGCTGCAGAGCCACGGGACCCATGGCTTACTTCGTCTCCTCATCTGTGAAGGTGGACATTGATGGGTGGCGATTTGAGGATTAGGAGTATTTGGCATAGCAGCAGCACTGGCACGTAGAGAAGCCACCAGCTATGGAAAGAGCTTTAGGCCTAAAGGTGGCTTTAGGCGACACTGGCAGGGCTGCCCCTGGAATGACCTGTGCACTCTGAGGGTGCAGATCAAGGAGCGCGCTATACACCAGAGGGAGGTGCCCCAGGCTGGAACAAAGTGATCTGACCAGGAGTCAGGACCCTGGACAGGGCCAAAGCCTTGAGGCCCAGCTTCCCTTCTGGCCCTTAACCAGTGGGTGGCCTCCCTCATCCTGAGTGAAAGGGGACTGCAGCCCTCAGTACTGGGGGCTGAAAGAACAGGCCCTGGGATTCCTGGGAGGCTGGGTTAGGATTTTTGGTGGGAGTACACTAAGTCTGAAGTTGGCCCCAGGATCCCGTTTGGCAGTGGAGGGGAAAGGTGGGGCTGACCCCAAGCACACAGGCTGCTGCCTTCCTCTGCTCTGCCTGCCAGCGGGATCCCAACAAAGCTGAGATCTGTCCCTTGGGGCTTAAGTCGGCCAGGCTAGTCCTGAAGGAGAGGAAGGGATTAGCCTGGTTGGGGAGGTGATATTAGTACATAAACCACGCTGAGGCCTTGGCTTTCTGGCCTGGCCTGTCTCACCAAATAGCATGAACATAACTTAGTGGGTCATATCTGTGAGAGCCTTATAGAGATCACAGACCAGAGATTATTTTTTTAAATACCAATATCAGACCCCCAACCCTTATCATTCCCAAGAATTCTGACTTAAATGTTCTGGAGTAGGGCCCCAGGTACCTGTACTTTTTAAAAGCCCTCCTGCTGGAAGCCAGGCTTAAGAACTACTGCCATAGGGTAGGAATAAAGATGCAGACGTAGAGAACGGACTTGACACAGCGGGGGAAGGGGAAGCTGGGACGAAGTGAGAGAGAAGCAGTGACATATATACACTACCAAACGTAAAACGGATGGCTAGTGGGAAGCAGCCGCATAGCACAGGGCGATCAGCTCGGTGCTTTGTGACCACCTAGAGGGGTGGGATAGGGAGGGTGGGAGGGAGGCTCAAGAGGGAGAGGATATGGGGGTATATGTATACATATAGCTGATTCACTTTGTTATACAGCAGAAACTAATGCAACATTGTAAAACAATTATACTCCAAAGAAGATATTAAAAAAAAAAAAAAAAAAAAAAAAAAGAACTACTGCCATAGACCTTTTCCCCTGATCTGCTAAGACAGGAGTTTCTGGCTTGGTCCTCCCTGGAAGTTGAGGGAGGAAGGGAAGGCCTTCCAGCCTGGGTCCGTGACCTAAACAAAGGCTGGGAGTGTGGGTGAGAGCATCCCACAGCTCACCCCTTCTCCCAAAGCAGTCAGGGGACTGAAGGTTTCTGCCAAGCCCTCTGCCTGGCATAGGTGGGAAGGGCAGTTTGAGAAGAGACCCGGAGGCCATCCTGTGGTTTGGAGGCTGCTGTTTGAAGCTGTATCTTCCTCAGGCCTGGGGCAGAGAGGCAGATGGAGGGGCAATCCGAGAAGCGAGGGTTTCCCCTAGGCAGGCTGTCTTGAGGTAGAAAGCTGAAAGCTGTGTTTTCAGGAAGTCAGAGTCCCCAGAAGTCAGCCAGTGGGCGGGGACATAGGTCCTTAGGACCCTAGGACTAGTGATAGTGATTATACTCAGCAGACACTTGAGAGCACCTACTAGGCCCAGCCTAGTGCTAGGGGGCACAGAAAATGCAGGCCCTATCCCTGGGGAGCTTGTCCTCTGACTGTTAGCAGGATGCAGGTGCCATACAGGAAAGTGTCCGTTACGAGAGGTGCGGCCGCTTTGCCACTAAGGAGCTCTGTGACCTTGGGCAAGTAATAGTTTCTCTCTGAGCCTCAGGGTCATCATCTATAGAGCTCTGCCCTGCAGTTACTGTTCTGTAGATGTGACTGTCCTGCCCTGAGGCCTGTGGAGCCTGAGGGTGGGGGAGATCCCAGACGTGAGTGGAAGTGAAGCTGGCCTCCCTGGGATGGAAGCCTGGATGGTCCCAGAGCAGGGTGGGCAGGAGCTGGCCTCCTTTTTAGGCCCTGGTGACAAACTGTATATACCCCTAGATGAGAGAATGGGGCTTCTCTGCAGGTCCACAGGGGCCCTTCACCAGTGCTCAGCCTTTCACCCCTGGGACAGGGCCCAGGAGAAGGAGGTGACCCTGTGAACAGCCTCTGCCACCAGTGGAGTGTCTTCCTGACCCAGGGTCTGTGAAACTTCCTCTATAAGGATGGCCTTCCCTAGGAAAGGCAGCGAGTGGAGAGTGAGAATGCAGTATATCTGCTTGACCCATTGCTTTTGAAAATGGACCTCTTCCTCCCTGGGTGAAGGCAAGGGTGACCAGATTGTGCTGGGGTGCAAAGCCACAGGATAAGTAAAGGTGCATTCTTGGAGGAGCCAGAGGTATTACCCAAATGTTTGAAATAATGTATTTTACATTAAAACAATGATGGCGTATGTTGTAGCAAAATGCTCCCAAACTTGAGAAGTAAAACAGGAGGCTCCAAAAAAGAAAAGTTTTTTGCTTACCCCTGTGGTTTTGAGCGGTGTTTCTAGTCAGCAGTTCCTCTGCTACCCTGGGAAGCAGGCAGGCAGTGAGGGGAGCCCTTCCTCTGGGCTAAGCGCCTGCTCTCTGAGCCTCCCACTGCCTTCCTCTGGGGTGGGGGGCAGAATCCACTTCTCGTATAGTTAGGAACATTGCTGCTCCCGCCAACTGGAAAGGCCTCCTGGCCTCTGGGACTTGTCTTGCAAAAGAAATGTGTGTAATAAATTCTCTTTAAGAGCAGGAAGTGCTGTTATCCTTGTGAAAGAGAAAGATGTTGAGAGTGTGTGTGTGTGTGTGTGTGTGTGTGTGTGTGTGTGTGTGTGTAAATGTCTGACCAAATTAGCCTAGTGGTAGCTTGAATGGGACTGGGAGGCTATTTCCAGAGCCCTTCTCTGGAATGTAGGCCTAATTTTAAGTATCTAAGTATGCTCTTGGCTGAGATACTCTTTATCAGTTTCCAGCCCAAGAAAGAGATCTTTTTTAAAAGAAGAAATAGCTGACTGGTTTGCAGGCAGCCTTACGTTGGTTAAAGGACAGTGCAGACCTCAGGCAAGTGGTTTAACCTCTCTGAGTCTTGGTCTCCACATCTGTAAAGTGGGAGTAATATGAATTGGGTGAGATTGTATAAATATAGCATTTAGCACAGCACCTGGCATACTAGAACAGGGCAATCACTTTTCACTATTAGCTCTTCTTTCTAATGAGATGAGGTGCTCAGAAAAAAAACTGTGATTTCAAGTGAGGTACCGGTAGTAATTTTACTTGCCTCTTTCAGGACAGACTGTGAAACATCCTTTGGGAGATTAGAGAGAGGAGGCACTCCTAGCTTTGCATTGGGACTTTTGATGTGGACAGAGTCAAGGAGAGGCAGTCCAGGCCAAAGCCATTTTCATTGGCTTTGGGACAGTGACCAAGACCAGTTCCTGAGTTCCACCTGGAAGAATCCTTTGGGCCAGACCTCTGTCTGCACTCTCCCTGCTAGGAGGACAGGACAGGAAGTTTCAGAGTTTAGTCATACTTCAGACCAATCCTGGGGTTCATTCACTTACTCACTCACTTGTTCCGCAAGCATTTCTTGAGTACCTGCTATGTGCCAGGCGCTGTGCCACAAACAGGCACAATGATAAGCACGACACATGCAGTCTCTGCCTCTCTCAGCTTGATTATTAGAGGAGATGGACATTAAGCAAATAATTACACAAATAATCATATTCTGTAATTATGATAGGTGTTGGAGCTTTTCCTTAAGTGACTGAACTTCCCCTTGTGCCTCTTGGTCTGAAATACACTATGATATAATACTTCACCCTTGAGAAAAGGAAGCAGAAACTAAGGTCCCAGGATGAAATGTTCAAATAACATTCATAAATCTTGCGATCATGTACAGAAACTCTTAGCATAGCAGAGTGAAAGTTGCCTGTTGTCATTGTCTTTATTTGCTTTTGGACATCATGTCAGACTCCAGATATGACATGCTTTCTGGCATGCTTTCTGGCAAGAACCCGTTTTTGGTTCTTCTGGGGAAGTAGGTACAGAAAGCTCCATAGACTTTTCAATGCTTGTGGTCTTCAGTCTTGAGAAAAGGAACTAGAGGGCAAGCCACGTGCAGTTTCCCCGCATCTGGGCAGAGCAGGGTCTTCAGCTCCCTTCAGAGCTGCGTTGGCACCTCTGGCACTCACATTGGTTACTAGATTAGAGTTTTAGACCTTTAAACATTCTTCATACTGTTTGAAGAAGCTACAATTAACATCTCCCAAGCAGCTCAGCAGAACTTGGTTGCTAGGCAGCAGACATCTAAAGACAATTTGTCAATTTCTGCCAAAAGGGAAAAATAGTAAACATTCACATTCTTAGAAAATTGCTTGTTTTCCAGCTTCCAACTTCCTTGCCATGGCAAGGCCTCCAGTTCATCAGTGTCCATTTTATTCCTTATTTAGTTTTCATAAATAATTCAGAGGCATTTTAGGAGAATAATCGAGCCTTTTTTTAAGCCTAACCTTTGGCAGTTCAAAACAGAAAGATGTTTGGGTTGCTGTGTTTGTGGACAGGTTTTGTATGAATGTACAGGGGTTCCTTTGGAAGGTACAGAGTACCGAGCTGTAGCCTTGGGCAGCTACCCAGAAAGGTGGTAGCAGATCCATGGGAGGCTCTTGAGTAGTTCAGCCTTAGTTAGCACCTAGCATGTGTCAGGCCCTGCGTGCACTGCTGCAGCAAGAGACGAGGAGATTCCAGTACAGGGGCTGTGGAAGTTCAGAGGAGCCCAGAACTCAGCCTGGCATCAGGGAAGGCTTCCCAGAGCAGATGTGGGCTGGACTAATACCCTAAGCGTGAAACAGGCTGCCCCCACTTTGGCAGGGAGAAGACTGTCCCAGCAGGGTCCTCTCATGTGCCAAGGGTGAAAAGTACTTGGGAGGGAGACTACCCGTGCATCCTTGTGGCCATGGGGCCTGGTAGACTCTGCAGCTCAGCCTGAGGGCAGTGGGAAGACAGTAGAAAGCCACTGGAGAACTTGGAACTTGCGAAGGTCACTGTCTGATTTGCATATTCCAGCCCTTGGGGAAACCACTTGATTTGGCTTAGGGTTAACTCAAGGGCATTGGCCATGAGCAGGTGGCCAAGAGGGGCTGGGGTTGTGCAGGGGTGCTGAATGGCTCCGGTGTTGTCTATCTGGGTTCCTTTGCCACTTCCAACATGAAGGACCTTGTGTAGGTTATTAAACTAACCTGAGTCCCGGGTTTCTCAACTGTAAAATAGGGATAATGGTAGCACCCACCGCACAGAGTTGGTATAGGGACTAATAATTCAAGAACAGCCGTTAGACTGGCACTGGGCACACAGTGCTCTTTAAGTGTTGACTGGTACCATTAAGATGGTGCTGCCCTTCCTGTGCTTCCATCAGTCCTCTGCCCAAAAGGGCCACAGGTAACCAGTCTGCCCCCTGCTGCCTGAATGACCGCAGATGAAACTTGCAACTCTCTTGGGACTGAAATCTTTTTTTTTTTCTCTCTCTCTCTCTCTCTCTCTCTCTCCTGAATCTCCCTGACTGAATTGAGCACGGGATCCCTTCCAGCTCTTGAGCTCTCAATGCCAAGCCTGTTCCTAGGTCAGGGCCACCTCTCCCCCCGCTGGTGTGGCTTGGCACTCTGTCTGTGCCTTACAGACTAGGGCTGCCTCTTGCTCCATTCAGTCCACGTGCTTGGGTTATTTCAGCCCTGGATATATGCATGGTGTGTATCACCTGTTCATGGGGGTTCAAAAAGCATTGCCAAGGAGCCAGCTGGGGGCCCAGAAGGGCCCTTTTATTCATGCATTCATTTAATCATCCACTCAGTCACTATTTATTGAGCACCTACTATGTGCCAGTCACCCTGCCAGGCATTGAGAATGTTGCAGAGAATAGGACAGGTGTGGCAGGAGAGATGACAAGAAGCAAGCAACACGCATACACCAGTTAATTTTCAGGAGTATAAGTACTGAGACATGAGGCAGAATGATGGGCTGAAAAGTGGCTCTGTCGGGTAGTTGGCGGCCCTGAGTCAAGGTGATCCCTCAGGGGTGACATTTAAACTACAGCCCAGGATCAGGGAACAGCAAGAGGTTTCAAACTCACCTGTGCCTTTTTGGAGGGGCACACAGTGACACTTGGCTCTTGAACGGTTGATTTCCAGTGCAAGATGACAGGCTTTCACTGTTGGGCGGTTCCTTTTGGCATCAGAGCAACAGGGCATTAGATGTCGAACCACGTGGCTTGCCAGGGTTGGGAGAACTTTGAGACAGTCACCAGTCCACTGTGGGTTCAGCTTACCCCCACTAGGTCGTATACTGGGTCCCAGAGGGAAATAACCCAGCCCCAGCCAGCAAAGGGAGGTGCCGAAGGATACCACAGAAGCACCCAGTAACTGAGTGTGTGTTTTTCTATCAGCCGTCTTGCTACTTGCTAATAAGATATGCAAATTATCAGGGCTGTGAAATCTTTGCACATTTCATCTTCTGTTTAATTAGCATTTAATCGTAATCTCATTTTAATTTTTTCACACTGGCACCCTAATTAAATGTTAGGGTGTTAGCCTTAACAATTAAGTTATATTGGCAAATAGAGTCTTCAAGAAACTTGACCTTTTGCAAGCCAGGGCCCTCTCTAGCTAGATGCAGACATTAATTAGTTTTCTGCAAGATGCTGCCTTGAGCCCCCTTGGTGTGCCCATTTCAGTTGTTTCCTTGTGGTTACAGCCCTAGATTCAAGTGAGACACACAGCCAGCGGGTGGGGCCTCCCACAGGCAGAGATGACCACTGAATGGCTTGTCACGAGCCTCTGGAAGGCCAGTGGATGCTGATTCTTCCGGGGAGGGGAGTGGGCTCGGAGCTGGGTCTGAGGCCTAGAGGACTCCTTGAAGTGGTTTCTCTTCTCTCCACACTGTGAACTCTCCTTTAACTTGTGATTCTCATGTGATGATCACTGGGAAAGTTGGTACCAAAGCAAGTCACAGTGTCCAGTGCTGCCACCAGGTCCTACAGCAGCCCTTTGTGGAGGACCCAGTGAGGCCGAGCAGCCAGGGCAGGTGAGGCACTGCCAGTGCCACTGAGGCTTGCCTTGGAGGTTGCTCTGGGGTGGGGGCAACAGACAGAATGTGGGAAGAGCTGTTTCCCCCCGAGTGAGCAGGTGCTCAAAAGAAAACCAAAGCATGAGGGTGCGTCCAGTCACGGCCTGGCCCTGAGGGAATTTGGATGGGCTTGATTTGAGAAGGAATTCAACACACTCCTCCTACCCCATCACAAACAGTGAATGGTACTTCAGAGCTCCCACCGAGCAGGGCTCATGGTATCCTTGTTCTTTTTTTTTTTTTAATTTTTATTGGAGTAGAGCCGATTTACAATGTTATGTCAGTTTCAGGTGTACAGCAAAGTGAACCAGTTATACATATACATATATCCACTCTTCTTTAGGTTTTTTTTCCCATAGAGGCCATCACGATATCCTTGTTCTTGAGAGACCATGGAGACCCTGACCCATGAGAGGCTATTCTCTGGGCTGCCCCAAACCCTGGGCTCTCCCTCAGCTATCTACACGAGGCCCTGGCACGTAGTTGCCTGGACTCTTTGACACTAGTGACTGTGGTAGCAACAGCAAACATAACTTTGGATCTTCAGCAGAAATTTCTGAACAGTTACTTCACGGCAGTATTGCATTCACAGAAGCCTTTCTGCCGTCTGATGTTTCCTCACTGTTTTTGCTTTTCTCGGCAAGTCTTTCCTCTTCTCTCTGAGGTCCACTACCGTCCATCACTCACATTCTGTCCTTGAGCAGGTCAGAGCACATAAATTCAGTCCAACACATTTATTGAAGATCTTCTGTGTGCTGGGTTCAGAGAAGATGCATTCTTGTACTTAGTACTTTTGTGCCATCTTCTTATTTTTGAGTGAGTGGGCTTTCTGCATTTGCCTTTTCCTGCCCTGGCCTGTGAAGCAGATCACACTGAGGCAATCTGAAGCCATTCTCTCTCCACCTTTGCTCCCCACAGGTTTTCCGGACAGACTTGATCACAGCCATGAAGATTCCAGACTCATACCAGCTCAGCCCAGATGACTACTATATCCTGGCAGACCCATGGCGACAGGAATGGGAGAAAGGTGTGCAGGTGCCTGCGGGGGCAGAGGCCATTCCAGAGCCCGTGGTGAGGTGAGCCGGGAAGCCCAGGCCAGGGGGGCCGTAGGCAGGGGATGAAGGGGAGGCTAGGACCAGTCAAGGGATTCCTTTCTAGTGTGTCTCTATTCTTAGATTCTTTTGCCCTAAAAAACACTGCAGTGTTCCAGAAATACTGCAGGCCAAGGGTTTGAGCTTGGGCTCAGCTCTGGAGCCAGACAGCCTGGGTTCAAATTGCCGGTCATATTCAGTGCGACCTTGGGCCAGAAATGTAATCTCCCTGGGTGTCAGTTTCCTTGTGCGTAAAATGGGAGTGATAACAATAGCACCTGCCCCATGCAGTGGGTGAGATGATGTAGAGAAACGATACATGGCAGGTCCTGGACACAGGACCTGGCACACATGAGCACTCGGTGAAAACTGGCCATGGATTAGCTTGACGTCGATCCAGACTGGGTCCCACCAGAGGATCTTCTCAGGGAAATCTCCAGGTTTTCAACTAGTCCTTAAGATAGGGATAAGCCACGCTCTTGACTTCTTCAGCCTTTTTAAAGAGTTCTTAGCAGGAGGGAATCCAGTGCCTGGCACACACATCAGATGTTCACGAAGCAGTTGCTACGACCAGGCTCTGAGGAGGCCCTCCTGCCAGGGCTGGGCCAGGGTTGGCTCAGGGATGAGTCCTCTTTGGGCTGTGGTGCCTTCTGCTCTTGTAGGTCAGAGAGACGCCTGGTGCTCTTGTCAGGAGGTGGCCTTGTGGCCGTAAGCCTTGCATCCAGTGACAGAGTTCAGCCAAGTGCTTCTTGCTGCACCCCGGGAAGCCCTCCAAGTCATGTCTTGGGACACAGGGGCCTACTGTCCTGGCCTTCTCTGCCCACCAGCTTGCCTGGGCTGGGCAGCTTGTGTTATTGGCAGTTCATTCCCGGCCTTGGCAGCCCTGTGGCTCTCACTTAGGCCCATTTTGACCAGGCCTGGGGCAAAGATCTCAGCTGTCACCTCCCTTGACATTGGCACTGTTGCTTCCTGGCAGCCACACCTATGACTGGCTCACAGACACCCAGTGCCTGCCTGATGCCAGGCCTGTGCTGGGCATGGGATTACAGAGGTGAAGCGGACTCTAAGCCTCACTCGGTGGTCAGTGAGGATTGGGTGTTGGGCAGTGCTCAGCCTCCTGGGCTCCCAAGGGCTGAATACCTACCAGCTCTTGTCTTCAGCCCTCTGAGAATCAGGGAAGCTCCAGGACTCTCTGGACGGGAGTGTATGTGGGATTTAGAGAAGGAATTTATTCTACACATCCTCTGCCCAGGGCCAAAAACGTGGGTCAGCCTCCTAGCCAGTTTCGCACCCTCAGCTCTGCAGACTGAAGAACTGTTACTGACCTCTTTGAACCTGTTTCCTTCTCTGTAAAATGGGTCTAAAAACAGTACATGCCTGATACTGTGGTGGTGAGGATTAAATGAGAATTCGCATGCCAGGGGCCCAGGATAATGAGGCAGAGGGGTGGGCCACCAGCTGGGCAGAGAGGAGTGAGTCCTGCTTAGGCTCAGCCCAGCAGTCTGTCCTCTGTCCTTGATGTCAGTGTCAGGTGGTTCCAGAAACAACCGCCGGCCTGGGTGATTACTTGCAGATGCCTCCACACCAGTAGCTTGGCTTCAGTTGGTGTTTTACCTGTTGACATCAAGACGAGAGCATGTGTTCAGACAGTTTTGGCTTTACTAGGTACATTCCCCACATACACATGGCTGCTCTAGGCTGACAGGAGCCAGGCACTCCTGGACCATCCATTGCTCTTTGAAGAGGATAGACTGGAGGGGGAGGGATGCTCTCGTGGAGATATCTCTGTGCCCCATCTTTCCCTGTCTCCCTCCAGCCTGGTCCCTACATCTTCTGGGGTGCCTTCCACTGCACAGCCCTCATCTGGAAGCTAGCACGGCAGCCACCATGCTCAGAATTGTTATAGGAACTCTGTTCCTGAGAACTTGCTATGCTGAACCTGTTAACACTCATCTTCTCATTTAATTATCATATTGGCCCTCTAAAGGGCATATTGCTGTCCCCATTCTATAGATGAGGAAGTCAGGAAATTCTGGGGAATTCCCTGCCTGACCACCACCAGGGCCTTGTGGGCTGGGCCGGGAAAACACAGGCCACGGGAACAAGCCCTGGGTTGCCCCTGTGTGTCCCAAAGAGAGTCTTATGCCCTGATCACCCTGGCTCGCTGACTCTGCCCTCCCTGCTGCTACCCTGGCTCCCTCCATCCCTCTCTCCTTGCCCAGTCCTCCCTGGCCCTTGAGCAGGTCTGCCCACCTCACGGTCTGAAACTTCCCTGGATAATGAGAACCTCTCACTCTCAGATCATGAATTGAGGGAGGGCCTACACTGCTCCCTCAGTGTGGCCAAAAGACTCAGCTCAGGGCAAAACCAACCTCTGGTGTCTGTCTGGTCTCCTGGAGTAGAGAGCCCTCCCCTTCTCCAGATCCCAGCCCAGCCATCCACCTCCTCCCAGATGACCTCAGTCTTACTGGCTGCTGCTGACACTGAGGCCTTGGCCTAGGGTAAGGTCTGTCCACCCTTGATAGGAGTGTTTCCTCCATAGTCAGAGCCAGAAGAGGCCAAACAGATGAAGATGAGAGCCCCAGGAAGTACAGGAAATGCCTTTTTTGTTGTGAGCCCTCTATCCTCAGCTTCCCAGAGAAAGGAATGTGATCTTGGCCCCAAGAGGTCTGGCCAGGTGGCAGCTGACTGAACATACAAGTGTGGGTAGTTAGGCCAGTAGGTGGTGGGCATTCGGGCAAGAGTTATCCAAAACCCCAGCTAAGCGTATGCTGGGGGCACAAACAAAGCAGGGTCATGGAAATTACGGTGTTTTTCAAAGACTATGTTAATTTAAATAAGAGCCCCATGAGGAAAGGCAGAATTTTGTAGGACCAAGAGTACTAATATTCCTTCTATTTGGAATGATCTGGGGGCCGGGGGGCATCACGTCATTATCTTTGCCTGAGACCTTCCTTAATCTGGGCATCTTGTGCGGGAAAAGGTGGTGCCAGGCCCTTTCCCTTTCTCCTTGTCTCCCTCAGCCTCCTCTGGGCCTCCCTCTTGCCTGGAGGCCATTCTGCCTCCCTGTCTCCTTCATCCTTCCTGCCCCCCTTGCTGACACCGGGGCATTTCCTGGCGCCCAGGAGCCCTCCCCACAGCTGAGCCACGTCTGTGCATCCAAAGCCCTGCCTTCTCCTCCCCAGTCGGCGCTGAGTCACAGCCCCTGGCAGCCCTGCCTTCGACCCCAGGAGGCCTCTCGGGCAAGTAAGGGGCCTCTCAGCCCTGGCAGGGCTGGCCAGATGGAGGCCAGGCTCCGCAGCAATAACCATGGCAACTGGTAGGGGGTGGGAAGAGCTGGCATTCTGAACTGGCATCAGGAACTGAGGGGCAGCACACAGCTGACCGAAGAGAGGAAGCTGTGCTCTCCCAAGGCAAAACACCCTCATTCCATTTCAGAAGAAGCAAAGTGTATATCTTAAAATACATACTCACACACATACAGTGCTTACTACATGCCAGGCACAGTTCTAAGAGCTCTACATGTATTCATCCATTTAATCCTCATGCCAACTGTAGAAGGTAGGTGCTGTTATCATTAGCCCATTTTCTGGGGCACAGAGAAGTTAAGTGGCTTACCCAGAGTCACACATTAAGTGGTGGGGCTGGACTTGGAGACCTCACCCTGCAGTCAGGGCACTTCCAAGCTGCCTCAGAGGCAGAGCCATGGCCTGAGGGTGGGCTGACCTGGAGTGTGACCCTGAGACTGTAGCAGGTGCATCCTCTTCACCCCAGAGGAGCCCTAGCCTCAGTGCCCCCGAGGCTATTGGTGGAGGAGGGACCAGAGCTTGTGAGGGCCTGGAAATAATCCCTGGCCTCTCCCCAGCTTTGAGGGGTATGCTGAAGGACCTGGAGGCCAGCTGGCTCTATCTCCCTGGTCCCAAAGTGGCTGGCACTGGGCATTGCCCAGGACAGCACTTGGAATGCCTCCTACAGCCTCTGCAGGGTGGGCAGGTGGGAGGAGGGAATGGAAGGAGGTGGGCCCTGCTCGGCATCAAAGTCTCACACCTCACTTGCCCACTAGCTCCTCAGCCGGGCTGGCCAACTTACTAAAGGCCCCCAGACCCAGCAAGAGTAACAGGCTGAGGGCACCCTCCCCTCACACCTTCTCTTGATTTCCTAGGATTCTTCCACCATTGGAAGGCCCCCCTACCCAGGTGTCCCCTAGCGGCTCCGAACTTGGTGAGGGCTCCCAGCCTGATTGGCCAGGGGGCAGCCGCTATGACCTGGACGAGATTGACGCCTACTGGCTGGAACTCATCAACTCGGAGCTCAGGGAGATGGGTAGGTGACCCGCCAGCTGAGAATGGGGTGGGGCAGTGGCACCACCACTCACCCTCAGAAGGGCAGTGGCCACGTGGGCTTTGGCACGCCACAGGTCTGGGGGGAAAGTCCCTGCTGCATTACTGATCACTGTGCTTCAATTTCTGTAGCCCTCAGATGGAGGCAATAATAGCATGTCGTTCATACGGTTTGGGGGAATACTGTAGCAAGTGTGACTATTGCATGAAGATTGAGTGAGCGCTGGGAGTCTAGGATTACAAATGGGGCAGGGCCAGTTGGTATGGGCCTTCTGGCTGGAGCCCAGCATGTCCCAAGAAGGGCCAGCTCTGCCATATTCGGCCACCCTCCCAGGTCCCCCCCATACACATAGCTCGAGCAGTGGGTTCCCCACGGAGCCGGCTGCGTCCCAGAGACACTTCCTGGTATCTGTGTGTACACAAGCATGTGTGTGGTCGCAAGAAGTGTCTGAAGTCAACACCACACCAGGCCCCGGGGGCCTTTGAGGTTGCGTGGTCCAGCGCAGTCAGGTTTTGGACCATGGAGCTGGGGTCCTGGGGGTGCAACCAGTGAGTGGGTGGAAACCCTCCTGTACATCTGCCCTGAGGGGCCAGGCTCCTGACACCCTGCCCTGCTGTCCTCACAGAGAAGCCAGAGCTGGATGAACTGACGCTCGAGCGCGTACTGGAGGAGCTGGAGACTCTGTGCCACCAGAACATGGCACGGGCCATCGAGACGCAGGAGGGGCTGGGCATCGAGTATGATGAGGATGTCGTCTGTGATGTGTGCCGCTCTCCCGAGGGTGAAGATGGCAACGAGATGGTCTTCTGCGACAAATGCAACGTCTGCGTGCACCAGGTAGGCGGCCCCCGTTGCCGTCACCATGCTGTGCGGGCAGGCCTCTGCCTGACCCGGTCACCCTGGCTGTAGGGGTGCTGCAGCACTGTGGGCATGGGCCCCTAAGAAGGAGGGCAAGGGGGTGGAAGGGAATGGCGTGAGTGCCCGTGGTGCCAGGGATACCCAGGGCCCCTCGGCTCAGCCCCCTCAGCCAGATTTGAGTAACGCCCATTGGATGGTCTTTCTGTCCTGTCCTGCCGGCCTCCCTCAGATCCTCCCCACTGAGCACCCTACCCCCTCCTCACGATCCTGACCTTACAACGAGGTAGGACAGTGTAGTGATCGAGAGCAGAGCCTGGAGCCAGGCCACCTGGTTTCAAACCATGGCTCTGCCCTTTGCAAGTTATTTGATTTTGGGTAAGTTTCTTAATCTCTCTGAGCCTCTGTTTCCTCAAGTATAAATAAAAGTAAGTTGTTGTGAGGATTAAGTTCCTTACTATGAGTCATTTGGTTAGAACGGTATAGTAAGAGTTGTTCGTGTTTGTTAACAGTATTGGTATTATAAACCAGGTGCCGCCTGACTAGGCTCCCCTCTTCATCTTGGGCCCCAAGGCTATAGGTCTGGGGCAACTCTGGGCCTCGTTTGTAGAAGATGTAGAAGACCCGACTGGAACCCAGTGGACCCACTCTGGCCCTAACTTTGAGGCCCTCCCTTACCCACTTCTGCTGGAATAGCACCCAGGGAGCTTAAAAGGGCTTCACCTGGCTGGCAGGTTGGTAGGCAGTGCACCACCCTCCTCATTCATCTATGTCCCTTATACCCAGCAGCTCTTAGATCCATAAGCCCTAGGTATTACCAGAAGGGTGCCCAATCACAGATCCCTGTGAAAAAAGATGAAAGCTCTGGGCCTTGTCCTCAGGCAGCATACATACCCAAATTTGTATTCAATTTTTTTCTTTTTTTTAAAGCGGGCCTCTCACTGTTGTGGCCTCTCCCGTTGCGGAGCACAGGCTCCGGACGCGCAGGCTCAGCGGCCATGGCTCACAGGCCCAGCCGCTCCGCGGCATGTGGGATCCTCCCAGACTGGGGCGTGAACCCGTGTCCCCTGCATCGGCAGGCGGACTCCCAACCACTGTGCCACCAGGGAAGCCCTTGTATTCAATTTAAGGGTATTCATGGATGCCCCTGAAATCCATCACTGGTTAGGAGCCTCTGCCGAAGTGACTGACCTCCCAGCAGAGGGCAGAGCTGAGCCCTTTCACAGAGGACTGTGAGATGGTGAAATTTCAACGCACAACCCACGCAAAGAGAATCCCTGGAGCCCTTGCATTATAGTCCCTTAGGAGCTCTCTTTGGCAGAGATGGGTAGCAGTGTCACTCTGTAGCTCCTAGCTTGGGCTGGGGCTAGGACTGTTTGTAGCCGAATGCTGACCAGACGCAGATTGGCCAATGCCTCTGACCTGTGACCACCCTGCTCTTCCCCCAGGCATGCTACGGGATCCTCAAGGTGCCCACAGGCAGCTGGTTGTGCCGGACGTGTGCCCTGGGTGTCCAGCCGAAGTGCCTGCTCTGCCCCAAGCGAGGAGGAGCCTTGAAGCCCACTAGAAGTGGGACCAAGTGGGTGCACGTCAGCTGCGCTCTGTGGATTCCTGAGGTGGGCAGATGTGGGGCTGGGGCGGCCCTGGGGCACAGCCGCGGGGAAGTGGGTCTGAACAGAACTCAGAACCCCGACGGCAGAGCACTAGGAAAAGAAGGTGATGGGCCACGTTAAATGGCGGATCTCAGGTGTCGAGCCTGGGAAGAGCTCGGGCAGCAGCCCACAGGGAACTTTACCCATGGACCTAGGCAGAACTTGGGTGGCTATTTCCATGGGAAAATGGGATTATGAGCCACTGGAGGATCCAGGTGGTGTGAGAGCTGGACAGAAGTCAGGCAGCCGACTCTAGGGGAAAGCAGGTTATGGGTCTACCCAAATCTAGGCGGTGGTCCCAACCAAAGTCAAGTGCTTTTTTTAAAATGAAAATAAGCCAAATGACCTAAAAGGAAATCAGGTGGGGAGCCTGATGAAAATTGGAGAGTAGGGCTGTGGCTGGAATGGGGGGGTGGGCCCAGGTCTGAGTCTAGGGGGGTACTATGGACGATGGGCGGAGCCCACAGTGAGTTAGCAGAGGCCCTGGGCTCCTGTCTTACTTGAAATGTGAAATGCTGACATTCGCTGGCGTTTCAGCTCTCTCCCTGCTGTGTGCCCTGACCTAGAATGAGGCCCCACTCCAATGCTGCCTGTGCCCGGAAGCAAGCCAGGTGGCCCTGTCAGCAGGTGGCCCCTCCCCTTCCTGGGCTCGCAGTCTGAAAGTCCTTGCTGGGACCCACATCACAGGTTTCTGTGATCATAGTGGTTATGTCAGCAATAGTCACTCGCGGCCACATCAGCATCTTGAAGTCTGGGACTACCTCTGAGTATACCTGGTCTGGGCACAGCAGGGACACAGAGGATCAACAAGGACCTACCGTGGGGGCTCTTTGGTTCAGGATCTCTGGACGGGGGCCCTTTTTCCCTCCTCAGGCATGGGCAGTAGGAAGGCAAATGTACCCTGCCTCTGGGGCTGAGGAGTGGGCTGTGCCCAGGAGATGGGCATCGTTATAGCCCTGTCCCCATAGGAGGGGCTAAACAAAGGCACATCCCCCTTGGCCAGGAAAGCCCTGGAGGTCCCCAAGAAGAGATCCTACCATGGGGACCTATAGTCGCCACCCAGAAAGATAACTAAAATAAGTTCAAGTTCTAATAAGAACTCTGCAGATGCTATTAACAAAGGCCTGAGGTGCAAAAGAGAGGGGGACCCTGCATGTACTCATTTGCACATGGAAGCATCTCTGTCTTGAGACTCACAGAGTCACAGGCACACATACGCTCAGTCAGCTGCACACACGGAAGCGCACTCTCCCAGTCACAGTCTAAGCCTAGCCGCTATAGAGCACACACTAACACAACACGGTCAACTTGGGAAGTCAGGAAGGACTTGGGACTCTCCCACTGCCGTGTCTGCCCACCACCTGGTTTCAGCAGACAGGCCCCCCATTTAGGTGATCCCTGGAGGCAGGCTGGGGATGAGAGGCCTGATGCAGCTCCCTGTGTCCTGCCCCAGGTCAGCATCGGGTGCCCCGAGAAGATGGAGCCCATCACCAAGATCTCGCATATCCCAGCCAGCCGCTGGGCTCTGTCCTGCAGCCTCTGCAAGGAGTGCACGGGCACCTGCATCCAGGTACACAGCCCCTTCACCCCGCTGCTGCCCGGGAGCCCATGTAGGAACCAGCTACACAGAGGGGTGTGTCTGGGACACCCTGTAAAGCAGGCCACTGCCAGCACCCTCCACCTGCCCCATGGTGCTACAGACAGAAGCACTGATGTGCCTGGGACAGGGACCAGAGCCAGCGCCCCACCTGCCGGGCACTCCTCCATCCCTAGTTCCTCTAGGCATGGGTCACAGGCCTGGGGAGCCAGGCTCACCACCCCGTTACAGTACTGAGGGGGCTTTCCCCAAGAGCAAGGGTCTGTGGGCTTAATAAATACATTGACCTCTCTTCTGATGTCAAACTTGACATGTGAGAGGGGTAAGAATCAAACTTTTCCTCCAACTAAACTAACAGGCTCTCCCTACACATGGCAGGGCTGTGTTAGTTTGTTGACAGTAACGGTTCCCAAATTCTAGGGCGTATCAGTATTACCCAGAGGACTTGTTAAAACACAGATTGCTTGGCCTACCCCCCAGAGGTCCTAATTCTATAGATCTGTAGGTGGGGCTGAGAATTTGCATATTTCTAGCAAGCTCCCATGTGATATTGATGCTCCTGGCCTATAGGTTGGGAAGTGGGAGGGTCATCCTTTCTCTCCCTTGTCTCTTCAGGGACAGTTGTCATTGTAAACACTAGATGCACTTCCACTCATTTATAAGACTTTCAGAATGGTTTGTGGGTGCAGCGTAAACGGCCACTAATATTTCGATGGGTTATTGCTGAAACAGTTGTCAGCTACCCACAGCCATCCTCCCAGGTAACTCAGGCCCTGAGTTGGCCCTAACTGCCTGGACAGGAGAAGAAGGAAGGGACCCAACTCCAGCCCCTCTTCCCAGAGGACAGGGGAGGGGCACAACTCCCCATCTTAGATAACATTGCAGGAGCAGAGGAGGCAGGGACCCATCAACAGCCTCTTTCTTTCGATGCCTCAGATCCAAAGTCATTGTCCGCACAGAAGTGCAGCTTGTCCCCAGAGGGATTGTCAGTCATCTGATTGTTGACTTCCCCAGGGTATATGATGCTGTCCAGCTCCCCCAGAGCTCCCCTTTCCATCTTCCATGACTCCCTCCACAACCTGCAGGATGTTGGCAGCCCATGCCATTTTGTTTAGGGTCTCGCCAGCATTCTGCATTCTCAATGTAACCCTGGGGGATGCCCCACATTCTTCTTCCCTCCCACCAGGGCTCCCTTCATACCTCACGCTGCCCCTCCTCTCCCTGTAGTGTTCCATGCCTTCCTGCGTCACGGCATTCCACGTCACATGCGCCTTTGACCACAGCCTGGAAATGAGGACTATATTAGCAGACAACGACGAGGTCAAGTTCAAGTCGTTCTGCCAGGAGCACAGTGATGGGGGCCCACGGGGTGAAACCACGTCCGAACCCGTGGAGCCCAGCCCAGCCAGCGAGGACCTGGAGAAGGTGACCCTACGCAAGCAACGGCTGCAGCAGCTGGAGGAAGACTTCTATGAGCTGGTGGAGCCAGCTGAGGTGGCTGAGCGCCTGGACCTGGCTGAGGTGCTGGTCGACTTCATCTACCAGTACTGGAAGCTGAAGAGGAAAGCCAACGCCAACCAGCCACTGCTGACGCCCAAGACTGACGAGGTGGACAACCTGGCCCAGCAGGAGCAGGACGTCCTCTACCGCCGCCTGAAGCTCTTCACGCACCTGCGGCAGGACCTGGAGAGAGTGAGTCCCCCTGCCGCCCCCCAACCCGCCTGCCCGGTGGGCAACCCAGGAGGCCTTTCCACCCCTCCCTCACTGCCCTGGAGCAGCCATGGTTCACCAGGATTCACATGGTGAGCTCTGGCCAAGGCGCTGAGGGCCTCGGGGTCTCAGACAGGGTTGGGGTAACAGAGTTTGTAGAACAGGGGAGGATCCAGCTCTGAGGTCTCTGAGCCCCTCTCGTCCCAGCCCTTTTGCAGGCCTGGTGAAGGGTGGGGCCCCTGCCAGGACTGTGAGGCTGGGAAACACCAGGGCTGGGGCAAGGACCCAAGCTCCTGACTCCTGGTGGTCTCTGTGGGCCCTGCCTGGTCCCAACACACGTGCTTTGCTTAGAGTCGGAGGCAGGGGAGGAGCTGGGAGTCACAAGTGAGTTGAATCAGTGTAATAAGCACGTGCTGGGCCAAAGCAGGGAAGACAGGTGTGAGTGCAGCTCCTGGGGCTGCTGGATAGAGGAAACAGTGCGAGCAGAGGTACGGGCTGGAGACCAGCTGCAGCCTGTGTGGGGTGGAAGGATGGGGCTGGGTGGGTGGACCAAGGTGTGTCTGGAAGCTGCAGAAGTGTTTTAAGCGGGGACTCTCCTGCTGTGGCTGCAGATTCCAAACGCTCACCCTGGAGGTGGAATCACAGGGCCCGGATGGAGTGAGTGGGTTGGCCAGAAGCCCTCAGCTGTGCCCTGGGAGGCAGGGGATCTTGCCTTGGTCCAGGCGCATCGCTTTGGGGGCTGAGTGAGATGAGGAAGATGTGCAGACACCTCGGTTTTGGGCTGGGCCGTGGAGGTTGGGGACCAGTGAGAGTTGCTTTCCTAGAGCCTGGAGGCCCTCCAGAGCCTCTAATGCCTGCTGTTCCTCCCAGAAAGAAGGGGAAAGAGTCCTGCCTTCTGTGGAGCATGCCCTTGAACTTGGCTTTTTTGGTACCCCTCCCCTGACTCCTCCAGCTGATAAAGTACCACCCCCCAAGTTGGGGGCACCCCAAGGATGAAGCAGGGTGTCCCAAGTCCTTGATCCAGTCCTCTGAACCCCAGGTTCCGTTCTGGCCTCTCCTCTGGGTGACATTCAGTTCTAGGATTCGGAGTATGAGGGGTCATGTCAGGGGGACACAGACTCCCATGCCTGCCCGCTGCCCAGGCCATGCTGGGAAACAGCCGGGGTGGAAGCATCAAGGGGGCTTTGTGTGACTTAAGGCAAGCTGCTTTACTTAGGCATGTCTCAGTTGGCGAGTCTGTAGAATATGGTTAGAGCAATTCAGCAGATGTTGTGCTGTGGGCTGGGCGGGGCGGGGCAGGGGGGCATGGAGGTGGAGGTTCTGAAACTGGACCCGGCTTCTCCACCCTCCTGCACCCCACGCATCTGCCCTGAGGCCTGGTCACGTGGAAATGACCCTGTTGGCCTGGGAGGGAGCTTACTGCCTGGCAGCCAGCCTGCCACCAGGTCAGAAGGTGGGGGGCAGGGGGATCACCAAATGTCCACGGCTCCAGCCAGGACAGAGAGCAGGGCCACCTACACTGCAGTCACCGCTTCCTGGGTAGCCCAGCCTCCCGTCTCCCAGGGCCATCAGGTACAAATCCTTCCGAGACCAAAGCTGCTTCCACACTTGTGCTCAGGCCACCCTCGAGTCTCCACCCGCAGGGTCTTGAGTACAGACACCCTGCTTTTAGCCCTCCTGTTTCCAAACGACTCATCACATCTGACCTCCCTGGTCCGTGCTGCTCAGCCCGCATGTCTGGCCCTGGCTAGGCTGCGTGGAGAGGCCAGGGGACGGGCTCGCCTATTGAACCATCATCCTGGAAAGAGAGATGAGAGGTAGATGTTGCCATCCGTAAGGAGCAGATGGGGAAGGTGGGGCTCAGAGAGGTGAAGAAAGCCTTGGAGGAATGTGTGTTTTCTAGAGTTGAGTTGAATTGGGGCCTGAATAGGAGAGGAGTTTGTCAGAGAGTTGTTGGCTTATTCTCTATTCTGTACATTTCCTGGGCAAAAGTACCCCCTTATCAGTCCCCCGACCTCTCGACCCCATTGTCAGCTGGTACAGGTGAAGCCAGGGGCTGAGGTTGTCATGGGCTAGGATACTGAGGTAGCTCTGGGGCTCCTGGGTCTGTGCCTCACAGACCCCTTTGGTTGAGGCACAAAGCCCTCCAGGTGTGAGTTGGTCCACTCTTCCCCAGGAAGAGGAGGCAGGGCCAGCCTTGGAGTCTGTGCAGCTTCTCAGGGTTCAGGAGGGCCCTGTCAAAATGCTGCTTCTCCAGCAGCCTCCAGGCTGGGCTGAAGGGCACCAGCTGAGTGCAAGGCCAGGGAGTGCACAGCCCTGGCAGGCTGAGGAGAGGAAGTCCTACAGCCATGCGCCAGTTGACCCCCTCCGGTCCAGCCTCAGATCTTTTCACGGCCATGCGTTGGTGACTCGAGTGAGTGAACAGGGCCGAGAACTATGCCATGGGGGAGGCTTTCTGCAAAGACCCATGACTGTTGGTGGCCTGGCCAGCAGGCCCAGTCTCTGACCATGACCCTGTGCCAACAGTCAAGAGTATCCAGCCTGTCTCTGGGCACCACGCCAGCTTGGGCTGGAGGCATTGAGGATTCGAGGCAGGGGTTGAGACTGAGGTTGTGTGTAGCCTGGGTCTACATTCAGTTGCAGCACTTCCAGCGTTGTGCCTTCCGAGTTATAGTTTCTACTTCTCTGAGTTTCAGTTTCCTTTCCTGTAAAATGGGAATAAGGATCTAGCTGACCTTAGATCCCAGGAAAGATAGCGGATAGGGCTTAGCGCACTACCGTCCATTGTTAGTGGTGGTTATCGTTGCTGTTCTGTGTCTTAGAAGCGTGGGCTGCCCAGATGGCGGGCTCCAGGGAGGACTGAAAGGGCAGGCCCAGTGCTAAGGCCCAGGAATCATGCATCCTCCCTGATTGATTTGCCTCCCAAGGCAGGAGTTTTGCTGAGAGAAGCAGGGGTCATGCTACCACCAGCATGAAATCCCATTTTACGGTCAGCCTAGAAGATATGCTCTCCTAAGATTTCAGCCTTAGGCCTCAGCTGTGGCAGACAGCACAGGAAGGCATGGCCACTGCAGCCTCCCAGAGTTATTCACAGCTGACAAAAAAATTGCAGCTCTGATGATCAGCAATCAGCCCAACAAACACCGGTTGGTGTCCCCTAGCAACTGTGCTGGTAGTTTGGGCTACGTGGGGCCTCACTGCCTGTGGCTCTGGATCTGGTTACCAGGAGTTTATTGAAGGTTTCACCTGGCCTGAGAGGAGCCGAGAGGGCAGGGGCAGCTTTCAGACACACACGCCCCAGGGGATGGACATGGAGGAACTCCCCATAGCTCTCTCCAGGAGAGGAAGGTCCTGCCCTCCCCCACACTCGCCACCTGCTTCCTCAGCAGTTGTCACACCTCGTTTACTCTGTCCTCAGTGCCTGGGTTGTGTCTCCTTGACCTCCCACCAAAGCCTATCTTGTCCTGGGCAGCCGTGGCCTCCAGCCTCCAGCTCGTCAACCCCATGGCTCCCAACTCTAGGATTTTTTCCAACCCATTAGCCCCTCCACCCACTCAAAGCCTGTCACCCCCTCCTACTGCTTCGGGTCAATAGCCCCGAATCCCCAATCCCCCTTCTTCACCACAGTCTCCCATTCTCCCTGCTCAGTTCCTCCTTCACTGTCCCCTGCTTTCTTCACTCCCACCCCATGTGGCATTAGCTCACTGCCAGTCCCTTGCACCTGTGCAAAGGCCACACCCCAGGCAGAGCCTCACCCAGTAGGAGGCACTCAGCCCACCAGGAGCGATCCTACAGCAGTGAGCAAGTGAGCCCCCCAGGGTGCCTGCCAGCCAGCCTTGGTGGGACACTAGCCAGCCGCATTCTGGGCTCCCCCATTACCACCTGTCTGCACCCCTGCCCCCCTCCCTCAGGGCTCCCCCGTCTCTTAGCAGACCTCACCTCCTGTTCCTCAGACCAGAACCCTCCAACTCCTTGCCCGGTGGTGCCCTCTGTACCCATTCTCTGCCCTTTTCTCCCATGTCCTCCCCTCCCCGCCCCCCAGGGATTTCTTTCCAGCCCACACCCCGCAGCACAGGAGCATCTCTCTTGTCTTCACCCCCTCTCCGTCTCCAGGATTCCCCCAGTGTCCGAATTCATTTTACCTTCTCCCATCTTCAAAAGCAAGTCCTCCCTCCCCGTGTCCCTCTAGTCATGGGTTTCTCACCCTTGTTACTCTCTCTCCTTTTCTGTCATCCCTCACTGTTCTTACTTCCTTGCTTCTCACTCTGCCTAGGCTCCTGCCACCACCATATTCCAGAACCTTCCACCAGGGCCACCTACAGCCTCCATCTCCCATTTCTCCATCCTCATCCCCCAGCCTTCTCAGCAGTGGTTGCCACAGTCAAGCATGCCCTTGGTCTTGAAACACTTTTCCTGTGGATGCTCTGACCAGATTCCCCCCGATACCCCAGTTCTGCTCCCTCTCTGAGTCCTCCTTGGTCCCAGCGATCATTCACCACACTAGGTCTGACCTCTCATTGCGCATCTGCTCCACAGCTTTACTCCCCATCAGGAGGCTGGCTCCAGCCCACACCTCCCTCCCCAGCTCCAGCATCTCATGCCCAGCATCCCCTGTCCCCACCACAACCTCCCCAGGCTCCATGAATGCCCCCTACACTGGTCCATTCTAGCTCAAGATAACTGGCTGGGAGTCCTCCCTGCCCCTCTCCTCTCCTCAGCCCACATCCAGGTTCTCTTTGCAAAACTTGCTGTTATCAAAACAATTTTATCAAAAAGTAAAACCTGCTTTTATTACTGATCCCTGCTGTAGTTCAGGGGGACTTTTCCACTTGATTCTATTTTGTACTCTTTGATTTTTTTTTTTTAAAGAGAACATTTTGTCTTTATAATAAGAAAAAAACAATGTAAGAAGTCTGATAGCCTGGGTGGGCTTCTAAGGTGGTATCTATAGTTTTCCCCAAAAGCCATCATGGAAGAGGAATTTTACAACATTCAGTAACATGTAGCTATATTACCAAGAATCTTGGGAGAAATTAGAGAAATAATTGATGATTCCAGGGTGAAGTGGGAATAAGGGGTCACAATGTGACCAAAGTACCAACCAAAGAATGTTGGCACCATTGGGATTCTCACAGAATCTTCCGTAGCAGGAATCTCCAGACATTAGTGATTGTGTAATGTATGTACCCTTATCATGGAAAGAAAATTGAGCATTTACCTCCAATATATTGTATTTTTAGTATCTCATTTATATCTTCCATGGTATGTTATAAAAGCAAACCTAATCAGAATTTCTAATTGCACCAAAAAAAAAACCCAAACACTGGAAGTTCTAATATTTTCTTCCTATACTGTGATGAGCTGTCAAAATCAATAATAGCCCATGCAGCTCACTTTGGAGGCCCTTGGCCTAGGACAGTAGTTCTCAGGTTCCATGGTGCTATGTAAAATGTATATTTGAGGGCCCCCGCCTCCAGAGAGTTTGATATTCCCCCAAGCCTGGGAATCTGTATTTTTAACCAGACACCCCAGGGATTTGGGGGTAATCTTGGCCAGTAATTCATTTGAGCCTGCTTTAAGAAAACTTGCTCTAGTGTTTCGAAAAGATAAAAAAAGAAAAGAAAGAAACTACATCTGTTTTTGTTTGTTTGTTTTCGGTACACTGGCCTCTCACTGTTGTGGCCTCTCCCGTTGCGGAGCACAGGCTCCGGACGCGCAGGCTCAGCGGCCATGGCTCACAGGCCCAGCCGCTCCGTGGCATGTGGGATCTTCCCGGACCGGGGCACGAACCCGTGTCCCCTGCATCGGCAGGAGGACTCTCAACCACTGCGCCACCAGGGAAGCCCTACATCTGTATTTTAATAGGAAGTAGACCTTGGCTCATCTGTTTTTAGGCTGGAAATACTGAATGGTTTGTTCTTAGGCCTCCAAAGTAGCCACGAATCCATCCACCTCTCTTCATCCCTACTGTCCCCATGCGTACTTGGCCACATGACTGCCAGGAGGAAAGAGACCAGGATATGAGGAGGATAAGGTTGGGCTGTTTAGATGTGGTGGACAGGAATGCCCTCTGGAGGTGATATTTGAGCCAAGACCTGAAGGATGAGGTCTAGCCTTGGGAAGAGAGGGTTGAAGAGCATTTGGGGCCAAGAGTTGAATGTATATCAAGGCCCCAAGGCAGAAGTGGTCTGGACACAGAAAGAAAGGGACTGGAGGGCAGTGCGGCTGGAGCTTGGAGAACTGTGGGACATAGACTGTGAGGATGACAGTGGGAGGTCAAATTGGGCAAGGCTCTGAGCTGTGGCTCTGGTTTTTTTAAGTGTGACAGGAAGAAAACTATATCTGTTTCCTAGGGCTACTGCGACAAAGTACTACAAACTCCGTGGCTTTAAACAACATAAATTTGTTTTCTCACAGTTCTAGAGGCCAGAAATTCTAGCTCAAGGTGTTGGCAGGGTTGATTCCTCCTAGAGGCTCTGAGGCTGAAACTCTCCATACCTCTCTCCTAGCTTCCGGTGGTTGCTGGCAACCCTTGGTGCTCTGTGACTTGTAGACCCATGACTCCAGTCTCTGTCGTCACATGGCATTCTCTCAGTGTGTCTTCACATGGCCTTTTATAAGGACGTTAGTCATTGCATTTAGGGCTCACTCATATCCAGTGTAATCTTAACTAATTACATCCAAGGTTCCAGGTGGACATAAATTTTAGGAAAGGACACTATTCAACCCAGTGCAGAATCTATTGGAGGTTTCAAGGGGAGGAGGATTTACATTTTAAGATTTACATTTGTATTTCAAGAATATTGCTCCAGGATAGCAGAGAGGTCAAAACAGCTGGCTGTCCAGGTGAAGATGATGGGGGTGTCCAGGAGGTGGAGGAAGCTGTTGGGATGGGAGGGAGTCAGGTTCACCAGGAACAGGAATTCCCTGTGGTATTCCCGTCCAGTGGTTAGGACTCCACGCTTTCACTGCATGGGCCCAGTTTCGATCCCTGGTCGGGGAACTAAGATCCCGCAAGCTGTGCAAAGCGGCCAAAAAAAAAAGTTCACCAGGAAGGACTGATGGGACATACTGATGGATCAGCTGTGGGGCAGATGAGGAGGGGCTGGGTCCTTAAGGATGACTCCTGGGTCTCAGCACTTACACATCCCTGCTCCCTGGTCCCCACCACCACCCACATCCCTCCACAGTTCCCCCTGACCTGGCTCAGTCAGGCCTCAGAGCCTGACACTCTAGCCACAAGGCCTTGCTCTCCTCTCCCCTACCTGGCCTTTCTCTGGGTTCTTGTCTTCAGCCTGTGTCCCTCTGTGATCACCTCCCACCTGGCCTATCTGCCCCTTTCTCCAGGGAACCTTCTCACCACCCCCAAGTCTGGGTCAGGGCTGCCTGGGTCAGTACTTGGTCAGCATCTCTCTGCTCTGCTGGGCAGCAAGCTCTCAGAAGAAAGGGGCCCTGGTGGCACTGCTCGTAGCTGAACCCAGGGCCCAACACAAGCCTGTGCTTAGGGACATGTGGGAGGAGTCCAGGATCTGCAAGGAAGTCAGACGGTGCCAGTGAGCTGAAGCAAGGGCAGGCTGGGCCAGGTGGCTGCCCCTTGGGGAGGTGCTGGCCACAGGAGAGCCTGGCGTTCACAGTCTAGGCTGGGGTGCGGAGTACTGCTGAGAGTCCGTGCAGAACCTGTTCTCCAGAGGCCTGCTAGCCTGGTTCAGGTGTTCCGGCGTCTCCTTCACGGCTAGACTCAGGAAGGAGAGGAGGAGGCCCACGCCAGCAGAGAGGTCTGATAACGGCTACCCCAGGGCAGTAGAAGTGATGATCGTGACAACAGGCAGGGGCTCTGGAACTCTCAAGTCATGCCCAGGCAGTTTAAGGATATGAAGACTGAACTCAGCCTTGAAGACGGAACCCAGCTGGAGGTAGAATCTGGTGGGACCCGGGATTCCAGTTCCGCACTTTCTGGCCAGCTGTCCCTGTTGCTGCTGGAGACTGTGACCCAAGCTGAAGAAGTGCCAGAGCAAGGCAGTGTCCTGATGGGGAGGAGGCCTGGTCTTGGTCCCAGAGATGTGATGTACCCTGAGAGCAGCCGGTGAGGGATGGCACGCTGGGCAGAGGGAGGTGCCAGGTGGCCAGGGAGCAATGTGGCGCATCCTTCAGGTGCTTCCAGACCAGTTACAGGGTGGGCCCTGTCCCATGGGCTAAGCAAGCTGGTCTCCCAGGCCCTAAGGGGCTCTTCCTAGCTGGCCTAAGGGAGTCAGAGAGGCCCTGCCCTTCCCCACGAGGAGTTCTGTCTCTAGCCGACCGAATATGGCCGAGTGCACTTGGGCCCTTGACCAGAGCAGCTGTGGGCCTGGCTCAGGGCCAGGGCAGCAAGTGGACACGGGTCAGCTGCGGGCTGGACCGCTGTGCATCAGGCACAGCCTTCCGCTCAGAGCTCTTCTGCTGGAGCGCTCTCTACTCATGTGCCGGCCATTCGTGTCTCAGGATAGGAGGTGGTTTTTGCCCGGGTGCTTGTGGCTAAAGTTTCTTCAGTGGAAAGAAGGCTTGGACAGGAGCCAAGGGGTGAACTTGGTGATCTCTCGAGGTCCCCACAAGCCTTGGGGCACTGTGTATACAGGGCAGGGCAGCCACGTTGGAAGGGCCTTGGGCACTGGCATGACTCAGCCCGGAAGTTTAGGCCGAGAAGAGGAAGGCAGTCGCCCGCCTGAGCTCCGCAGATGCTCTCCCTGCTGGCTGCGATCCGAAACACAGCCTTGGCCCCGTGGTTTGGATCAGAGTGTTGCAGCTCAGGGCTCAGGATGCATTCGGGGCCTGGGTATTGATTCCCAGATGTCCTGGGCAGGTTAGGCAGTGGTGGCCCCTCAGAGCTAGGAGGTCTGGGTGGTTGCTTATGAGTAAGGTGGAAAACCTCTCTTGTGTTTCCTCAGGTTAGAAATCTGTGCTACATGGTGACAAGGCGCGAGAGAACGAAACACGCCATCTGCAAACTCCAGGAGCAGATATTCCACCTGCAGATGAAACTTATTGAACAGGATCTGTGTCGAGGTAGGCGTCCCCCCTGCTGGCCGCCGCCACCCCTCCTGTGCACACCCTCAAGGGGCTGGGTCCCAGTGAGGATGTGCATCTTCGGGGCCTGATGGGGCATGTGTACAGGGTCAGGGGCCACGGGCCCCCACCCCTACCCTCTGTATCCAGTTAGTAGGCCCAAGTGGGGCCCTGCCGGGGGTCCTAGGTGTGTGTTGGCAGGCAAGGGGCCAAAGATGCAATGTGGGCATCGGACCTGCCCTCGTGGAGCTTTCTGGTTCACAGGGTGCTCAGGCAGTGCTGGGCCATAGTGGTTCAGGAGGAAATTGCACGTGAACAGGTACAAACCAGAAGTCCCAGCGCCTCTGTGCTGGTGCTGGGGCAGGAAGGGCCCAAGCTGGCGAGCTTCCCTGAACCCCTGTGTGCCTGCGTTTCGATTCTGAAGAAGGCAGCTCTTACGCTTTTGCCATCACATGCATTTAACAGATCTGGAAGTCAAAGGTCAAAGAAGCTCTGACAGTGGTCTTACTTACTAGTTGTGGATATTGCTGGACAACAGGGCCCTTCCTGGACTGTTCACATGTTAAGGAAGGCAGGGCTTAGGCCAGAAAATGGTACTCTAATGTTGAATTGTATGCAGCAGAAATAGCTGGATGGAGAGATTTTTAAGCCAGGGGCTGCCACTGCCAACTCAGCCTGTGGGTCAGGCTGGGCCTGGAGTAGAGGGAGGAGAGCTGCCTGGCCACCACCAGAGCCAATGACTGAGAACCTGCTACTGCCCCACCCCTGCCCAAGAGCTGAGCTGCCTCGACTGTGCTTTGGAATCACCACCTACTCTGGCCCCAGAAGCCAGCACTGCCCAGGACAGGTGCTGGGTCATGGTGGGTCACAGCCATGTAGAGGTCAGGGCTGACTGTGTACCTCAAGGACTATGGCAGCTTCCTGGCTGCCCAACCTTTCCAGGCTCCCTCTCATCTGTCGGTTCCTTCGGCGAGCGCTGATTGAGTATAGACAGGATGCCGGGCTCTGTGGCGGGCACTGCGAGTACCCTGCCATGGACTGAATGGACAGGCTTCCTGTCCTCGTGGAGCTTACCATCTGGAAAGACAAAGGAAAGTGGTGTCCAAGGGGCTGCCGTTGGCGCCAGTGCAGGGACAGAGGTATCAGGGTTGGCTTCATGGTGGTGGTGTTGCCGGAACACCTCAGCCTTCTTAGGACTCACTATGGCCACACATCCAACTACAGGAAGGCAGTGGAGAGTGGTAAGGTGTGCCGTGCTCACAGGCACAGGATTCCAGAACCATGGTCAGGAGCTTGGAGGGTCGGCATCCCCGCATTGAGCTGGAGACATTCGCAGCTCCTAGACCGCAGTGGCAGCAACAGGCCACCTTTTGGTCAGGGCAGGGCATTTGGAGAGAAGATTAGTTGGCTTCTGAAGCTGATGCCCTCAGTGTTGTGACGCTTGACCCGTGGGGTGAGACATGGGCTACAGGCATATTGCTGAGGCCTGTCTGGCCAGAGGGCTAGAGAAGGTTTCCCAGGGGCAGTGTATTTAAGCTGTGAGCTGAACCAGGTGAAGGACAGGGCAGGGAAACTGCATATTTGGAGACCTGGAGGCCAGAGCTGTCTTGTTAGAGAAACTGGAAGGAAACTGGCATATCTGCAACTAGGGCAGAAGGAAAATGTCTGAAGTGAGGCCGAGGGGTTGCCAGGGTCAGATGTGCAAGGTCTTGTGCCCTTGGAAGGAGCTCAGACCATGGTGAGGGCAGTGGGGGACTTGAGAAGCCCCTCTCTGAAGTATCTAGGCACCGGTCCCATGTGATAGATGAGAAGACTGAGGCCTGGCCTGAGGTTACACAGGGAATTAACAGCAGAGCTGGGAAGATTCCCGGAGTTGGGGCCACACTCCTCAACCTTCTCTTAAACGCTTACTCAGGAAGCTCTCCAGCCTCTGGCTGAGAAGCTGGGAGAAGATTCCTGGCAGCTCCCCACCACAACATGTCCCTCCCCTGCTCCATTGTGTTCTACGGCTCCCCAGACCCATGTGGTCATGGACTAAAAGGATATGAGGGCCAGGTGTGTACCCTGAGTCTCCCATCAAAGCAGACCAGGAGAACGAGGCAGGGGACTTGCTCAAGGGCGCTGCCCGCTGTGTCAGGAGTGGAACCCACGGCTCTTCACTCCTCAGAGTGTCCTGTCCACCTTCAGGTCTGGCTCCTTGGCCTGGCATTTAAGGCCCTGCCCTGTCCACTCACCTCCAGCCTTCCCACCCACCAGGATTCTGTCCTGAGATCTTTAGGCCATATAGATCAGACGTCCAGATCCTACAAAGCGGTCTTCCACCCTCCTCGTGGCCCTGTGCCCCTCACCAAGCCCCTCAAGGGCAGTTACCCCTCTCTTCCACACTAGCTATTCCCCGACTCACTGGAGCCCCAGTTATCCCAGGTCCCACGTGGCTCAGAGCCTGGACCACAGAGGCAGGAGGAGGTGACCTAGAAGGCAAGGCACTGGCTGATGGGGAGGACTCCTTGGATGCCACACAGTGGTCTTAGTTCTGGCTGGGCTGCTTGGGGTAACCATCTCCCTCCTGCTCTCTCTTTCCCTGACGCAGAGCGGTCTGGGAGGAGAGCAAAGGGCAAGAAGAGCGACTCGAAAAGGAAAGGCCGCGAGGGTCCGAAGGGCAGCCCCGAGAAGAAAGAGAAAGTGAAGGCAGGGTCCGACTCAGTCCTGGGGCAGCTTGGTGAGTGGCCTGGTGCACACAGCCAGGCTCATACCATCACTCCACTTGCAGCTCCCCACGAAAGGCCATGGGGACCACCAGCATCCCTGCTGCAGAGTGGGACGCCCGAGAGGGGTAGCCGGGCCCTTGCTTGCCCACGCACTCCTTCCAGCCATAAAGGAGGCTGGGGTCTGGCATCCTGAGAGTTCCTCTTTTGTAGACTGGAGACTGGGCCCAAGAGCTCAGGGACTGCTAGGCCATCCTGGCCCTTCCAGGAACCCAGCATCATGCTGGGAGGTGAGGGCCTGCCATCATTCTCTGTCCCTGTCCCCCTCTGCCAGAATGTCCTCAAATGGGCCTCCCTTCAGCCCCAGCAAATCTCCCGGGAGCCACCCAGAGAGACCCATAGGAGTGGCCCTGGCCCAGCCCATCTCATTGTCACAGACCTATTTGCTGCTGCCCCGTTAAGCACAGCAGTCCTAGAGGGACCCTCAGCCTTGGGCTTTGTCTCCTAGGATGTCACATGCTTCCTCTAGAGCACTTCTCAGGGCAGGGGTGGTGCCCCCTTCCCGACCTCACCTCTAGTGTAGAAGCCCCAGGTCATCTTTTATTTTCCTCAGTCTCAGGAAGGAAACAACTTGGGATCTAATGGGAAGCCCAGTCTCACCAGCTGCCACCTCCCAAGACCTCAGTAAAGGAGGGAGGGCCCATAGCTGGAGCTGGCCCTGGCATCCAAAAGGGACCTTCTACCCAGATATACCTTGCTGTCCGGTTCACGCCTGACGCCCATATCCAAGTTACCTGCTTTGGAAGCTCTGAGAAGCGACACATGAAAATCTAGTGCCCCCTGGTGGCCTGAGGGTGCTTTCCTCCATTCCTCCATCCCTTATGCCCCCAGGATACAGGGTGATGGGCAGGCCTGGGCGTCCACCTTGTGCAATCTCGAAGGGCCCTAGCTTGGTTTCATGCTCTGCTGTTGCCACTTTGAAATTCTTAAAATTTTTGAACAGGGAGCCCACATTTTCACTTTATGCTCTGCTTCTCAAACTGTGAAGCCTGTCCCAGGAGCAGGACGTCCTTCTGGGGAGAGGGGTATTTGGTGTGGAGCCTGCTTTTTGGCGGTGTTGGCAGGATGCATGGACGAAACAAGATAACTCAACAGGGTATATAGCACAGAGGGAAAGAGGGAGGAAGGTACGGTGGTGTGCAGGGGAGGGTCAGAGAGGGCTTCCTGAAGGAGAGTGGGACACACACCTGCTGGCATCTCACCTGCCTTCTTTCTCCCTTCGGCCAGGCCTGTCCACTTCGTTCCCCATCGACGGCACCTTCTTCAACAGCTGGCTGGCGCAGTCGGTGCAGATCACGGCAGAGAACATGGCCATGAGCGAGTGGTCGTTAAACAATGGGCACCGCGAGGACCCTGCTCCGGGGCTGCTGTCGGAGGAGCTGCTGCAGGACGAGGAGACGCTGCTGAGCTTCATGCGGGACCCCTCACTGCGACCTGGCGACCCTGCCAGGAAGACCCGTGGCCGCACCCGCCTGCCTGCCAAGAAGAAACCACCACAGGATGGGCCCGGTTCACGGACGACTCCAGACAAAACCCCCAAGAAGCCCTGGGGCCAGGATGCTGGCAGCGGCAAGGGGGGTCAGGGACCACCTGCCAGGAAGCCACCACGGCGAACGCCTTCTCACCTGCCATCCAGTCCTACAGCCGAGGACTGTCCCATCCCAGCAGCTCCCGAGAGCCCCCCACCGCTGGCCCCCGAGACCCCGGACGAGGCAGCCCCAATGGCTGCCGACTCGAATGTCCAAGTGCCTGGCCCTACGGCGAGTCCCAAGCCCTCAGGCCGGCTTCGGCCGCCCCGCGAGAGCAGGGGAACCCGGAGATCGCCAAGTGCCAGGCCTGATGCCGGGACAGGACCGCCGTCTGCTGTGGCCGAGAGGCCAAAGGTCAGCCTACACTTTGACACTGAGACTGATGGCTACTTCTCTGACGGGGAGATGAGCGACTCAGATGTGGAGGCCGAGGACAGCGGGGTGCAGCGGGGTCCCCGGGAAGCAGGGGCTGAGGAGGTGGTCCGCATGGGGGTACTGGCCTCCTAAGTCACCCCTACCCCTGTCCTGGGCCCTGCTCTGGTCCGCCCACGAGGCCTCAGCCCAGTCACAACTGCCATTTCCAATCTCTGCTGAGTGTCTCAGACCCTCGAGGCTGCCACTCTGTTGTGGTTTTATTTTTAATATAAAGAGAGTTTCGAATTCCACACTATTGTCTTTCCTCTGTGCTGGCCTAGGACGTTAGGATTCCTTACATGGCTCTGGCCACAAGGACCACACCAGGTTCTGGGCACCATCCCTGCCGCGGCAGCATCCCCGCCCAGCCCATGCGGTATTCCTGGGCTCCTGGCTACACGTAGGCAAGGTGAAGAAGAGCTCAGGACTCCAGCCTGCTGCCACTGGGTGACACAGAGTGTCATTTGGGCATTATTATGGCAGATGGGCCAGCCCAGGACCTGTCCCGCCTTGCCCCCAAATCCCACTGGGGTCCATCTGGGGGGTCCTGCTGCACTCCACTGATCCCCAAGGAAGTATAATAAGTGATACCCAGCCAGAGTCTACTCACTGTCACAAGCACAACGAGCTTATACGAGAAAGCACTGAGGGGGCGAAGAGGGCCTGCTGGTTCCAAGGGAGCCACAGCCGTTCCTGATCAACCCACATCATCAGAGGCCTGCCCGCCCACCCCGTGACCCTCCACTCCCTTGCTGCTCTGCCCCTGCCAGCGCCCAGCCCGGCGGCTCTGGGAAGGGCTTCCCAGAATCCTTCCTGAGCTGTGCCGTTTTCTCAGGGGACTCCCAGCCAGCCAGCCGCCAGTGCCGGCGGAGGGCTGCAAGGGAGGGCCAGTGCCCAGATGGGGGGCGTGGGGCTCAGACTCGCCCACTGCAGAGAATCGCTCTGGGACTCCAACTTCCTTCCTTCCTTCGGGGCCAGTCTCGGCCGAGGTCTGATCACTCCCAGATAGCTGACCAGACCAGACCACTTGCCTTTTCAAGTTTCCCAGTCCTGCTAAGAGATGAGCTTCTTCCTCAGTTTCCTTTTGGAAACTCCTCTTTCCAACAAGCAGTGGGATCCCGGGGCCCAGGACGCGTCAGTGACGGCCTGCTGGGGCTGTTTTAAGTGTTGCTGGATCTCCCTGGTTCCTCCCTCCCTCTGAGCCTTAACCCCCTTTCCCAGCCATTCCCTCCCTCCCCACCATCACCATCCTGCCTTTCCCACCCCACCCTCTAGGTCCCAGGTAGTAGCTCTGAAGAGTTTCAGTGGAGTGGCCCCAGGGTGACAGCTCAGGGAACAAACAAAACAAGGAATTCAGTGAAAACGTGTTTTTCTTTCTTTTATGAATTACTCCTGGATCACTTCTGCCACTGGTAAAGCCAGAACTTCTCCAACAAGAACCTTGCAAAAGTCCAGTGAATCAGTCGAATCATTCTGTGGATGCCAAAGAATATTTTGACCATAATACAGCACAGCCTGGACCTGACAACTTGTCACTTGGACTATTTTTTAAACGGAGCTCTTTAGCAACCAAGTATAGAAACATGTTCATCGCACACGTCCAGGAGGCGAGCGCAAGCTCTTGGACGAGGATGCTGTTCTGCTGCTGGTGTTGGATTTCAGATCCCCAGGCTGGGCCCACTGTGAGCTCTCCTGAACTCTGAGACTCACTGTGGGAGGAGACTGATGGCGAAACCAGCGTGGCAAAAGTGTTACCATGGGGTTGCCCCCACGTGACACACGAAGCGCAAATCGGCGGGATGGGGAAGCAACTCGAGCACCCATCCCCGACTCCAAATTTTCAAGGTACGACAGTGGCATGATCATCGACACTCAGTTTCATGTGAATTTTATCAAAACAGGAAACAAAGACAACGACTAAGTTTAAAGGGTCGGACAGATTTGTCCAGTTGGAGCAGACTCGGAGTGGGCTTCGAGGACTCTGGGCGTTGGGATGGCATGAGCTACCATGTAGAGTTTAGTCTGCCTGCCCGCCCGCCTTGGCAGTAGTGGCCAGTGCAGTGTCACCATCAGCATCCCAACCCCATTCTCTGTTTACTGCCTTTGAATAGACCTTCCTACCCCGTGCTTCAGGTCACCTCGGGCCACAACCTTGTCTGTGCTGGATTGCTCAGTCTGACCTCACAGGAAGCAAAAGGGACGAGCTTTAAAGAACAACCAAACTCTGCTGGGGGATGGGGGTGCCAGGAATGGCTCGGGTCCGGTAGACTCAGCACTTACCTGTTTACCCTTCATCCATCCTGAGGCAGAGTCTGGGCTCCCTGGGGGTGAGGGTAGGGAGAGAAGCAGGGTGGGAAGGTAGTGGGTCTGGCCAGGGTCTGGACTGTGTGGGCCAGGCCGGGCAGCCAGCACTCTTCATAGGGCCTCTACTCAAGTCGGCCTCTGGATTCCGACCCTTTTCCCGATTGGCTTTTGCTTTTGGATTGAACTATCCCTGGGGCCCACATCCTGCACGGAGTCCAAGTGTCTGTAAGGCTGGCTGGCCAGGATCTCCCAGGCCACGCCCTAGAGCTGTCCTTGTCAGGCAGCTGTCCACCCCTAGGATGTCCACCGGGCTGCAAAGAGGACGAGGATAACCGGTTCCCACTGCTGGCCTTTCTGCTATTAGCCACAGCCCCTTCGCTCTTTTTCCAGCCTGCCGACGGCTTTGCCGCCTCGGAGTTTAAGATGGGAAGCTGGGAAGAAGGTAGGAGGCCTTTTCCAGACCAGAGGCTGAGGCAGATCTTTCGCTTGACCGTATCTGATCACACTCACTGGCCCTCCTCAGGGAGGGAGAAGCTGCTCTGGAACTCATCCAGGCTGTCATCACCACCCTCCCAGTCCCCACTGCCCACCTCCTTCCCCCTCATCACAGTGAGAAAGGATAATGTGCAAGGAAAGTATTTTTATGGATCATAAATGTATTTTAGAACAAATAAGGAGAAGAAAGGTAGAAGGGTTTATTTTATTAAATGAGCTCTGACTCGGTGACAGTGTGTGAGCATTTGCAGTGTGAAGGTCTCAGGTTCCTTAGAGAAGCCACCCAGGTTTCCAAACATGGGTGTTGGACTGTGGATGTGTGAGCCTGTTCCAGAGCACACCTTGTGTGTGTCTGAGTGCAGGCGTATCTGTGTGTGTCGTGTATGGGCACACGATGGGACTTGGGGGACAATTCCTAGAGAATCACCTGCTCGATTCTAACAGACATTGGCAGCAGCTGGATTTGGCGTTTCCTTGCTTACTGCCAGATGTGGCCAACCTCTGCCCATGCCCGAAGCTCTGTAGAATGGCCTGGGTGCCTGTAGCAAGGCCCTTGGGGAGGCCCCTTCCCATGCCCCTGGCCCAGCTGGCCACATTGGCCAAAGAGCCAGGCTGGTGTCTGGAGCCTTTGGTTGTTCTTTAAGGCACTCCCTGCTACTTTGTCCCTCAGATGCACAGCACTCTGTGCTCCACATCGGCTCGGGGTGGGGGGATGATATGAATGTCACAGGAGGAGACACCTTCTGTCTTTGTTTCAATGAAAGTGATGTGCCATTTGTTAATATACAAGAGAAATATTGAAAATATATTGAAAAGAGCAATTTTAAATTATTTTTGGCTTATGTTGCAATATTTATTTTCTTGTATTAGAAAAGATTCCTTTGTAGAGAAAAAATGTATTTTTCATTAACGCAAAAACCTATTTCTCCTTTTTGTACATTGTCCATGTTCGCTACCCTTCACGAGCAATAGAATGTATGGCCGCCTGGGGGTGGCCGGTGCCCGCGTGCCCTGCATGATTCTGTGTTGCCGCTGCCGCATAGCTCCCAGTCCCATCCTGTCCTGCTCACTCCTGGGGGTCTTCCAGAGCCCAGCCCCCACTAGGGCCCGTGTCTTCATGACCCCTCTGCACTCCTCATGTGTTGGCAAACGCAGTTAATAAAGCGATGTTTTCTGTGCTGGCTGGTGTGAGGCTCTGTTGCACCGGGGGCGGGGGGTGGAGGTTCACTGAAACAGCGAGTGTTCCCTGGCTGTCCGAAGGGACGTAGCAAGTGCTCAGTACGCACTGGGGCTGGGCATATTTCATTTTCTCCTCACTGCTTTCATCCCCTGGAGTTCAGAGTGGATGATGGAGCTTCGCAAAGCCACACCCCTGCTAAGAGGTGAAGTTCAGCGTTCAAGTCGGGACCCCTTGAGCCACCTACCTGGGGCAGTGGGAAGGTTTCGGAGGAAACTCAGGCCTCTGTCCCTAGATCAGGGAAGGCTTTTGCCCAGGCTTGTTTTTCACTCATTATTTCCTGAGTACTTACTCCGGACCAGGCTCTGTAAAGTATGGGGAATGTAGCCACCATCTATCTCTGCCCTGGGGGAGCTCACAGACCAGCAGGGACACAGTGAGGGAACTGGGAGGTACTATGGAGGCCTGGGCTGACTGGGCAGAGGTGCATTCAGGTTACTCTGAGGAAGCAACACCATTCGTTCATGCATGCATTCATTCATTCACTTGACAATTAGTCTACTGAGCATACATCTCATTCTGCCAGTGTGCTGGGTCGTACACTGTGGATGGCACCAGGACCCTGCCCTCCCGGAGCTTCCAGACTTCCAGGCGTCGTAGACTTGAAGAATAACTAGTTGATCGCCCAAGGGGAGCTGGCTGGGCGGAAGGGGCAACAAGCGCTCTGGGTAGAGGGCTCAGCAAGCGCAAAGATGGATTAATCTACGTGCAGAGGGGTTTTGAACCTCCTCTGAGAGCCCAAGGGGAGGCTGTGTGGAAAGGGGCTTGAGTTGAGACTCAAGGAATCTAGCTTCTGGGGCCGCTGACTTAGTTGTTAACCACAGAGAACTGCCCCATTTCCTCACTGATGCAGTAGAAAGAAGGTAAGTCCCCGAGGGCACCTCCAGATCCAAAGTTCTGTGATTCCCCCCGATGCAGAAAAGTGATGGAAAGAAACCTGGGGTGAGCGAATGTGCTTTGAATGCCTATGGAGGGAGGTGTCCCTCACTGAGGGGCCACATCCCTGCTGCTGGGACCTGGGAACCCTGTCTGACAGAGCTGTGTGGGTTCTTTCAGGGCACCCAGCTCAGCATCCTCAACCACAGTCAGCATGAGGTGCTGGTGGATCAGCCCCAGGGTTGAGGGGGCTCCTGCTCGGCCAGCCCCCCTAGCTGTGGTTTGGGGCTGTCAGCTCTCTGGGCCAGCTGCCCTGGGCTCGGCACCCCAGCCTCTCCCTCCTCCCAAATCCAGGCCCACTTGACCGCAGTGCTCCAGAAGAGTGATGCAGGGGCTCCGTGGCCAGACCTGCAGCTGCAAAGCTGTGGGGCAGGAGAGGTCAAGGTACCTGTGGGTCCAAAGCAGCAATGTGCAGTAGAAATAAAGTGAGCCACATATGTAATTCTAGTAGCCACATTTTTAACAAGTAAAAAGAAACAGGTAAAATGAATTTTTTTATTTTTTTATTTTTTTATTTAATGCATTATATCCAAACTATGATCACTTGAACCTGTAATCAATATAAAATAATTACTAATGAGCCAATGGCACAGGAATCCGAGGGGAGGCCAGGTGTCCACTCCCGCCGTTTCGTTCATGCACACATGGATTCAGCACTCACGGGGCATCAGCTGTTGGGCCCTGAGGACTCTGGGATGACCACATGCCCCTCTGCAGAGACCAGGCCAGTGTGGGAGACAAACTTTAATCCGATAGTCCCAAAACCATGTGCAATGACACACAGACTGCGCGGCAGCGGGGAGGGACTCTCGTGCCCACCCTGAACTTGCCTTGATCTTGTGAAACTCCTGCAGGGTAGGATCTGGGACGCCATCTGCTGCCCAGCCCTGATGCCGGATGATATGTGTTTTTTTTGCCACAATTTTTAAAAAAAAAGAATATAGGGAAAAAAAAAGTAACCCTGCTACATTTCATAATGTATGACTGCTTTGCTGCAACAACAAACACAATGTTAAGGAAAAAGAAGCCATTCTAAAACATTAAAAAGAAAAAAGAGAGGATTCCCTGGCGGTCCAGTGGTTAGGTCTTTCTGCTCTCACTGCCGGGGGCCCGGCTACGATCCCGGGTTGGGGAACTATGATCTCGCAAGCTGTGCAGTGCGGCCAAAAAAATGTTGTTAATTAAAAAAAATTTTAATTTAAAAAATTAAAAACAAAAAGAGTTCACATTGGGCCTCTCTGCCTTTCCTAGAGCACCCATGACTCCCCTGGGCCCCCCAACTCAAACTCAAGTCTTCTTTTTATTTTAACCCAACCCTCACAGTTTTTTGCACAGCACTGTAGGAAAATATGTCTGACCCAGGCTGAGGAAACCAGGGTTCTACTCTTCTCTCTGCCGTTGACTTGATGTACCTCAGTTTTCCCATCTGTAAAATGGGAGAAGAGGTTGGGGATACTGCTTTCTCTAGGTCCTGGGAGGAGGGTCCATGGTCAGAGGATGTGGTCAGTGAGGATCAGGTCAGAGTCTGCCGGGGCCCTTCATTTTACCTTAAGTCCAGCTGGGTGAGGTGGGGCTGGCTGGCAGAGGGGGCTACATGAGCCTCCAGACTGAACTTGGACAGAGCAAGAGCAGGAAGACGCTGCAGGCTTTCACACAATCAGAATGCCATCATGGCCGCTGATTCATCTGTCACCAGGTGAGGGGTCAGTAGGAGCATAGCATTAGCCATAGGTGTGATCATGAGGTGAGACACAAGGTCCGGTTGGGACGGTGACAGGGTTAAGCACTGAGCAGGGCCTGCAGGCACTGGAAGGAAGGTGAGGTGTCCGTCCTCCAGGCTTGGGTATGGGGCCGAGGCCTCACTGGCAGGGCTGGGCGGGGGGGCGCTCTGTGATTTGGGTGACAGCAATTGTAGGGTGGGCTTGTCCAGGTCTAGGGGTTTGGGTTCAGTGGGCAATTCTCCCTTATTCTCCCTCCATCCTCAGTTAACATTAGCTAACTGTGGCCGTTCAGGTCCAGAGAATTCATCCATGAACACACCACAAAGGAGAAAGTGACTAGAAATGGATTCTTGTGGGCCTTATGGTAATGGAGAATTAGGGACTGTGTTTTGGCCCTTTCTGGGCCTCAGTTTCCTCATCTGTCAAATGAGGATGAGAGTTCCTACTGGGCCCACCATGCCGGGTGGCTGAGAGTTCCTACTGGGCATGGATGTGAAGGGAACAGAATGAGGAACCACTGACTGGGTGAGGGGAAGGGGAACAGCGGTTTAGGCAGAGGGCGCTCTAGCGCTGGCAGACTGACCAGAGGCCAGGAGGCCAGAGGGATTTGTTTACTGAGTCCCGGAATCCTAGAGGCGAAGCCCCGCTGTTTACAAGTTCTCACGGGTCTTCCTGCGCCCAAGCAGGACACCTGTGGTCTGGGGGCAGGGCAGGGACTGGCCACGTGCGGCCTGGGCGGGGCCGGCTAAGGGCGGGTTGTAAGCACCTGGTGTTCATCAGGGAAGCCATTCAAGTGATGCCTGTGCCAGTCAGCTGCCTATGCCTGAGAAACACCCACCTTCCCAGCATTCCTGGTTCCTCGGTGGCCATCCTGAAACCTCGTAACCCAGGAGGCCCGAGGTAACCGAATTCCTCCTGTCCGGCACCCTCACCCTCTTTTGCAAAGAAGGAACGTTCCATTGCTGGGGACTGAATGTTGGGAGCAACACGAAACTCAGAAGAGCACCAGGGTTTGCAGGAGAAGCCAAGTAAGAAAAGTGACTCAGCAAAATAAACCATCACCTGTGGATATTCTGAACTGCTATCTTGGGACGCTGGGTGATTGCCTGGTTCTGGCGACAGGTGCTTGGTATACAAAACTTTGTTTCCCACACGCCAGCTGTAATACTCATGCTCATCAGCGTACAGAAGGAAGCCCAGGAGACTTGGGAAGGAGCTGCCATGGACGGGCCTGATAGCTGCCTCGCCCAACGTAAGACTCCTAAATGGGTTCACGGCAAAGGGAGCAGTGTGCTCTGTAGGGACGTCAGGAGCCAGAGGGGTTGCTTAAATCTTAGGGACCCCTCTGCCCTCCAGGAGCACATCCTTCTGGTCAAGAAAGTGTATGGGACCAGTACCAACCTGCACCGTCAGTCCTGGGTCCTACCTGGCCCTCATCTGAGGAGCCGCATCTGGGTGATAGGACCTCAGTGTTTAGGGGGGTGGGGGGCGTGAAAGCACGTCTTGTCCACCACCTTCTCTAGGACAGCCTCTGAATTCTAGTGACAGAGAGCCTGTCACTTTATAAGCAACCCACTGCTAAGCCATCTGTATTAAATTTAAAAATGTCTTCCTTAAATTCAACTGTAATTGTCACTCTGAAACGATGTTTCTATTCACAGGCGGTTCTGAGCCCGGGAGCCACAGAGGTCAAGTCCAGTCCAGTGTCTGCTGGGCAGCCCTTGGGCTGTGTGATGAGTTAGGACACCCTGCCCACCTGACTTTTCAAGTTCAGGACTTTTCTAGGGGATTAGAAGGCAGGGTACTCCCCTCATCTACTTCTATTACGCTTCTCCTGCTCGATGGATGGAACCACCAGATCCCCACACTGTGCAGGCAAAGCCAGTCCCAGGTAAGAGGTGCATGGAGAGGGGGGTCAGAGAGGCACAGATGTGGTCTCAGCTCCCCACTCCCAGCAGTACCCTCAGGGAGCCCCACTCCCTCAGCCCGATGTCTTGTAGGTTGTGTAGCTGTGTCAACAGCTCCAGCTTGTGTTTTATTTTGACCTCAAACATGTGTCTTCCCCATTGTCAGTGCCACACATTCTGGTGCACATGCTCAGTGTGGCATTTTGGGGATACATGTCTGTCCAGATGTTCTCAGCTTCAAATAGTGTATCCTGATCTGATGGCCCCATGAGCAGGCTCCCCTGGTGGATCCCCGGCTCCTGCCTTGGGCTGGAAAACATGGTCATACATCATAAAATGTTGGTTTCGGAATCAGTGTCAGAAGTAGCCTACTTATGACAGGTGAGAAGCAGGTTGAAAGATGAGAAGGATCAGCCCCGCTCTTCTGCCTCCTTCTCAGTTCAGGCCTCATGTTCTCCTCTTTCCCTCCACTGACATTTCCTTCTAAGATGCTCTCCACACAGCACCTCTTCAGATTCTGGGCTCTACCGGCCCCAAATCACAGCGTGCCCTTTTCTGCCGCGCCTCTGTCATCGCCATGCTGTCTGCTCGCACTGTTCTCTCACCCCTTCTCCACTAACCAGTTTATACACCTTCAAGATTCAGCTCTGGTGCCCCTTTTCTAGAAACCTCGATGGGGTTTGGGGGCCTTTCCCTTTTGCCTTCCATGGTGCCTTGGGCAGATCTCTGCCCGTTTTTCATCATTCCATGCTAGTCCCCAGCAGGCAGGTGTTGAGGAAATTCCTGCTGACTGACTGGTGGAAGGGCAAACAGAAAGTAAGGCCAAATGTCCCAACCTGAATCCAATACCGGCACAATACTTGCAAAGTCCCTGGTGATAACGGTTTTCCACACGTAAGGTTTTGTATATGTGAGAGAGAAAAAAAAGAGAGAACCTGGTGAGTAGCGACCCCGCCTCCTACTTTGCCCAGCCCAGCCCAGCGCGTGGAGTGGTGGGCAAAGGCTGCCCACATACCAGGTAATCAGAAGGGTCAGGCACTGCTTCTCCAAAGACGCAAGGCAGATTGAGGGCCCAGAGAATCTGAGAGGGGTCCCCATGCCACCCGACTGCCAGAGGCCTGTGGATTCTGAACCTGGCCCCAAATAGCAGCTGAGGTGGAAAAAGAGACTGTTCTCTAAGCATCTTTGTGCCACTGCCATCTGCTGCAGTCGGGAAAGAAAGCAGCGTCGCGTGGTTTCCTTCAGGAGCTGTCAGAGCTGTGTCCCCATGCAATAGAGCCCCTAGTTGTAGATAAGCTCTGGGGCCCAGAACAGGGCTGGAACTCTCCTGTTCTGCCCCTTACCCAAAAAGGGGCTCTTGGCCATTCAGGTCTCGAAAGTGAAGTCCCTAGAATGGAGGAAAGTCAACATGAGTTTCTCCAGACTGCAATCAATCTGGCGTGGCTTCCCAACCAAGAGGTGGATCTAGAGAGCTCAACCCAAACCCAAGGGCCAGGAGAAAACCCTAAAAACGGTGCTGTAACTCGGTAATGTTTATAATCTCTAGTGTCTGAGATTTTGCTAATCCCGGATGAAATGAGACTACAATTCCACTGATGAGGGTCACATTCAGTTCCTTTTAGCTCAAGAAAGTAGTAAACCAAAATCTCCATTTTTGACCCCCAGGTGTTTCTCTGTCCACCTGTACCTCACCTCCAATTATTTCTTCCCTTTGTTTATTTTACCAGCCATGAAACGTGACACCTGTGAAGATTCTGACTGGAGGACTGATACCCATTAACCCAGGCCCTTTCAATACAATCAGGTAAGAAAGCGCTTCAAGTCTTCTTTTTGCAACATTACCAGCTTGTTCGTAGTGGCATAGTGCCGTCACTGAAGTCATAGTGACTTTAATAAACGTGTTAAATGGTTCACCATAGTGCCCCCAATCAAAACCCACATTCCAAAGCGAGGCTTCCTTTGTTTACTAAATAATAGCCAGAAAATTATTGTCTTGGTGTCTGATTTTAAATAAATTGAGTTGAGAGGCTTTGTAAACACAGGCTCTGACCTTTGTCAATTAACTGAATCCCCAGTTGAACCCTTTATAAGGGACGCGGCAGGAACAGGGCCTGTTCTAGGACCTTTGTTAATCATCAGGTTTCTAAGCTGCTGTTCTCACCTTTCAATTAGGAGGATGGTGGCCGCCACCCAAAGGGCTTCTTTTACAGTTTCCTAGTTCCTCTATTCCCAAAAAGGTGTTTTCCACACTCTTTTGGGGGCTATGACATTGCATTACTTGTAGCTTTAGTACAAATATCAGATAGTCTAGTGGGATAGTATATAGCTAAATTCAAGAAAATGAGCTAAATAAACTGGACTTTATTTTCTTAGCATTTATCCCTTCAGTGCATTCACTACCTACCTATTAGTTTCAGTTCAACAAATAACTTGAGTCCATACTAAATCTCTATTTGATGGACCCAACTGTAGTAGAATCATGATTGTTTATGTTAAGAGTTAGCATAAAGCTTGATGTCCTGCACACTGTTAGTGGGAAGGTTAAAGGGATGGCTGTAGAAAGGTTTTATATTTGGATTTAAGTCTCAAAAGTAGCTTGATAACCCTTAACAAAATGATAAAATTTTTCATTCGAGTCACCTGAGGAGCTGAAGAAAGTCTGCATCCTGAGGGCAGCCTGGGCTTTGGGTGATTCTGAATTGCAGCCAAGGTTGAGAACCACCGACTACAGGTTACACTGACATAGGATTTACTAATAAATGAATTCTCAGGGGAAAAAAAAAAAGATACATTTTTTTCTTCCCTGATTGGCCAATGACCATTTAGTGTTACTAGTATTTAGTGTTATATTACTGTTTTTCCTAAATGAAAATCCACACACTTTGGCACCAGGAAAACCTGAGAACCTTGTTGAAGATTTGGATTTCTGCCCTCCACCCCACCCCGGATTTACTGAATCACAATATTTGGTGGGATTTTTTTTCTTGTGTGTTTTAAAGCCAGCTCTGCCCCGCCCCCCGACACACACACAGGAGATTCCGATGCATACTAAAGCTAGAGAACCTTGATGTAGATAAAACCAACCAGCTGCCTTATTTTTCACATTTCAACGGACTTGGCATTGTGTAAGTCCTACTACAGTGTGCCCATGAGTTGTTTTCAGTCTTACAAGGCAAATTAGGCCTCGGTACTTAATTTAAGCAAAGGTTCCTTGGAATCCTTGCACAAAGGGTACGTTCTATAATCTTAATAATTTCGAAGTCCAAGAAATTTCTAATAAGCACAATGAAAATTACAATTGGATGGTAAAAATGGGACTTGACACCAGAGTGTTTCAAAGACCAGGTAATCATTTTATTTTTCTATTCCTGACACTCAAATTCATAGGGGGTGAAAAGACAATAGAACATAATCAAAATAACACACAAACACAATTCAAGGACATTTAACCAACTATTATAGCTGTTCTTTGTAAAATATATAAAGGTAAACAAACATCTTTATATAAATTAATGCTTAACAATCTGTATACACTGTAAAACAATTGTTAAAATTCACACTAAGATGCTAGTGCAAGCAGTGGTGTACAAAAGTGCAAACAAGGTTAGTGATGAAAAACTTATCACCGACTTACCACTTCAACATACTCTGCATTCAGTCAAATACTGAAGGCCTCACCACAGAAAACACTTTTATCCCTGTTAAAGTTATGTGACTACATTCACCCTGAGTGCTCTTGCCTCAGTATGGCAACTGATTATGAGTTCAGGTTAGGAGCAGCACCAGGGAATCCAGAAACCCATGTGAAGTTGGCCATTCTGATGTGAATCTTCGTACTTGATAATGAAAACAATTTCAAGGACAGCTTGTATGTCAAAAACTGTAGAACTGTCACCTCCCTTGACCCTCAAATATTTAAAACTAAAATTAAATCTAATTCCCCCGCTTCATTTAAAATACATGCTGAAGAATTCATCCACTCCAGTGTGGCTTTTCCACAGAAAATAATTCTGCATGAAATCACTCAAAAGCCTTTCCCATTTCTGTCCTAAAATCTATTTGGGGTGGGGGCACTCCTGAAACAAAGTTTACTTTGGATAAATTTGCTTTACTGTGATTACTTTGGACTCCGTTTAAAAGTGTGGTCAAAGCCTGGAACAATCGATCAGAGGTACTAAATATATTAGCTACTTAATGTTCCAAATTATGAGGACAAAAATTAGTTCAAAATTGCATCTTCAACAGACTCTGTAGATTCCCTTTATACTCAGGGATGTTTTTATCCAGGTGTGGGCTGGGGTATGTGAGGGGTAATGGTTCCAGGGTTCAAGAGTAGAAACATGGTTTTAACAAAATTCCAATCACTTTACACAGAGGCACAGTCCCTATATTTTTAAGAGCTTGTCCTCTTTCTTTTCTTTTTCCTCTTTTTCTTTTTTTTTTTTTTGGTTAAAAAGCACTAATTTGCATTTCAAAAGGACAATGATGGAAATGACCAGAAACATAAATATAGAGCTTTGAGAATTTAGTCCTTAATTGAAGATATACTGTTTTCTGAACTCTTAACTATTTATTACAAAAAAAATTTTAATGTTTCTAGAAAACCTTTAATTCCCTATTAATTTTGCATCCAGAAGTTTATATTTGCTAATCTCTGCTTTTTTCATGCTCTCTTGGAGACTTTTTGAAGCTTCACCAACTTTTACATACGTTTAAAATGATTCAAACAGGGACTTCCCTGGCAGTCTCCACGATTCCAATGCAGGGGACACGGCGATCCCTGGTCGGGGAACTAAGATCCCGCATGCTGCATGGCACGGCCAGAAAAAAAAAAATCCAAACCATATACTCTAAATAAAATCAACACAAGATTTTCTGAGAGACTTCCTTTTATATTAGCTATTTTCAATGTACTCTGGTCAAAATTTATTTGGCAATAGAAGTCTTGCAAACTTCAGTCCTGTAAGTGACTAAGACTGAAATGCTACGTTGAGCCACATACCAAGTACAGTTTCAGAAAATGTAAACCTGTCTCCTGAAACTCTCAAATCATGTCAACTAGAGGTATTCTGTTTTTAATGATGGAACTTGTGAAAATGCTGGGTTAATTAAATCATTTTGCAGAAGGCAAGAAACACTATTATCAAATATTACTCTATTTTAATGATTTACAAGTAACTTACATGCTGGAAAGCACTACACAGAAGTGTGAGCCAGTTGAAAACTAAAGAAAAGAAATGTTCTGTGTATACACTGTAAACCACAGTAAATGTGTATATGTACACAGGCACACAAAACTAAAATTTAGATCTATGCAGGCAGTATCTGAATTCATACTTCTTTGGCACTCAAAGATACTGGGTCAACTGAGCCAATGGTGAAGAATATTTTTTCATATGCTTTAGGAAATATCTGTGCCCCAATTTTTAAAAATGCTATAATCTTCAATCTAAAATTTCATCAAGATAAACTGGAATCCATCAATTTAAACAGTTACACAAAAGTATAATTAACAGCAGTCATTGAAACAGGTGTGAGGTTGAGAAGCTCTTCTTTAAAAATACAAAAGCCAGCTGAGACCCTCTATTTTTAGTTTTGGACTTAAGATTTTAAAACATCTTTTGAACACTTCCTGATTTATATGGAATCCAATCTTAACTTGTATACAAGTGTTAATTACATTTTCACACTTTACAGTGGGAGGAACAAAATTAACCTATGTCCCCAATACCACCATTTACCCAAAAACTACTCCGCAAATGTGCACACTTGCACAGGCACATACAGAGTATATGTTTTCCCCATGTGCTTTTACTGCTTCTTGGCATTCTCTTAACTTGCTTCTCCTGAAGGAAGCAGTGACTTAGTGTATATGCTCTGAGGAGCTCTCAGAACTAGATGGTATGCCCAATGGCTGGGGAACTCTGAGGCCCATCTCCCTGGAGCTGGCAAGAAAGTGCAGCTTCATTTCCAGAGGTTCAGGCCATAAGACTCTTACATCATTGGGAAAATATCCACAGTTTAGTGTGGTCCACAAAGTGACTTTGTTCCTTTGATCCCAGTGACAGACCTAGAATGAGAGTTCTGGAACAATATATTTTGTACCAGAAAGCAAATCCCCTCTAGAGAAACCACTAAGCTTTTTCCTTTATACCAATTTATAACACAAATAATTAACTTCTCAATTATCACAATAGATACTAGGAAATACTTGAAGAAAGGCATGTCCCTGTAAATATTGAAAAGATACCATCAACAAGAGGCAATTACTTTTAATAAGGCTTAGTTCTGTCTGGTCAAGACGTTAAAAATGAGTACTTTAAACATATCTGGCAGAATAAACCAAGAGGCTGAAATGTCATTTGCTACTTTTCCCATGGTGTTACTGATGTCTCTAGGCAGGGAGAAAGCTTTTTATTTTCATTTAGAAGGAAGCTGAAAGTGAAATAGAATAGGTGAATTCCTAAAACCAAATGTCATGGTGAAATGACCTTGTTGGTTTAGCTAACTGGTAATTCCTTCCAGGCATATCCTTCAATCCTTATTTGCTTCATATATTACATTATTGATGACAGAAAGGACTACAGTAACTCTGATTTAGACAATAGCTAGAGAAAAACACTGATTCTGATATTAAAATTACTCTTGATGGAATTGGAGCAATCTATTCTCAATGGAATTGGTTAAATATACTATGAAACCTTGGTTTATGACCAAGAGAGGAAATCTTAAGCTTGACAGTCTTTAAAAATAAATATTTGGCACTTGTCTTTCAGCGAATTATGGGAATCTCTGACATATGGAAAAAACAACTCAATTTCTTAGGAAATTAAAATGCTTTAAAAAGCTAACTAAAATCTTACTAGAAAGCCTGTCAATGAGGTTTGCAGACACTATCACATGGCAAGAATTGTATCTAAAAACAAAAGCCTTTTGTGCTATAAAGTGAGAGCTAGCTGAGAATAAAAAAAAAGAAAATTAAATACATGGATTCATTTTCTTTCCACCAAGAAATAAAATATGCCCAAAATGCAAAAGAGCTGTAGGACAGGAGCAAAATCCCCAAATATCTCAGTGACAAATGAAGGAGAATAGGCTCTTTTTCCTCAGATGCACGCCTCCACGATGAGACTGTGCACAAGACCCTACTTGTCGTTTGCCCTGGAGAGTACCATTAAGTATAAAGAGACTGGGGAGTACCTCTAAATGTGGGGAGACTGGTGCCTGTCACTACTTTTGGTGAAGAGGCACAGTAAGATGGAGCACTTCAGAATCAGACAACTGGAATGGGCCTATCAAACCAAAAATTAACCTTGGGTTGTACCAGAAGATGTGCTTTTCTGCAGAAGGCCGATCCCACAGGGACTAGGACATGGACCCCATCAGCATTGGTAATGGTAGTGTTACAGATAAAAATACACATGATTCAGAGATAAATGTGGTATAAGGTACAACCAAACACAACTTGTCTCCTGGAAAATGCAAAAGCCTCTAGGAACTTAAGCATTATTCTAAATATTCTGAAGCAGTCTCCTTTCCCAGTAACCCCCTCATATAGATAATAGTAAACATACAAAATTTCAGAGCATACTAGCCAGATAAGACACATTAAAATGAAACATTTGCCCAATAAGGATGCCAAACATTAGGGTTTGCTTTATTGCATGACGTTTGCATAAGAAAAAATAATGAAAACTGTAAGGCATCATGCAGTCATCAATAAGCTAATTATTAACTGTTCACTTAAGATAGGTGGACACATAATCTAAAATTAAAAACCTAGTTCCAAAAAAGTACATAAAAAGTTTAACATGATGAACTTTTAAATATGGTTTACATTTGTAGTTTCATATTAAAAAGTGCTTCAAAGGTAGTCTGGAAAGTTGCTCTTTAAAAATGGTGCTGGGGGTAATGTCAGATTATAAACTAAATTCTAATTATTTTTATGGAATTAGAAAGCTACATTGTGATATTCAGCTTACTTGAATCAGTCTTCAATTCTCACTCAAATTAGGTTGATAAGATACTAATAATCTAAAAAACATCTGTTTTCTAACCAACAAAAGTCTATTGAATTCAAGTTATGCATGTCGAGTGATCAAATCTCTGAGTAGGCCTGAATGGTGAGACCCTGAACCGATGCGGGCTGGTGCTAATCAATGTACTGAGCCATCCAGCGGAAGCCTTCTCCATAACCTTGTCTTTTGAGCACACTACACATAAAAACTTCTAAGGGCCGGGCATTCAGTTCTTTCAGAGATACACTGCCCTAGAAGAGAAGATAGACATTATGTTGAATGACCCCTTAATGAAATAAAAGCTCCACTCCCCAGGAGAACTGCAGCTCGTACATCTTAGAACAAAGGGTGACTGTGATAAAGCCACGGCTGTTTGGCATCCAAGTACCCTCCCCTAAACACACAGGACGTCTCCTCTCACTCTACTGGAGGACAGGATGTCTGCTCAGTGGGACAGAGGTGAGCTTGTGAGGCACACAAGAATGAAAATAATCGGTGACTTAGAAAAAATTCAAGTTACCTGGGACAACTGGCTTCACTTATATTAAAAACAAACATTCTCTGAGTAGGTTTATGACTAAACAAGGCATTTCTTAAAATTAATGTAATGTGGAACAGGGACTTCCCTGGCAGTCCAGTGGGTACGACTCTGAGCTCCCAATGTGGGGGGCGCCAGTTCGACCCCTGGCTGGGGAACTAGGATCCCACATGCAATGCAGCATGGCAAAAAAAAAAAAAAAAAAAAAAAAATTAATGTGCAGTTATTAAAAAGAAGAAACAGAAAATAGACCAAAGTCTACCATATCTAACATAAGAGTCTCCTTCCATAGGCTGCAATATTTCTCTACTCTGGGATTTTTCAATACTGAGGTCCTTCCCCAAAACAAATACCAGTAAAAATGAATGCAAAAATAATGTGTCTTAAAGCTTATTATAAATCATATGTTCAGAAAACCCCAACACTGCTATGGCCAAGTTTACATTTTATTTTTATCTGTGGTGAACTCTTAAACACTGAACTGAGGGCCTAAATACACTACTGGTATGCTTAAACATTCAAGTATATTATTTAGTGGCTAATTCTGAAAAATTATGACAAAACTTTGAAAGCTTTCATTTAGTTTCTCATAAGCATAGGCCTTGATTTTTTTTTTTTTGCGGTACGTGGGCCTCTCACTGTTGTGGCCTCTCCCGTTGCGGAGCACAGGCTCCAGACGTGCAGGCTCAGCGGCCATGGCTCACGGCCTCAGCCACTCCGCGGCATGTGGGATCTTCCCGGACCGGGGCACAAACCCGTGTCCCCTGCATCGGCAGGCGGACTCTCAACCACTGCGCCACCAGGGAAGCCCGTAGGCTTTGACATTTTTGATATCACCAAGAAAAGGTTTCACTTCATTCAGTGGTAGAAAGAAAATAAATGAGGACATTAAAAAAAGACCCAAATGTATAAATGACAGTTTTTAAGGAAAAAAAATGAAAATGGGCTTATGAGGTAGGACAATAATAATTTAAAGACATCTGGTTATACACCTGAAACTAGTATAATGTTGTATATCAACTATACCCCAATTAAAAAAAAAAAAAGGCAGACTGTACCAATTAAACCGATAAGAATGATTACTGTTAGGGGTAGTGTGGGAACACACTATTTCAGAAGATTAAAAATAAATAAAATAAAAAGATATTTGTACTACTGAATGAAATATTCACACTTGTCAAAAATTTTTTTTTTTTTTTTTTACCTTTCCTGTTGTTTGACCATATAAACCAAACATCTCTCGCAACCTCTCTTCACTGATGGCTTCAGGTCTGTCGATCTTATTTCCAAGAATCAGTATAGGCACATTAGCAACAGTTTCATCTGTCATTAGTGACTGAAAAACAAAACAAAACAAAATGAACGACAAGATGTTGATATGAAACCATCTAAAGGTTCATTGTGACAAGCTACCAAATGGGCATCAAGGACTCATTCTCTATCATACCCGTCAGTTTGGCTAACTTTCTTTGGCAAACTCTCCCTACATTTTAAAGTGAGCTCAACAAACCCAAAGCTCAATTCTTCTGCCTCCCTAAGTCTCCTTCTGTAAATGCTCACTCTGTGAATAGACCCAACACTTTGAAGCATGCAGACCTGGTTTCATTTCTAGTTCTGCTGCTTTTGAGTTGTGAGATCTTACACAAATAAGGCTCATTGAAGTTCAAAGAGAATTTGCAATAGTACCACCTACCTTATGGAGTTAATCTGAGAATTAAATGAGGTAATATGCACAGTGCCGGGCACAAAGTAGGAACTCAGGAATTCCCTGACCCTGTTCCAAGACCAGAGACTATCTGGACTTTTCCACATGAATAAGTACTTGTTTGCTTGCTCTAGGCAGAGGCATGGCCAGGTCAACCTTCCATCAAATCATGGACCTGCTTTCTCTGTGGACCCAGATCTAGCACTGACCTTGCCTACTGCTTCTGAGCACCTTTATGAAGCATGTGACCTGGGAGACGGGAGAGGAGGTGGCTACACATGGCCGTGATCACTCCTGGGAGTGGTGACAAAGATAGCATGTTATGCCATTTCCAGGTTCTGGCTAACTCCTGAAGAAACCAGCATCCTAGGAGGACCAGGGGCTTCTACAGGAATGTAGCAGACATGAAATATACTACAAGGGCACACTCTGCACAGAGTGAGCCCAAGCCTTCAGGAAGGAAGTCTGCATTAGTACCTCCTCAATAGCTACAATTACTCCAAGCTACTCCCTCTACATTCTAAGTAGAATAATCTCAGAACTCCACAAATTGTCAGGAGTTACATCAGAGGCTGCAAAAAAGCCACACTCTGATACCTACACATCCAGCCTATTTCCTCAGGCTTACCAGAGTGATTCAACTATGTTTAGTTTTAATTATTTAACTTACATCAAGTTCTTCTTTTGATTCTAACAGCCTTTCATGGTCTGCACAATCCACCAGAAATACAATGCCATTGATAGCAGGCAGGTAGTTCTTCCACACTCTTCGAGCTAATAAAAACAATCAGGAGTTAGATTTTATTGGCTGGTCAGACCTAGCAGATAGTTTGCGGGAAGAGTCCAACAAGGTATCAAGTGTAATTATCCCTTAGCTGCTGCTACTTCATTACATACTCAAGTTAATCCTTCACCCAATATTGCCAAAATCTTTCCAGGTGACCAAAGAAGAAATAACAGGTTTTCCTTGATTGTGGGCAAGTCAAATACTTCACTCTGCCCCAATTTTCCTATGTTAGAAGAAGAATTAATATTTGCTACTAATGGACCAGGATGCATATTAAGTTCATTGGAGGGACCACTACTATTTCTTATATGCAGAGTTCGTTTTTTTGACATTCCTTGTTTACCAGTTTTTTGCCAGTGATAAATCTGGAGTCAGTGACAGAAGGAAATTAGTATCGGGTACAGACTTGTTAAGTTAAAATAATAAAGCAAACTGTTCTACTCATAACAGAACTTAAAGTTTATGAAACCATTAGGGTAATTTTTGCCATGACATTCTCTTTTAGAGGGGAAAACAGTTTTGGGGGTACCCTAGGGGAAGGTAACTTTATTTTCTGACTTCAGTTTTATAATATACCTTAAAATAATATAGAAATGAAGTCTCAAACTCCATTAGGTTCTAAATCTAATCATTATATTCCAGGAATTAGTTTATGTATATTTTAAACAATTGATATATGTCTCAAATGTGCTTTCACTAGCCACAGGCTTTGTAATATTCATTATTTATGAATTACCATGTGGTGGATACCGCTAAGTCCTTTTGGGGATATTAAAAAATAACTAGGATTTCAGTCCCATTAAGTTTAGTAGAGGAAATAAGACAGTCGTTCCACACTTGCAGATATGTATACAAACGCACTAATTGCTACGTAAGTATAGTTGAGAGCACTCCCAGCTGGGAGTGGCTTCTCAGGGGAGGCAGTGGGACTACACTGGGCCCTGAAGGTGGGTTACCTATGTGCAGATGGGAATGGCATAAGCACAGAGGTGGGAGAACACCAAGATGGTTTGGTTTGGTTGGAGTAAAGAGAATGGGAAAGGGTATAGTGGGAAATAAAGACTCAAAAAGTAAAGTGCGATCAGATCATAGAGATCCTGAGTGCCAGGTCAGTGAGTCTGGCCTTTATTTTATAGGTAATGAGTTAGCCACTGAAGGTTTTTCATATAGAGCAATAACATATTCATAACATGATTATGACAGTAAGCGAAAGGTGAACTGGAGCAGGGTAAGAATGGAGGCTAAATTTTACTGATATGCTTTACCACCAAAAGCAATTCAGACTTAAATTGGAGTACCATGAAAATCATCCTTTGCATTTAAAGCGTTTATCTAGGGGTAATAATTCCTAAATTTTAAGTCTACTCTGGCTTTCTTTGAATAGAATGAGATTTCATGCACTGGAACATAATGGTCACATTTTTATTAAATAAAACAAAGCAATAGAATCTCACCTTGAACATGTCCACCCAGATCAAAAGTTGTAAATGTCATGCCAGCAATGGTTAGTTCTTCTGACGCTAAATAATAATACAAAATATTTTAACAACATGAAAATTAGACATCCATTCCTGGTATATATTGCCACTTAAAGTTTGATTTACTTTAATTGCAAATAAGGTCAAATCAAAAAGCAATTCTCTGTTGTAACTACTATATTCCCTTTCATGTTGCCAATATAATGCACGTAAATGGTAATATTCATTTCTAGTATTCACTACCCACCACAAATCCAACACTTACTTATTTTTCCTTCTCTATCCTGCTGAAATTGACAATTATTTACTGTGAATTCAAGTGACTGCTCCAACCTAATAATTTTTCCTGTAATTCATCTTAAACGAAAAAGGTGAAATAACAGTATTCTCTCATGGCTGTCATATTTCGCAGGTGACAGTCTTTAATGACAAACACAATTATAATAAAAAATTTGGCTATTATTTCTTCAAATATTTTTTCTGCTCCCTTCCTTCCCCTTCTGGGACTTCAATGATAGGTTTGCTAGACTACTTAATATTGTCCCACAAGTCACTGAGGCTCCGTTGATTTTTTTTTCAGTCATTTTTCTCTGTGTTTCTTTTAGTTTCTATTGCATTGACTTACGTTCACTGGTCTTTCCTTCTGCAGTATTGGCACTAATTTGCTATTAATCCTTGGGACTTCCCTGGTGGTCCAGTGGTTAAGACTTGTGTTCCACTGCAGGGGTGCGGGTTCAACCCCTGGTCGGGGAACTAAGATTCCACATGCCGTGCAGTGTGGGACACCCTCCACCCCACAAAAAAAATTGCTATTAATCCTATCTAGTGAAAATTTCATTTCAGATATTTTATTTTTCTTTTCTATAAGTTCCATTTGGTTCTGTCTTATATCTTCCATTTCTCTCATTATGTTCATGTTCCCCTTAAATCCATTTTTTTTTTTTTTTTTTTTTTTTTTGCGGTATGCGGGCCTCTCACTGCCGTGGCCTCTCCCACCGCGGAGCACAGGCTCCGGACGCGCAGGCTCAGGGGCCATGGCTCACGGGCCCAGCTGTTCCGCGGCATGTGGGATCTTCCTGGACCGGGGCACGAACCCGTGTTCCCTGCATCGGCAGGCGGACTCCCAACCACTGCGCCACCAGGGAAGCCCTCCCTTAAATCCTTAAGCATATTCATAACAGCTATTTCAATGTCCTTATTTGCTAATTCCATCATCTTTTTTACTTCTGCCATCATCTTTGTTACAATCTGTTTTTACTGATTAATTTTTCTCCTGGTTATGGATCATACTTTCCTGCTTCTTTGCATGTCTAATGATTTATTGAATGTTGGATTTTTAAAAAATTAATTAATTAATTTATTTTTGGCTGCACTGGTTCCTCCCTGCTGTGCGCAGGCTTTCTCTAGTTGTGGCGAGCAGGGGCTACTCTTCCTTGCAGTGCGCGGGCTTCTCATTGCGGTGGCTTCTCTTGTCGCGGAGCACAGGCTCTAGGCACACGGGCTTCAGTAGTTGTGGCGCACTCACGGGCTTAGTTGCTCCGTGGCATGTGGAATCTTCCCGGACCAGGGATCGAACCCGTGTCTCTGGCATTGGCAGGCGGATTCTTAACCACTGTGCCACCAGGGAAGTCCCTGGATGTTGGATTTTGTTGTATCCTTTTCAAGAAAGTTGGACTTTGGGAATTCCCTGGTGGTCCAGTGGTTAGGACTCAGCGCTCTCACTGCAGGGACCCTGGTCAGGAACTAAGATCCTGCAAGCCACGGGACACGGCCGAAAAAAAAAAAGAAAAGAAAGTTGGACTTTGTTCTGGCAGGCAGTTAAATTGCTTGCAGATCAGTTTTTTGGGTTTTTTTGTTTTGTTTGTTTTTTTTTTGCGGTACGTGGGCCTCTCACTGTTGTGGCCTCTCCCGCTGCGGAGCACAGGCTCCGGACGCGCAGGCTCAGCGGCCATGGCTCACGGGCCTAGTTGCCCTGCGGCATGCGGGATCCTCCCGGACCGGGGCACAAACCCGTGTCCCCTGTATCAACAGGCGGACTCCCAACCACTGCGCCACCAGGGAAGCCCCGCAGATCAGTTTTTAAGTTTTGTTAGGGCAGACCTAAAGTAGCCTTTACTTTGGAGCTACTTTAGCCCCATTACTAAGATATGATCCTTTGGAGTATTCAACAAGGTCTCTCCTTTTTGGCTGGTGTGAACTTGGATTCCCGGCCCCATGTGAGCTCTGAGAATTATTTGGCTAACAACTCCACTATAACTGTTCTTCCAGAAATTATTCTTTGACTGGCCATGTGTATTTCACCCTATGTATGCACAGATTGGTAATCAGCCATGAAAATATCTGGAGTTCTGGGATTTACCTGGTGGTCCAGTGGTTAAGACTCCATGCTTCTACTGCAGGGGGCCCAGGTTCGATCCCTGGTCAGGGAACTAGATCCCGAATGCATGCCACAACTTAAGAGTTCGCATGCCACAACTAACGCCCGGCGCAGCCTAAATAAATATATATATATTTTTAATTTCTGGAGTTCCTTCTCTGCAGAGCTCCTTCCTCTGTGGTAATCTGCCCAGCAAATTCTAGTCACCTCAGCCTCCCCAAATTCTGGTCTCTGTCTCCTCAACTCAGTAAGACTACTGGGTTGTTTGGGTTTCCTCTCCCTACCCCATGATCTGAAAATTACCTCCTGTGATAAAACTTGAATAGAGAAGCATTTGTTTTTCTTCTCTCAGGAATCATAGCCCTGTGCTATGTTATAGTAGATATTTTTGTCCAGTTTTCTAGTCATTTACAGTGGGATGGTAATTCCAGACTCTGTTATTCCCTCAAGGCCAAAAGCAGAAGACCCCCTACAATTACAATGAAAGGTTCAGTATAAATGTTAACTATTCAATATAACTATGAGACCCCAGAGTAGTTTATCTTGCTAAAAAAATTCTGTATGAAGACTGCCAACTGAATGAATAAGTAATACAATTTGTGTTCAAAGCATGATCCTTTCCATAAGGAAAAGATAATGCTTGGATGTGGTTGGCAAACTACCTCTATGGTTACAATCCCCAGTACACTCCGTGCTTTCTAAAAGAAGTCCCAATTTGATTCAGATACAGAACACTGTTAACATCCCAGCAAGTTCCCTCTTGCCCCTTCCCAGTCTACACCTTCACTCCCAGAAGCAAGCACTGATCTGAATTCTATCACCACAGGTTTGTTTTGCCCGTTTTAGAATTTTATATAAATGGTATCATAGAGTATATAAATTTTGTGACCAGCCTCTTCCATGCAATATAATATGCATCGTATGTACCAGCAGTTTATTCCTCTTTCTTGTTGAGTAGAATCCCATTGTTTATCCATTCTTTTTTTTGAAGGACATCTAAGCTGTTTCCAGTTTGGGGCTACTACAGATAAATAAAACTGGTATAATAAACATTCTTGTATGAGAATTTTGGTGAACACATGTTTTTCATTTCTCCTAGATAAATACCTAGCAATAGAACTGCCAGATCATAGGGTAGATATATGTTACCTTTTTCACATATGCTTTTTCTTTTTAAATTTTTATTGGAGTACAGTTGATTTGAAATGTTGTGTTAGTTTCAGGTGTACAGCAAAATGAATCAGTTATACATATATATATACCCATTCTTTTTCAGATTCTTTTTTTTAAGATTTTTAAAAGATTTATTTATTTATTTAAAAGATTTATTTATTATTTATTAATTTATTTTGGCTGCGCCAGGTCTTAGTTGCAGCACATGGGATCTTCTTTACCGCATGTGGGATCTTTAGTTGCAGCATGCAGGATCATTTGTTGCGGTATGCAGACTTCTTAGTTGTGGCATGTGGGATCTAGTTCCCTGACCAGGGATCGAACCTGGGCCCCCTGCACTGGGAACATGGAATCCTACCCACTGGACCACTAGGGAAGTTCCTATTTATTTATTTATTTTGGCTGAGCTGGGTCTTAGTTGAGGCACGTGTGATCTTCGTTGCCGTGTGCGGGATCTTTAGTTCCGGCATGCGGAATCTTTCATGGTGGCATTTGAACTCTTAGTTGCGGCATGCATATGGGATCTAGTTCCCTGAACAGGGATTGAACCCGGGCCTCCTGTGTTGGGAGCGAGGCATCTTAGCTACTGGACTACCAGGGAAGTCCCCAAATTCTTTTCCCATATAGGTTATTACAGGATATTGAGTAGAGTTCCCTGTTAGTTATCTATTTTTTAAAATTTCTTTTTAAAAATTTAATTTTATTTTTGGCTGCATTGGGTCTTCATTGCTGCACGCGGGCTTTCTTTAGTTGCAGTGATTGGGGACTACTCATCGTTGCGGTGCATGGGCTTCTCTTGTTGCGGAGCACAGGCTCTAGGCACGTGGGCTTCAGTAATTGTGGCATGCGGGCTTAGCAGTTGTGGCTCACAGGCTCTAGAGCGCAGGCTCAGTAGTTGTGGCTCACGGGCTTAGTTGCTACGCGGCATGTGGGATCTTCCTGGACAAGAGCTCGAACCTGTGTCCCCTGCATTGGCAGGCAGATTCTTTTTGTTTTTTTTTAAATTTTATTTATTTTTTTATACAGCAGGTTCTTATTCGTTATCCATTTTATACACATCAGTGTATACATGTCAATCCCAATCTCCCAATTCATCACACCTCCCCGCCCGCCGGCCGCCACTTCCCCACCTTGGTATCCATACGTTTGTCCTCTACATCTGTGTCTTTATTTCTCCCCTGCAAACTGGTTCATCTGTAGCATTCTTCTAGGTTCCACATATATGCGTTAATATACGATATTTGTTTTTCTCTTTCTGACTTACTTCACTCTGTATGACAGTCTCTAGATCCATCCATGCCTCTACAAATGACCCAATTTCGTTCCTTTTTATGGCTAAGTAATATTCCATTGTATTTACGTACCACATCTTCTTTATCCATTCGTCTGTCGATGGGCATTTAGGTTGCTTCCATGACCTGGCTATTGTAAATAGTGCTGCAGTGAACATTGGGGTGCATGTGTCTTTTGGAATTATGGTTTTCTCTGGGTATATGCCCAGTAGTGGGACTGCTGTGTCATATGCTAATTCTATTTTTAGTTTTTTAAGGAACCTCCATACTGTCCTCCATAGTGGCTGTACCAATTTACATTCCCACCAACAGTGCAAGAGGGTTCCCTTTTCTCCAGACCCTCTCCAGCTCTTATTGTTTGTAGATATTTGATGATGGCTACTCTGACCAGTGTGAGGTGATACCTCATCGTAGTTTTGACTTGCATTTCTCTAATAATTAGTAATGTTGAACATCTTTTCTTGGGCTTTTTGACCATCTGTCTGTCTTCTTTGGAGAAATGTCTATTTAGATCTTCTGCCCATTTTTTGATTGGGTTGTTTGTTTTTATGATACTGAGTGGCATGAGCTGTTTGTATATTCTGGAGATTAATCCCTTGTTGGTCTCTTCATTTGCAAATACTTTCTCCCATTCTGTGGGTTGTCTTTTTGTTTTGTTTATGGTTTCCTTTGCTGTGCATAAGCTTTTACACTTAATTAGGTCCCATTTGTTTATTTTTGTTTTTATTTTCATTACTCTAGGAGGTGAATCAAAAAAGATATTGTGGGACTTCCCTGGTGGTGCAGTGGTTAAGAATCTGCCTGCCAATGCAGGGGACATGGGTTTGAGCCCTGGTCTGGGAAGATTCCACATGCTGCAGAGCAACTAAGCCCGTGCACCACAACTACTGAGCCTGCGCTCTAGAGCCCGCAAGCCACAGCTACTGAGCCCGCAAGCCACAACTACTGAAGCCTGCACACCCTAGAGCCTGTGCTCCACAACAAGAGAAGCCACTGCAATGAGAAGCCCACGGACTGCAAATAAAGAGTAGCCCCCACTCACCACAACTAGAGAAAGCCTGCGTGTAGCAACAAAGACCCAACACAGCCAAAAATAAATAAATAAATAAATTAATTAAAAAAAAAAGATATTGCTGAGATTTATGTCAGAGAGTGTTCTGCCTATGTTTTCCTCTAAGAGTTTTATGGTATCCAGCCTTACATTTAGGTCTTTAACCCATTTTGAGTTTATTTTTGTATATGATGTTAGAGAGTATTTTTAATTTCATTCTTAAAAATATGGAATACTTCACGAATTTGTGTCATTCTTGTGCAGGGGCCATGCTAATCTTCTCTGTATCATTCCAATTTTAGTATATGTGCTGCCAAAGTGAGTACACATATGTTTTTTGATTAATTGAAAAATATTAGTTGAAATGAATGTGAGCCACAGGAAGGTTGAGATAGCATCTGTCTTGTGCCACTGCTTTTACTCCTAGTACTTAGAACAATGTCTGCCATAGACCAGGTGCTCAAAAAATATTTGTTGAATAAATTAAAAAGGGCAACATCATAAAATTTTTAAAATGACTTACACCTAATATAAGACCACTGTGTAATCTCTTCCATTTCTATTGCTTTTGCAGATAATTTTGTGTACTCAATTTCACCATGATCATTTTTCTTTAACAGTATTGTTCTTGTATCAGAATCTTATTTGTCAAGCCCCACTTTCCTCTCCTAATATAAAAAAAAGTATCAATTTTACAAAATCTTCCTTTTCCAACTTCACTCACTAACAGCTTTAGACATAAAATGGTAATTTGCTCTGTTTTCCTTCCTTGTTCTTTGTATATTTACTGAACTAAATTAACTATCATATTATCTACTTTTTAGTCCAGTTCTCAATTTTATACTCATTACTAAGGCCAACACTCATTATTTCATAATTAATCTATGGATTAACTTGTCTTTAAACTCTCTGTGTACTTGACTCATCATCTTTTCAACAGTAAAAGTAAGTTCACAGGTATTTTAAGATTAGACTTCTGTTTCTAATAATTTTATCACTTTAACATTAACTTTACTTTCTCAAACAGTACCTATTACATAATCTTATATACAGGATGATATGTATTAAGTGATTTATAGAATCATTATAGTCTTTCAGGTAGTCTTTCTAAAAGGAAGCACAGTAAATTATTTTTTAATTATTTTAAAACTTTCTAGGGAATTCCCTGGCTGTCCAGTGGTTACAACTCGGTGCTTTCACTGCCGTGGGCCCAGGTTCAGTCCCTGGTTGGGGAACTAAGACCCTGCAAGCCGTGGGGTGCGGCCAAAAAGAACACCAAAAACCAAAAACCTTTCTATAAGTGTATCAATACATGCCCTGTTTTTTGGAATAATTCTATGGTCTTTATATTAGAAATAGTTCAGGTTGTTAGGACTGGAAAAATAACTGGTTAACAAGTTGAGAGCTACCAGCAAAGTATAAGACTATAATCTGTCCATTGAATAATGATTAAAATAGTACAGTTCTAAAATTTGAAAGAAATTTAGGTTATGTAACAAGCTAATGGTGACTATTTATAACCTAAGCAATATGTTGTTGAATATCATATCATAATCCCCGAGGCAATAACTTTTTAATTCCTCTAGCTGGACAATGGTATACTAACTGATAAGAAGATATGAGTATTATTTCAAGATCTAAATATACTCCCTAGAGTTGGGTCACTTATTATTTACTATACTATTTTAAGAACAGGTGAAATGACCTGATCATAATTTATCCACCAAAAAAACAAACAAAACCTTTTGGTTAGGGCCTATGAATTGGTATCACTTGATCAAGTAATATATTGTATGGGAGAATATACTTACTGGGATGTAACGTTGGGACATGTTGTCCAAGTCTATCATCTTTTAGCATGTGTAGCAATGTTGTTTTTCCCGCATTATCCAATCCAAGAAATACCAATTTACCAGTTTTCTTATATAATCCTGCAGAATAAGAGCTATGATTAGTCAAAGTGATATCTGACAGACTACACAAATAAAATGACTTTAAATAAAAGTATAATATAATATTCACAATTTAGTTAGATACTTTTCCTAATTACCCCAGATTTTTGATGAAGAAACACTTATTAACCCTTTGAACTTTTAATATTTTATAAACTGGCCTGAAAAAGCTTGGATATCTAACCTATTTTTAGTTTTGAAGAGCTATTTTAAATTTATTATGATTTGGGAAGTCAAATCATTATAAAACTAAACTTTGCCCCGATCAATAAATGTGTGTGACCTAAACTTATCTTGCAATGCCAAAATGCCAATTCCCTTGACAATTTATCTTAAATCCTCTTTTATTTTAGTTTATCCCTTGATAAATATCTGTGTCCTCTACTAGAGAAACACTCATAAAATACTTGACATCATGTATTTATGAAGCTAGACCAAAAGAAAAATTAAAGAGTATTTTTCCACAGATAAAAATAAATTAACTATTTTTGACAATAAAAATTACAGTGAGTTTTTTTTCAGTAAAAACGTTTAGTTCACTGTCAAATTTCCCTGAGAATAAGGTTAAACTATTCACATGATTGCATAACACTAAGCAACAACAAAAATATCCAAGCACATAATTTTAAATATATCAGTCAAGCATTGATAGATAAAGGGATAAACAGATAAAGACAGCATTGACCAATTTACAGTAGACTGGCATTTACTGCAAAGTTCCATATTGAGCTATATATATGTGTGTGTGTGTGTGTATTTTAAAGACTTTTCTTAGAGCACTTTTAGGTTTACAACAAAACTGAAAGGAACGTACAGAGATTTCCCATATACCTCTGTCCCCACACATACATATCCTCCCCCAAGAGGACAAAAGTTTAATGACACATATTCAACAGTATACAGAGTATTTTCACCGCCCTAAAAAGTCCTCTGTGCTCTGCCTATACATCCCATCCCACCCAAGGCCCAGCAACCACTGATCTTTTTATTGTCTCCATATTTTTGCCTCTTCTAGAATGTCATAGCATGTCATGTAGTTGGAATCACTCAGTATGTAGCCTTTTCAGATTGGCTTCTTTCACTCAGTAATATGCATTTTAGTTTCCTCCATGTATTTTCATGGCTTGATAGTCCGTTTCTTTTTAGTGCTGAATAATATTCCATTGTCTGGCTATACCATAGTTTATCCATTCACCCACTAGAGGACACCTTGGTTGCTTCCAAGTTTTGGCAGTTATGACGAAAGCTGCCTCAAACACCTGTGTGCAGGTTTTCGGGTGGACGTAGGTTTACAGGTGGATGTAAGTTTTCAACTCCTTTGGGTAAATACCAAGGAGCACAATTGCTGGATTGAATGGTAAGAGTATGCCTAGTTTTATAAGAAACCAACAAACTGTCTTCCGAAGTGGCTGTACCATTTTTCATTCCCACCAGCAATGAATGAGAGTTTCTGTTGTTTCACATCCTCACTAGTATTCGGTGTTGTCAGGATCTGGATTTGGGGCATTCTAATAGGTGTGTAGTGGTATTGAAATTTATTTTTCATGTCTTTAATTGTCTAATACCCATGGAATTCCATGAGGACAGGGAATGCAGCAGCAGCTCAAAAAACAATAAATGAAATTTTTAAGACATTAGGCAATTACAGATTCAGGCCATCCCTTTTCTAATAAGTTCGTGCCAAAATAACATCTAGTTCTTTACCCACATTTAAGTTTAAAAAGTAAATTATTTAAGTCCTAATCTTTTGATCACATATTGACCAACAATTCCAATCCTAAAGAGAAGATTGTTTTCCATATTTACTTGAGCTGGGATACTACATCTCTCCTTTAATTATAAATCTGACTAATAATCTCCTTAAACATTTCTATTTCTTAAAAGATTTCTATACAGACTGTTTCTAACCAACGCACTCAATCTTACCACCTTTTTTTTTTTTTAAATATTTAATTTTATTTATTTTTGGCTGCGTTGGGTCTTTGTTGCTGTGCACGGGCTTTCTCTAGTTGTGGCAAGCGGGAGCTACTCTTCGTTGTGGTGCGCGGGCTTCTCATTGCGGTGGCTTCTCGTGTTGCGGAGCATGGGCTCTAGAGCGCAGGCTCAGTAGTTGTGGCACGTGGGCTCAGTAGTTGCGGTGCGCGGGTTTAGTTGCTCCACGGCACATGAGATCCTCCCAGACCAGGGATCAAACCCGTGTCCCCTGTATTGGCAGGAAGATTCCTATCCACTGTGCCACCAGGGAAGTCCCTACCACCCTAACTTTTAAATAGTAAAAGTGTACAGGATAATATACTAAAAGGGAACAACTACAGCATTTAATCTTTAAACTGAGTTGGACTAAATTCTTATTTTGTGGTAGGCACTGTTAAGCACCTGCAAACATTTCACTTAATCCTCAACTCTGTGAAGTAGCATTATTATCCTCTTTTTTACAGAGGGGAAATGAAGACTCAGAGTTAACTTGCTCAAATGCCGAAGTCAGATCTGAGATTTGAACCTATGTTTGATCCCAAAGCTTTGGTTCATTTTCATTTCTCTATACTGCTTCCTAAAGTTAGCACTATTAACCTTCTTTTTCCTGATTGTGATGCAATCTATTTTGCCTTTTCAACATAATTCAGCATAGATTCATTGTTCTATAAACTGAGATATAAATTCCAACATGTTATAACCCAAAGCCCCAGCAAAATAAAGTTTAAAAGCCTCTATTTCTGACCCAGTTCTTGCAAATATGTGACAAAATATTTCAGTCTGATAAAAAGATTTAAGAATTCTCTTGGAGGTAGTATAGAGAGATCTGACATTTGACCTGTAGTAGAGCAACAGTATAAAATAATGTGAGGAATTATATTTTTAAAAAGACAAAAAAACCACTCTGGGTTTTTAAAAATTTGCAACTAAGGTTCAACTAAGAAATAAAAATACAGTGACAAAATTTGATCTTACATTTTTATCCTTTCAATATATAGTAGTCAAACAAAATTTATATTTCCCAATCAAAATTTATTTCCTCAGTCAAGATTATGTTTGTGGAGAAAGAAATATTTATATAGGAGATATCATTCCATAAGTATGGTGTGGCCAGTTTAGAACTATGTTGACCACTCTGTAATTACATGAAATGCTTCTCTTTCTGCCAGTTTACAAGATGATGGTTATAAGGAGACTAAACTTAGGACGAAATTTGAAAATAGGAGACTAGAAATATTTTCATTAATTATTACAATAATAAAATTGTGCATATCCTAACATAAAAGTTAATCAAAAGCCTGGTTCAGGGGAAAAAAAAAAGCCTGTTTCACCGAAAAATGTGACAAGTCAAGGGTGTCAATAAAAGAATGGGAAGCAAAGAGTTTTCCTATCTTTAAAATCTATAAAGAGAGGAAAATCACTAGTCAGAATTGCTGGGTAAACAAGACTCATTTAGTGGGTTATAAAATGCCATTTATAATATATGAGGTACTTTATGGAACATGCATTTTTATAATAATAATAAAAAAAGAAACAATGCATTGGATTCCGGTGAGGATTACATGAGGTAAAGCATGTAAAGCTCTTGTGCAAACTGGCTAATAAATGGTAGCTATTCCTGTTAATAATATGTTTATCAACAACCTTAAAAGATAGGAATTATTATTTTACAGATAAGGAAATTAAGGCTAAAGTGGAGAAAAGAGTTTGTCTAAGATTACTTTGCAACAGGTATAATGAGTAATTGAACATGTTTGTATGATTCCAGAGCCCACATTTGTAACTACTGGGTTACATAGAAAGAGGCTCTGTACAAATAAAAGACACTTTTATATAAGTAGGATTAATGGGATAACAAAAGAGAACAAAGGGCCAACATTACCTAAAAACTGTAGCACACTGCTGAAACCACTGTAAATCCAGTCAAATATGAAGGACATAGCCAAATCTTATAGGGTCTGGAAAAAAAAGTGTTTTGAATTTAGTAGTCAACATTAAACACCAACAACATTAAACATCAACTGTGAGTAAATAATCCTACAACCTTACTACAAAGAATTAAACACTCTTTTCCATGCCAGTCTAACCTGATCTATACTGATGAATAAAAAACAAAATGTCTTTAAAATACCAAGTAGAGACCATTCTTTGCCCCTCAAAGTAGCAAACATGAAAAAATTATAACAGTCAAGACTAGAAAAAATGTGGTAAAAGAAGCATTATTAGTGGCAGTATAAATTGGTACAAATCTTTTTCAAAACCAATTTGACAATAATGTATCTGTTGATACCATTTGACCCAAGAATTCTACTTTTAGAAATTGTCCTAAATATGGAAAAGCTTATGTATAAAGATGTTCATCAAAGTGTTCCATAAGAAAATTTTTAGAAATAATCTATGTTCAATAGTAAATTAAATATAGTATCTATGGCATATGAAATATTTACCAAAACCTTGGAGTGGGGGACGGGAGAGAAGGGAGAAAAGAGGAGAAGAAAGGAAATTGATCATGAAATAAGTTTCCGAGTCTGATTTTACCTATGTGGAGTAAAAACCCTTTTTCTTTTTCTTTTGTTCTTTTGTAGCAGTTGGTACCAGACAGTAAATTTCTGGGTTTGTTATCTTTCTGCATTTTTCAAATTTTAATCATGTTACTAAATGTAAAAAAAAAAAAAAAAGATTAAATCACAGTAGAAAATACAGAGCATAGTTCAATTCAGCATTTACTTGACATGTACTTGATAAACTAATATAGCTAATATGGAAAATAAGAGAAAAAAAGCCTCTTTAGAAAAAAAATCACTTATACAAAAATATGCTTTCAGATCAACAAAGTTCATTTTCTAGAGCTGAACAAAAAAACCCAGGCCCCAAACTTGGGCCAAGTCCAAAAAGTTTGAAGGGTTGTGCTATCTCTGATATTCTTCAGACTAAGTATGACACACAACACTGCTTTCTATAACTGCCTCTCCCTCCAGTGGGCTGCCAAGCTGGACACAGATGGGCCCACCAAACTCAATATTCCTAGAGGGTAAGATGTTGAGAGCACATCACCTTGAGAGTCAGAAACAGAGAAAAGAGACAGCCTACCTCCAGTCTGTACAAGGCCTAGCAGTGTTTACTAGGAAATCCCCTGGATCCTGGCAATAGATTCTCCCCTCTTCTATTAACTTCTTACTTGAATTAGCGTAAGCAGAATTTTGTTCTTGCAATCAGTTGATTCCTGATTAAGACAGAGTGACTGGCAAACTATGAATAGTTTCATTTGTCAGTGTCACAAGAATGAGAACTACAACAGCAACATAAATATATAAGAATCTATTATCTTAGAAGTTCTCATTTTACTCAAGTTGAAAATTACACCTCCTTCTACTATTATCATTTTAGGTCATATAGAAATTGAAACTTAAAGTCAGAGAAAATATATACAGGTGGCTTGTCTTTTCTGAAGATTCTGAGGTATATGCTTTTCAAAGGGAATCATAATAATTTTCACTGTAGAGAATCAAATAAAGCAGTGGTGTGTTGAGATATTTAATTTAATTTAATATATATTTACCTAGTTCATATTACATCCAAAGTCCGGAGCTAGACATCATGGGGAATACAAATATTGATGACAAACATGGCTCTTTCTCTCAAAAAGATTATACAGTGATAAATTAGCTACACAAATGCAATTAAACTGAAAAATGTTAAAACTGAATAGGATATTATCTAAAATGGTAACAACTCACCCTATAGAGTTTCAAGACTCATTCAAACACAAGGGGAAAAAAATGCCCATACTCTAAGTCCTAAGCTATCAGGGGAGTAATGATCATAAGAGCATAAAAACAAAATAATAAAAATAAATAACAGAGATATGAGGTATTTATGTGCATACCAACAGAAAGAGGTATGGTTTGCTCACAAATGCACTTTATATTTTGTATGAAAAAGAGAAAACCAGTCCTGCTTGTCTCTACATCCGAAGTCCTATTTCCATAGTTCTATGGTGACACCAGGGTACAGCTAAGGAAAGGTTTCTTAGATGGTGTTTAGCCTGAATGGGTACAGCAAAAAGTCGGGAATTGTTAGATAATATGACTGGGGTTAGGGGACCGCAAACTGAGAGTAAAAAATCAACTGGTGCTAATTAGTGATGCAGAAGCCAGATTGATAAACAAATCTGAGACTAAATTTAGACATTAGGTCTTCATGCCTGCTACTTTTAATATATGAACATAAGAAACGATGCTGAATTCGCCTTTCAACTTAATAAAACAAAGCAAAACAAACAAACAAAAAATATCAGCTACCATTTATTGAACCCCTACGAGCATTATGGTCTAGAGGTTAAGAGCAGGAGCTCTGGTGCTAGGACTTTACTATCTACTTTAGGTAAGTTACTTCACTTTCCTCATCTGTAAAATGGGGATAACAATATTACCTGAGATGGTTATTGTGAAGATTGATTACTAAACACAAAGCATTTAGTATTTCGCATGGAGGAAGCATTTAATTTTAGCTGCTGTTATTATTATTTCTTCTACTACATGGCCTACAGTACTAGACACTTTACAGATATCACCACTAAATACTCCAACAACCTTTCAGAGTACATATATTATTGTTCACATTTTACAGAAGCTGAAGTTACAGTAAGTAAAACTCAACTATTAATGATAGGCACAACTAAGTTTGATAGGCACAACTGAGTTTCAAACATGAGTTGAACTTCCACGTCCATCCCCTTTCCCTTACATTGCATTGGCTCTCTAAAGCTTTATAACAATAGTTTTAAAGGTTTAAATTTATTTAAGTCATTACATACCCATTTTTTAATAACTCCAGCTCATGACTCTGACATGTAATTCCTTCCTCTCCCTCACATCCAACACCCAGTCATTCCTTAGTTCTATCAATTTCTGCACTGAAGTCTCAAGCTTTCTTTGATGCTCACAGGAGCCACCTAGTCAAAAGCCTTATAGTCACTTTCCAAAACTACCATCTTAACATCAAAATGTGTTTCTACCCATCTGTACATGCTCTCCAGAGTAGCTTCCCCAAAATGTCATCTTGGACTTGTTGCATAGTCAGGGTGACTATAACTCCCAGTTTGCTGGGGATAGTCTCAGCAAAGTTATTTCAGTGTAATTATTAACAGTGCTTCCTCTCACTCTCAAAAGGGTCCTGATTTAGGTTAAATTATATGGCCACGCTATGCTTGTGGATGGAGAGTCACTGGAGGTTTGTGAGCTGAGAAATGATACAATCAAACTCCTAGGCCCGTATTCCACATTCCACTCTTAGCTACCTTTCTAAGTTTAATACATATTACTTCCCTACTTGTAGCTTTCCCCAGACCAAAGTAAACTGCTTGCCATTCACCACTGGCGACCTGGACTTTACTACCTTAAAACCTCTGCTCATTATCCTTCCCAGCATCAGAATGTTCTCCCACTATCTCTGCTAAAGTCTCCTTGCCTCCAGCACCAGCCAAATGCTATGAAAGAAATTAATTCTCACTTGAGGGACAGATATAGATGGAAGAACCAAAAGAACCCAGGAAGGGTAAAAGAACTAGAAGAGAGAGGCAAGGAAAGAAGTTAGCCACATTAAATGCAGAGATGTCACAGCTAGCTTTGGTGACAAGGAGACAACAGTTGACAGCATGAGTAGCCTGCAGTGGAGTGGTAGTACAGGAGAGCCTATGGCCGGTACTTAAAGCACAGCAGAGCTGTGTGACCTTGAACAACTTAAAATCTCTCAGGGTGTTTTAAGAGCAAATGAGATACAATGTACAAAGTAAGTATCAATATTTAAAACCTGGCTCCTGTCATTATTGAGAAGAGAATGGGACAGGAGGTTAACAGGTGGAGGCAGTGAGGAAATTCTTTTTCTTTTTTATTTTTTTTTTGCGGTACGCGGGCCTCTCACTGTTGTGGCCTCTCCCGTTGCGGAGCACAGGCTCCGGACACGCAGGCTCAGCGGCCATGGCTCACGGGTCCAGCCGCTCTGCGGCATGTGGGATCTTCCCGGACCGGGGCACGAACCCGTGTCCCCTGCATCGGCAGGCGGACTCTCAACCACTGCGCCACCAGGGAAGTCCTAGGAAATTCTTCTTTCAAAAAGTTTGAAATGGGATGAGGGAAATGAGGTTTTCTTCTTAAGGAAGGGTGAGGCTTGAGAATGTTGATAAATTGAAAGGAAGGAGCTAGTGGCAAGGAAGAGGTTAAAGATGAGAAAGAGAAGGAATTAACCAAAAGGGTCAAAGTCTCAAGAGGAGCCTGGGCAGAGAGCACACTCCTTCTCTAAGATGAGAAGGAAGGAAGGCCAGAAAAGATGAAGAAGGGGTGTAACTACTGAGCCCGCGCGCCTGGATCCCGTGCTCTGCAACAAGAGAAGCCACCGCAATGAGAAGCCTGCACACCGCAACAAAGAGTAGCCCCCGCTCGCCGCAACTAGAGAAAGCCTGCACAGCAACGAAGACCCAACACAGCCAAAATTAAATTAAATTAAAAAAAAAAAGAAAAGCTACTGTGGGGAAAAGATCGAATTAAAAGATTGCTAAAAAGAGCCAGGGACTTCCCTGGTGGCGCAGTGGTTAAGAATCCACCTGCCAATGCAGGAGACACGGGTTCGAGCTCTGGTCTGGGAAGATCCCACATGCCGCGCAGCAACTAAGCCCGTGCGCCACAGCTACTGAGCCTGCGCTCTAGAGCCCATGAGCCACAACTACTGAGCCCACATGCCACAACTACTGAAGCCCACATGCCTAGAACCCGTGTTCCGCAACAAGAGAAGGCACCGCAATGAGAAGCCTGCGCACCACAACGAAGAGTAGCCCCCGCTCACCACAACTAGAGAAAGCCCTCACGCAGCAACAAAGACCCAACACAGCCAAAAATAAATAAATAATTAAAAAAATAAAAAGAGCCAGTTGCTAGGGTTGAAAAACATTCACAGCAGTACCAATCTGTACTGATTTCTATCCCTCACCCCCCCACCCCAAGCAATGCTGAGCCTTAGAGAACAAGGAGCGAATGGGGTTTAGGGACTTCCAGAACAGCAAATGAAAAAAAGATAGGGGAGCAGGAATTTGACAGTACTAGCAACAGAGACTGAAGTAATCTGATCAGCAGTCTGAGTGGATAAGGTATAAACACAGATAGCGCATGGAATGGGGTGGGGATCAAAGGCAGGCTCTTCACAGAATAGAAATGGAAGAATAGGGGAAGAGTCTTTAGCTAAATAGCAGGTGTAGATGTAGTAAAAGGGTGCGAGAAGTGAAAGGTGGGTCAGAATTGTGCCTGCACAGTGGAGGAAAATGTGGGGTTCAGAATTCAAGAAAGGACTGGGTCTGGGTGGTGGCCAGCTCCAAGGCCTGGCTCTGGCATGGGCAGCTGAAGAGAATTAGGGGTGAAGGATTTGGGAAGCTGGGCTATTCCACACTGACAGGCAGTGGAATCATCTAGAAGATTGGAGGGTAGTGTTTTAGAAAGCAAGACTGTGAATCAAGTGGCAAAATCCTTACTGAAGATGACTGTTGGTAGGTGAGAGCCACGAGGACTCAGGGAGGGTAGAGTGGGTAAGCCATGCAGGTAAATGGATTTTTTTGCATAAGGATGGTACCACTTTGCTTTTGTATAATTTGTCCCAAGATAACTAATTTAATAACATATATGGGGAAACTCTTCTTTAGAAATTAATGAGATATTTACATTTCTATAAAGTCACGGTTTCTGAGATCCTTAAACAGAAACTCCTTAAGCTAGGAGTCATCAGTCATTTTAAAGTAGAGGGAGTGAAGTAAGTCAGAAAGAGAAAAACAAATACTGTACGTTAACACATATACATGGAATCTAAAAAAATTTTTTTTAAAAGTTCTGATGAACCTAGGGGCAGGACAGGGATAAAGACGCCAACATAGAGAATGGACTTGAGGACGGTGCGGGGGGCAGGGTAAGCTGGGACAAAGTGAGAGAGTGGTATGGACATAGATACACTACCAAATGTAAAACCCATAGTTAGTGGGAAGCAGCTGCATAGCACAGGGAGATCAGCTTGGTGCTTTGTGTCCACCTAGAGGGGTGGGATAGGGAGGGTGGGAGGGAGATGCAAGAGGGAGGAGATATGGGGATATATGTATATGTATAGCTGATTCACTTTGTTATAAAGCAGAAACTAACACACCACTGTAAAGCAATTATACTCCAATAAAGATGTTAAAAACAATAAAGTAGAGGTAAAAATGCCAACTAAGAATAAAAATTACTTAGCCACAAACAGATACCTGAGCCCTGAGAACAGGTTACACAACACCATGAACACACTATTAAGACATGTGAAAAGCAAAGGTCAAGAACAAGGAAACATATACACGTCAGCAGATTTATTTATTGCATGAACACCAAACAGGAAAAGTTGCTAAGCAGATTAGAAAAGTGATCTACTCAAGTGACATGAAAATCAGTGCAAAGGGTGTAATGGAACAGAAATTCTCAGATTACAAATAACTTCTGAAAGCCTTGCCCCATTAAACTCATAAGGACAACTCCATTTTTATGAAATGTCCAGAATAGGCAACTCTTTAGAGTAAATAGATTAGTGGTTGTCAGATTGGGGGGAAGGTGAAATGGGGAGTGGCTGCTAATAAGTACTGGGTTTCTTTTGGGGGTAATGAAAATGTTCTGGAGTTACTGGTTATGGTTGCACAACATGATGAACTAAAAAAACACTGAATTGTACATTTATAAAGGTAAGAAGTGTATGTACAAGTACCCTTTATGGTATGTATTCTCTCTCAATAAAGTTATTATTAAAAAATAAAGAAAATTATATGTTGAAAATTTACATGGGCTTTTAATATTTATAACTAATATAAGTAATTTAGCAAAATCATTTAGGGATGAACTTTTTGTTGTTGTTGTTGCGGTACACGGGCCTCTCACTGCTGTGGCCTCTCCTGTTGCGGTGCACAGGCTCCGGACGGGCAGGCTCAGCAGCCATGGCTCACAGGCCCAGCCGCTCAGCGGCATGTGGGATCCCCCAGGACCGGGGCACGAACCCGTGTCTCCTGCATTGGCAGGCGGACTCTCAACCACTGCGCCACCAGGGAAGCCCTAGTTATGAACTTTTTAAAAATATACATAAGGGAAAAAAAATACACATGAGATGACAAGATATAAATACTCCAAAAAGTAGTGCTGGTAGAAAATAAAAAATATTCTAAGGAGGTAAATCCTATTCAGAATAGAATTCTAGAATCAATACATTAATAACTTTGGGAAGCAAAGCATGGTAGAGCTGTGATAAAATGGATGGAGTGCCTGTCCTAGAATTTAAAAAATCTAAACTGAATGTGCATCTTTTTTTTTTTTTTGGCCGCACCATGCAGCAAGGGGAACTTCCCCCACCAGGGATGGAACCTGTGACCCCTGCAGTGGAAGCTCGGAGTCTTAATCCCTGGACCACCAGGTAAGTCCTGAATGTGCATCTTTCGAAATACCATAATTTCATTCTGGGAAACCCAATCTTTCTGAGTGCCAGTTTGCTTCTCCATATAAGGGAAATACCACCTGACTCACAGAATGTTAAGAATGATTAACTATGATAATGTACATGAAAACACTTTGAATACTACCCCATATAAGTGGTATTAATTCTTTCAAACTAAGTTAATTAAAATTCAAATCACAAAACTTTAAATGCCAATTTTCAAGTTAACTTCAATATTAACAACTATTAATATGAAAAAGTTTTTTTTCATAATGTTCTGATTTTACTTTAAATATTAATAGCACCACCACTGTCACCAGAAAAGGCATTAGAAGAGTTTCCTTCAAATCCTGGTAAGGAAATTTCACTAGGAGAGATTAATCACAATTTTCTACACAATTTTGTCAGGCTTATGATTAAAATATGTACAAATTCCATAAGATTAGTATACTATCTGTAAACTAATTTAGGATATATACATACCTCTCTCTCAGATTCAAACAGTACTAGAAATACAAAGGCCAAACTCTGCTTGACCATGTTTTGTAGAATTTCAGCAAGGCCCTATGCCTTTCAGTCGTCCCTTGGTGTCCTAGAGGATTGGTTCCAGGCCCCTACACCCCATCCTCAAGTCCCTTATATAAAATGTCATAGTATTTACATATAATCCACACACATCCTCTAGTATACTTTAAATGATCTCTCAATTACTTATAATATCTAATACAATGTAAATAATAAGCAAATAGTTGTAAATACAATGTAAATGCCATGTAAATAGTCGCCAGCACTTGGCCAATTCAAGGTTTGCTTTCTCAAACTTTCTGGAATTTTTTCCCCCAAATATTTTCTACCCATGGTTGAATCCTTAGAGTGGAACCTGTGGATACGGAGGGCCAACTCTTTTAAAAGTACGGACAGTGACAATGTTGAATGTTTTAAGACAATGTTACTTTATAAATACTCACCCCTAAAATTGTTAAATTTTCTTTTTACAACCTTTATTGAAACGGTGATGCAAATAAAAAAACTCTAGAAAACATTTTAGGATTGAATGTATAGCAATTATAATAATGCTAAAAACTAAATACTATAATACTAAAAACTAAAACTTTTAGTTCATGTAATGAACAAAAAGTACATATTCAATTTTCCTTTAAGGGAAAGTGATGCTCGATTGAAATTAGGTTAAATCTATGACAAATATAAATAGGATTTTTTAAGAGGCAAGGAAAAAAAACTCTGTATTAAAAAAGTTGCGCACCTAAGTACTGAACTTGGCTATAATGAATTAAGGAAAAAAAAACTGACATAAGCAATGACAAATTTAATCATTAAGATACTTTTGACTCAAATTGTTCTAAAAGCTATATACAAGGAAGAGAAACTTTTCAATACCATGATTTGAAAATTATTTGCTTAGTAATGTTTTGCAGAAAAATAATTTAAATGAGTTTCAGCCAAGTGTACTTAAAGAAGAGGGTGGAGAAATAATGAATCATTACTACAGAATTCTGATTTATAAGCTTCAAATGACGTGGCAGTGATTTTCATTTCTGATAGCCTACTCTTCGGTCTCAATTCTTGCTTGAAGTGCAAGGCAAAGGAAGGTTAAAATGTACCCTATTCAAACTGCTAATCTGCATAATTAATGACAATGCTTCTTTAATATTTCTAAAATGAAGGCAACACCTTCCTCTTCTGCAAACTCAGAAAACACCAATGAACTATCCTAAAGTTTTTAAAGTTCAAAATATTTTGGTGACGAACGCAAGCCCACTAAAACAACGTTTGATATACACATTGCTTTGAAATATCAGCACCACTAATTATTGATAAAATGTAAACCTTCCTGTATTCCTCATGTGTAAAATAGAGATACTATTACTTCCTCATTGGATTGCTGTGTGCATAGCTAGCGCCTTACACATAGTAGAAAACAAATGTTCCTGTCTTTCTTTCATTTGCTTCATTTAGACTTACTCTAATTCGTATTCTAACACTTAACACGGAACACAGGACATTCTTCAGCGTGAGACACAGTGGTAGTACAGATCTTGATATATCAATAAAAACGTGCAACTAATATTAGGTTTAGTTTTTCAAATTAAAAGGATTTCTTCACCTCATTTTGCCCCATGTACCTAACACCTTACATTCCTGACGCGTTTGGTTTTTTTGGTCAACAATGTTAGAGTTTTCGCTGTTGTCAAATTCAATTTCTATCTTGTTAGAAACTCGTGAAAAAATCCCTAAATCATTGCAGTTTTCCCCCAACAGTTTATCTTTTTCCCAGTGAGCTGGGACTTGGGCTATGGGAAGACGTTACCCACTAGTGGGAAAGGAAGTTCGATTTGTTCCCGCACTAAGTGGGAGAGCTGAGAACAACACGCCGCGTCACAGCCTCTTGAGCTGTCAATGATCCCGCCGCCTTCACCTTACTCGGTGAGGAAACTGAGGCCGAGGGGAAGGAAGGGCTTGCCTGCAGTTCAGAGTCATCTCGTTCATTCCTGAAATAACACACCGTTTGACAGCAGCGGTGTCCTATCCGGATGACCGTCAGAGAGGCCCCGCGAAGCACGTAAGGAGCCCGTCCTCTTTCCCGCCGCCAGATTCCAGGGCAGAAAACAGGAGCCCCTTCCTCGCCCGGCTACAGGCAGGGGCATTGGGTGGGCCCAGGCACGAAAGGCGCTCCTCCCCCGGGGTCCACAGCTGCCGCCCGCCGGTTCTCCGGGGAGGAGAGGCCGCCACTTACCTGCGATTGGAGAGAACACAATTCCTTGCTTGGCGTCGACCCTACTCACTCCGACACCGAACTGCAAAGCGCGATGGCTGCCGCGGCCCTAGTCTGCGCTAGCTCCTTCCGGGCCGGTGGGTGCTTCTCTCCAGAAGGTTCGCAGGACAGCAGCGCCGTGCGCCTCTAGTTCCGCCTCCTGGCGGTTCCGCGGCCAGTCCCACCGCTGAATGCTCCCAGAACTGGGGCCTGCTCCCCATACACGCCTGAAGGGGCTGCACGGGCTGCGGGCCTAGGCAGAGAAGGTAACACCGGTTCCTAGCTTGGGGAGATTATACGTGACATGATTTTCTGAAAAAATACATTTTCAAAGTGCACCTGTTTCTTGAGTTCAACAAGTAATTTACAAAATGTAACTATGAGCTTTAAACAAGACTGTCTTGACCCCAGCCGTTCTTTGCTCACGGATGTTACTTTTCTTAAATGTATTTAAATGGGAATACTTGGGTGCCTTGAATGAAAGTGGGATGATAGCACTTTCAAGATTGCTCTTAAGCCTAGGATTCTAGGTGATGCGGACAGAACAAGGAGGTGTTTGGGGACTGAAGCAGAGTTATTCGATAGATTCCCAACAAAGCCTGTAACTGGCTCAGCTGGATCTTCCCCTCTTTCGTTCCAGCCTCAGGAAATGCCTTACTCCATTGGTCCTCCCTTTGCACTTGTCATTCTTTCTGCCAGAACTGCTTCCCCAGATCTCTCCTCTCCACCCAGCTAACTCCTACACACTCTTCAGGTCTCAGCACAGATAGCATTCTCATCAAAGCCTCCCTCTCAGACTTGGTTAAGCCCTCTATTTCAGGTTTCCCCAGCAACTGTACAATTTACCTTATCATTGAAGTTATCTTGCTTATAATTTTACAATTAAATATGTATGATTATTTATCTAAAGCCTCCCTCAACAGGCATTCTAGAAACTTCCTTAGGTCAAGAACCATATCTGCCTTTCCTCTCTTGAACCCGTTTTCAGTGCTTGGCATACAGTAGGTGCTTAATACATATGAGCAAGTGATTCATTCATAATATGAAGGACTCCTAGGTACATTTTTGTCCTCAAGGGGTTAAAGAATTTCCCTGGAGTCCACTGGTCTAGGTGGAGGAGCCTGCTGTTCCAGTCTGGGTTCACCTCTATTCTCCTTTCCACTCACCAAGTCTTAAATTCAGTTTGGTTTAATAAATACTTTTAAGTAGCTTGAGGCCCTTCACCAGGCTCCTCAAGATTACTCCACAGCTCTTTTCCTGGATTGCCTTTCTCTCCTGATATCCCTGGCATTTTAGTGACCCTTTAGATAGAAATCTAAATTATGATTCCTGCTGACTTCAGCAACAGATTGTAAATCGACTAGGGATGGGGGAATGACAATAAGCAAGACAGTCTCTTTCCTCCAGGGCCTTTCGGTTTGGCGGGGAGATGTGTTCGTTCACAACTAACTATAAAAGAAGGTAGGAGGAGAGAAAGGATAGCAAAGTACAAACTTATGGTAAGGGTGAGGAAGTGGAGAGGCAGGAGATATCAGTGTTTTAGGAGAGTCTAAAGGATACATAAGATATTTACTCCCAATCTTTTTGAAGATTGTTATTGTTATAAAAATAATACTTAGTCATGGTTAGAAAGTTTGGAAAATCCAGAAAAACATAATGGAAACAAAAATCACCCTGTCACACCTCACCGATATAACCAGTTTTATAAGATTATAATCATACTATGAACAGTTTTGTAAAACATTTAAAATTAAAAACATTCCCATGTAATTAAGTATTCTTCTAAATCATGAATTTTAATGGCTGCATTTTTATTTATTTATTTTTGGCTGCGTTGGGTCTTCATTGCTGCGCATGGGCTTTCTTTAGCTGAGGCGAGCGGGGGCTACTCTTCATTGTGGTGGTGCACGGGCTTCTCATTGCAGTGGCTTCTTTTGTTGCGGAGCATGGGCTCTAGGTGTCCGGGCTTCAGTAGTTGTGGCTCACAGGCTCCAGAACGCAGGCTCAGTAGTTGTGGCACATGGGCCCATTTGCTCCGCAGCATGTGGGATCTTCCCGTACCAGGGCTCAAACCCATGTCCCCTGCACCGGCAGGCAGATTCTTAACCACTGTGCCACCAGGAAAGCCCAATGGCTGCATTTTTAATAGAGTATAATAGTTAAGAGTACAACCCCTAGCTATAGACTATGGTTCTAACATTATTAGCCACTTGAAGTTTCAGTTCCTGTATATGTAAAATTGGGATTAATATCCAGCAGGGATAATATATCATAATGAGAGAATAACATTCTGAAAGGAATAGAGATGGGAAAAACATCAGGCAAGTATTATGGTATGACTAAATAGCTTTTGACTGGACTACCAGGGACCTTGACTCCCAAACTGTAGAGCCTTTCGGAGGTTCTGAGCAGAACAGGAACATGGTCAGTCATATTTTTGAAAGTTTGCTCTGGCAGCAGTGCGTGGGTTGTATTGGAACAGGTCAGGACTGAAAGCTGAGATCAGTGATAAGACAGCTGCAATCCCAGAGGTGAGAGGTAACGTGGGGCGGTGCTGGGTCAGTGTGAGCAAAGAAATAGGGAGTCAGACATGCTTGATTACATGTTGGTAGCAAAAGTAAAGGAAATACCGAAGTTCAAAGTTTTAACTTGGATTAGTGAGTCTACTTCTCTCTCCACTACAACCACCTTACTGCAGGCCACCATCATCTGTGGCCTGGGTTACTGCAACAACTCTTCTTTCCCCACCAGTCAATTACCTTCACAGCTGTTGCACTGATTTTTTTTTAATGGATTCATCTTAAAGCATGAATTAGATCAAATTACTCCGCTGTTTACAATTCTTCAATTGCTTCCCAAAGTCTGTAAACTCTTTACAATGCCTTATAAGGCTCTTGCTGCTCTGCCTCCTGTATTTCTCGAATTTCACCTTGTGCCATTCTACCTTGTTCACCACAGCAAGCTCCATTCCTCCCTCTGGGCTTTTGTAGGTGCTGTTCCCTTTGCCCAGTGTCCTTCTTCTCCCCACCTTCTCCCTTTGTATGGGTAGCTTCCTCGTCCTTTAGATCACAGCTTAAATGTTACCTCATGTCCTAACCCTCCTATCCAAATCAGATCCTTGCTTCCTATTCTCTATCTCACTACCAATATCTCAACAGCACTTATCAAATTCGAAATTTATAGATATATTTATTTACATTTTTATTGCATTTCCTCCACTGTAAACTCCACATAAGGAAGAGATCCTATCTATCCTGTTCTGTTTTTGCTTGGTGCCTGACATATGGAAGGCATTTAATCAATATTTGTTGAATGAATGAATAAATCAATGAAAGAGCTGATGAGTAGAAAGTACGATGAAAAGATAGGTTTAAAGGGGAATTTATATCTCAGATCTCTGATACCATGGTGCCAGGTTGTGTGTAGATGGGGCAGGGACAGAGCGATATCTTTAGAGTTAGAAACGGAAAAAGAGTTGGCATTTGATATTGTACCTCCAGTGCTACTCAGGGGCGATAGGGTCTGACCAGAGGCTGACACTATTTCAACTACACTACCAGGTCAGTATCAGATGGGACACAATGCAGCGTAATAGTTAAGAATAAAAGAATTAGAGAACAACATAGTTTAGAAACAAGCGCTAGTGGTGTGGTTTGGGCTACAGTTGCAATATGAACTTACAGTAGTGAATTAGTGAGGCTCAAAATATTCAGAATAGAAGATTGGAAGAGATGACGCTTTAAATTTATCCATTCAAAAATGTTTATTGAATACCTGTCAAGTGTAAGGCCCCAAGCCAAGTGCTGAGAATACAGAGGTAAATAGGACACTGGCCCTGGGCTCTACTTTCTTACACTCTAAATAAGGAGACAGACATGAAATCAAAACGATTACCTTGGGCTTCCTTGGTGGCGCAGTGGTTAAGAATCCTCCTGCCAATGGAGTGGACACGGGTTTGAGCCCTGGTCCGGGAAGATCCCACATCCTGCGGAGCAACTAAGCCCGTGCGCCACAACTACTGAGCCTGCACTCTAGAGCCCGTGAGCCACAACTACTAAAGCCCGCGTGCCTAGAGCCCGTGCTCCGCAACAAGAGAAGCCACCGCAATGAGAAGCCCGCGCACTGCAATGAAGAGTAGCCCCTGCTCTCCGCAACTAGAGAAAGCCCACGCACAGCAACAAAGACCCAATGCAGCCAAACATAACTAACTAAATAAAATAAACTTATATAAAAAAAGGTTACCTTAGAATTGTCACGATATGTATAGAATTTTATTCCACTGAAGAATGATAAACATAAACACAAGTATATAACAATGATGAGAAGTGCTATGAAGAAAAAAAAGCAGGGTAAGAGGGATAGAAAGTGAGCACAGAGGGTATGTTGTTGTATAGGGTGCTCAGTAAGGGCCTCACCATAAGGTATAATTTGACTAAAGAAGGGGTGAGAGATTGAGCTAGATGGGTGTCTTGAAGAAGAGCATCCCGGGTAATGGACATAAGTATTAAGGCAGACTTGTGCTTGGGTAGCTAGAGAGATAGCAAGTGCTGAGTGAGAGGGAGTGTAGAAGATGATGAGGAGAGAGAAGTAGCAATGTCAAGACATCTGAGGCCTTGTAGGCTATGAGTAGGACTTTGGATTTTACTCAGAATGAGATGAGAAAAGCCATGCAGAGAAACTTTAACTTGATGGAGCAGGCAAAGGGAGCAATTACAGGTTTAGGGGTATAGGAAAATAAAAATGGAGTCAGTACTTAGGAGCTCAATTCAGCAGGAAGGATGGATGGGAGAGATTGAAACCAGTAAGACCATCCCAATAGCTCAGGTGCAAGATGATAATAACTAACCAGAGTGGGCAGTGAGAACTACATAAAGATGAAAAGTTTTCAAAGAAAGCAATGGGATTTACTGGCTTGGTGTGGGATGACTGTACTTGTAATGTACCTTCAGAGCTACTGACTTCAGATACAGACAGATGTCCTGTGAGAGGCAAATGAGGCCTGAGGAACTGTTCCTAAAGTGGAGCCACAAGAGAGTTTCAGAACAAACCTGCTGTTTGTAATTGAAACTAGTTCGTTTGTTTGAAATAGAAATAGAAAAAAACCCCAAAAAACTAGGAGACCTAAAATAATTTCCCTTATCCTGAAAAGTAAACAGGATTGATCCTGCTTATCAGCTGACAATTCAATAGTCACGAGCAGGCAGGCAAAGTGGACTTAGGCTGGTGTGAGCCAAAGTCCACTTCTGCAAATCAGCAAATTTTATTAGGAATGCATCTCCCTCTTTTGGGTCTAAATAAGTAATCAAGTTTAATGAAATATTCTTTGTACAGTGTTGTCTCCTTACTCAAACACTTTTGTGTCACTTATTTTGTTGTATATAATTTTCTTAAATAGGGTTGAAGGCTCTGAAAACAATGTGCAGAAAATGTGATACATAGATAAAAATATGAAGGGGCATATGCAGTAGAAGGGTCCTGTTGTTCTGAAAATCAGGATAAGAAAGTAGAATATATTACTGACATTAGCTTAGAAGTGTATGGTAGTGTAGGGTAGATATAAATAATTGACCAAAGAATATCGATACCCTTAACAACTGGTAATAGCACTAATAATTTTTCTATAAAATTTATGTGGCCAACTTAAAGAAGCCAGAGAAGGATTTGGTAATGTGTGGATAATATTTAATAGGAAAAGCACTTAACTGTTTAAATATGTTGTCTCACCTCAGTTATTTACACTTATCTTCCAACTATTCCTAAGGGTGTGCAGATGACAAATTATGCGTTTTTCCTCAATATTTTTAAGCTGACTACATGGAAAATGTAAAAAACACTTGAAAAACTTAACCATTAATTTTGTTTCTTGTTTTTGGAGTGGGGGTGATAATAGCAACAGGGATACTTAGGGGTGGAACACATTTTAGAAGAAGCACTGTTTACTTATTAGCAAATTATTTATGTTTATTTAACCTGATTTAACCAGAGGTTATCTACTTTTTAAAATGGCTAATTCTTCTTCATCAGTATTTTTTTTCTCAATACAGATATTGCTTAAACAGAACAAAGTCCAGAGAAACCTTGATTTAACCAAATCAAATTCCTGTGCCAAGGTCAACAAACCAAGATCATTTAAAAGTTGAATTAAAAAAAAAAAAGAATTCAACTGAAGCAAGTTTGAGACCAGGCCTAAGGATTTGCTCTTTTGAAGAGCGACGCTGACTTTCTGTCTGACCTCAGGGAGGTTCAGTTTCTGAGGTCTATTTTCTCTTTAAACCATTAAGAGGCTTGTGTTTGTGTATCTCTTCAAGTGTTCTTGGGATACGTGATTTGGGATTTGGTTATAGGGGCTCTAAGCTGAAAACAGTTTGACTAAAAGTATCATCTTCATCCTAAAGAAGTCTTGTATACTGTACAAAGGAGTTTAATTTTTCATACACAGCAAACACATTTTTACACATCTGAGGCAAATGATAAAAAAAGGATAAAAGTTAGCATTTAGTTTTTTGAATTCTTACTGTTCGTTTTTCAGGCATCACACAGCAGTTTAGTTCTTACTCTTTTTGTATGTAATATAACATTTCATAATAGGCATTTGATATTAAGTGAATTAAGATGTATTTCACCCTTCACCGGTTTTGAAACTGTTGTTATGACATTTTAATGAACAGTACAAATCTGCAGTCTAAAGAGGGGCTTGATCATCAGCTCAGAACAGGAAAACCTAAGTATAAGGAAGGTGGCTAAGATGACTACTGAGATCATTAATTATGTTGTCTAATCACTCCAGTTTCTACCTCCCTTTGGCCTCAAAAGTTAAAAAAAAAAACTTCTACTTGCAAGAAAAAAAAAGTCTCCTTGACTAGAAAGGAAGTTTGAATGTTGTACCTTACTGCAAACTCTTAGAAGAGGAAATAAAACTGCCATTTAAATATGCTGTTAATGAACTTTGGCGTGACTATGCTATATGAATCAGCGAGTTTCAAAATTAAAATTACTTCTGAATCCTCCGGTCAAAAAGCAAAGGCCTCCTCTTCGATTTGATTACTCTGAACACATGTACATAATTAACCACTCCTTTTTAAAAAATCCCTTACAATTTACACCTGGAATATGATGATGAAATGTGAAATGAAATACTGCAACGAACATTAATCGTCTCAGCTACTCGGCACAGTCTCAGCAGAGGACGATGACGTCTGTCCTCTCAGGTAATCTTCACAAAAACTCGAGGAGAGGAACTGTCATTCCCACCCCACGAAAGCTTCCACTGAAACCCTGACTGCCCTCACATCCCTGCCGTGCCGGCTAGATGTCGTTCATCACGGCGGGGATTTCCGTATCGGTGACACACGCCACTTCCGGCCGACGGTGAGAGTGACGTGGCAGGAGAGGCCGAGCTCCGTCCTTCTGGCCGGGACACCCGGAGCTGTCAGGTGGCTTCAGGGCAGCCCTGCGGGGAAAGAAGAGCTCACCTATACCGGCGGCAGCTGCAAGGCCGGAGCCGGAAGTGCCACGTGTCCCGATTGCGCCTGCGCGGCCGGGGGCTGACAGGCAGTTCCGGCCGGGGCCTCCCTACGTCTCTCTCCGCTTGGCTGCTGCCTACCAGCCCGGCGTTCTCGGCCCCACCGGCCCGACTTCCAAGCCTCAGCCCCCAGACCAGGCAGTCACCGCCGGCGGGCTAGGGAGAATGCGGCGCCATGCCTAGGGCTTCCTGCGCCGCCCTCTCTCTATCCCGCCTTCAGTTCTAAGTCGTTAGCCCCCTCCCTCCGCTTCCAGCAGTTGTCTTTCAACTCTCGGCTTGGCGCTGCCGCAGACGCCAACCAGCCCCTTCCAACCCCGATAAACATCGTCGTCATGTCCCAGCCCGGGATACCGGCCTCTGGCGGCGCCCCCATCGGCCTCCAGGCCCAGAACGGGGCCGCCCGGGCCTCGGGGTCTCCCTACACTAACGGTAAGTGCTGCCCGGGGGTGGGAGGTGGGGACGGGGCGCTGGGGACGGCAAAGTTTGGGCCCCGGCTCGAGCTGACCTTTGGTTGCTGCCGCCGTCTGAGGGGAGGGTGACTTTTCTGCCCGTGTCAGGAACGGCTGGAGGTGGAAGGCAGAGCCACGGACACCGCGGCTCGTCTTTGTTTTCCATATTTATTTATTTATTCTTTCGTTCAGCACACAGTCGCTGAGCACTTGCTGTATGTAACGCCCTGGGTATATACATGGGTGAAGAATACAGATTCGGTCCGTACCTCAGAACTGGCATACAAGGCTCATAGTGCCTGTTTATGTGCCTTTCCCCTCCTCGCCCCTTCACCCATGTCTTCTAGAGAGCAGAGTTTGGGGTCTGATTCATTCAGCCCCGTCGGACCTGCAGTGACGTGAGGGTCATACTCAGTGTGAATTTGCGGAGACGAATGGATGATTGTGCTTTGGCGAGACCTCCTTAGGACCTGCTTCATCTCTCCCTGAACCTTACCCGAATTGTACTTAGGCCCCCTCGTTCAGTTTTTCAGCTTTAGAAGGGGAGGATCTCCTGTTTGATTTCCAGAGGTCTTTACATCACTTGGAAAGTGGTTGGACACAAGTCTCTAAACCTCTGACCAGAGTGTACATGTGGCACTATAATTTGTCATTTGGTGTGAGAGTGTCTTCTAATTTTATACCCCTTCTAGGATTCTTTAAATTGTCGTGTGTTGTGATTTGCTAAGTTTATTATAATCGTTATAATAAAGACAGATTTTCTGCCAACAGTTTGCGAAGTTACCAATTTACTTATAAATCTTTGGTTCTTGGAAACAAAACTGGTAGAATAATACTAAAATGCTTAAGTTGTCCATTGGAATCTAAGATTGCTGTGAAGTTCGCGAAAATAATCAATGACTAAAATAGCTAATTTACATTGTTTTTAGAGACTACTGTTTTCTTTACAAAGAAGGCTCTAAAAGACTTAAAAATGTCTATGAGTAGGCAGGTATGTAGGCAGAAGCAAGAATAATTGGGGGTAAGCACTGAAATGGTGTTAAGTTGAATCAGTTGTTCTTTTTCAAATTTACGGTAACATTATGTAAACTACATTTTATTCTAGGCTCTTTAGTTACATTTTCACCGAGGATGAAATTATTTTAAGACATTTCACTTTAAGGTCAAAACTCTTAAGCAAGATGTCATATGACTGTGGCTTTTTCTTATAATCTATAAATTGCAGTTTTACATGAGCTTTAAATGGCAAATCTTGTAAATATGCATGTAAACTTATATGTAAGTATATTTTTGATAATTTTGAAATGTTAAAGCAATTTAGCCACTGTATGTACTGTATTGGAGATATTGTCACTATGTTGATTTGATCCAGTCCAACAGACATTTGTTGCATACTTAAGTTCTGTCCTTAGGAATGTAAAAGAGAGTGAGAAAAGAGTCCCTGTATACAGGTTGCTCAGAGCCAATTCTGGAGTCAGATAGGGAAGGAAATCATAGGATTGCAAATATGTACCCCGACTTTTAAAAAAATATATATTTATTATTTATTTATTTATTTTTGGCTGTGTTGGATCTTTGTTGAGGCACGCAGGATCTTTCTTTGCTGTGTGCAGGCTCTTCGTTGGGTGCTCGGGCTTCTCTCTAGTGTGGCATGCAGATTTTCTCTTCTGTAGTTGTGGCACGCAAGCTCCACGGCGTGTGGGCTCTGTAGTTGTGGCGTGTGGATTCCAGAGCATGTGGGCTCTTTAGTTTGCAGCACACGGGCTCTAGTTGAGGCGCGTGAGCACAGTAATTGTGGCATGCAGGCTTAGTTGCCCCGCAACATGTGGGATCTTAGTTCCCTGACCAGGGATTGAACCTGAGTCCCCTGAATTGTAAGGTGGATTCTTTATCACTGGACCACCAGGGAAGTCCGTAGCCCCCACTTTTTAAAAAATAAGTTTCAAGTGTATAACATTATAATTTGACATCTGTATACACTACAAAGTGATCACCACCACAAGTCTAGTTACCATCCATCACCAAACACAGTTGGCCCTTTCACCCATTTCATCCATCTCCCAACCCCCTTCCCCTCTGGTAACCACTAATCTGATCTCTATATTGATGAGTTTTTGTTTTATTTTGTCTCTTCACTTGCTTTGTTTTTTTAGATTCCAAATATGAGTGAAATTGTATGGTATTTGTCTTTGTCTGCTTATTTCACTTAGCATAGTACCTTCAAGTTCCATCCACGTTCTTGTAAATGGCAGGATTTCATTCTTTTTATGCATGAGTAATATTCCATTGTGTGTGTGTATATTTATCCTATCTTCTTTATCCATTCATCCATTGATGGACACTTAGGTTGTTTCCATATCTTGGCTATTGTAAATAATGCTTCAGGGAACACAGGGGTACATATATCTGTCTGAATTAGTGTTTTTGTGTTCTTCAGATAATGCCCGGAAATGGAATAGCTGGGTCATGTGGTATATACCCTTGTTAAGATATAATTTTGACATTCTTTTTATAAGCCCCATTTCTAAAGTTTTTTGAAAAAGTATTCTCAGTAAAATGGCTAATGTCCTGTATTGGGTTCCTTTATTGTTCATCCCACTAATAATAAAGAGAGTAGGGATGTGGTGGAGAATTGGAGGGGAGGATATTTCTCTAGAAGGTGGAAAAAAAGTTCAGTGCTGGAATCTAATTTTTTTGGTTAATTCTTTCTAGGCACTTATTGCTGCTTAAATATTCTATTGAATTCTCTTACGCTTCAGGTTTGATGTAGCTTGCTTAAATTACATATTACAGTTTAGTTGGATCTTTTGTTTTGTTTTGTTTTTAGATTATAATCTAAAAGGTGACTGAGGAGTCACCTTTTTCACTTTTCTGTAACTTACTTTCATATTGTATAGTGTCATTATATTACAGGATGCCTCAATCTGGACATTTCTTTATGTGGTTGATTGTTATATTGCACTACAATCCAAAGGTTGTCTAGACAGGTTTTTCTAAGTCTCTGTGTAGATTTGTGTACACTTATTTCCTTTGCAGAACTTGATGGTGAAATTGCAAGACTACTTAAACTGGCAGATCTTCATCTGATTACCATGTAATAAGGGCTAAAGGCAAATCATTACTCCCACTTTTTAAAACAATTGTTTAATTTATTTATTTGTTTGCACGGGGTCTTAGTTGTGGCAGGCTAGCTCCTTAGTTGCAGCTCGAGGGCTCCTTAGTTGTGACATGCAAACTCCTAGTTGTGGCATGCACTTGGGGTCTAGTTCCCTGGCCAGGGATCAAACCCGGGCCCCCTGCATTGGGAGCACAGAGTCTTAACCATGGCGCCACCAGGGAAGTCCCATGCCTCCCACTTCTAATTAGCTTCCTTATTGACTATTTGAGTCAATTTGCCAAGGCAGTTAGAAACTATAGTTTTATTAATAGTATTTTTTTGTAATATTATGTAATATTCAACTTTTTCCCTTATAGATTAAGAGTGAGAAGGATATTCTACACCCTCTCTCCCACCCAGATTACCCTGTTATAAAATAATATTAGCTTTCCCTCTAGACTGTAAGTCCTATGAGGACAAGAATATCTGTTTTTGCACATCATCCTCTCTCCAGCAGACTCACACGGTTTCTAGCACATTTAAGGAATTACCAGTTTTATCGAATGAATATCTTAGAATTGGGTATTTTGCAGTTTAGTTCACTAAACACGTGTTAACTTGTTCATGGTGAGATTTGAGCTCATTTTCAACTTTTTTTTTCTGGTGAAATTTTCTGTGGATTTTTGTACAATAGTATCAGCTAAAACACAGTAGAATATAGGGGGGGGTTGGTCATCAGTTTAAATGCTAGACTTGTGCTCATATCTCTATTTTAGGCATGACAGAAATGTAAATCTCTTTTAGTTTCACTATGAGGAGAACCGTATTTATGATGTTGTATTGTTAATATAGGAAGTCTTTAGTTGTGATCAAAGCATGTTGAGAATAAGATTGGCATGTGGTCTATAATACTGATTGTTGTGGCTGAGTTCCCTTTAATGTTTTCAGTGGGCACAGTAACTTTGGACTCTCAGACTCTTTGCATACCTCTAATAGAACTTACTGCATTGAGCTTCTGGTTAGTCTCTGCTGTTAGACTGGGAACTCCTGAAAGACATAAAATAGTAACAGTAAGCACTAACATTTACTGTTTACTTACCGTATGCCCAGTCACTGTGCTAGGTTGCATTATATGCATCATTTCATTTAATCCTCACAACAGCCCTATGATAAGAGAACTGTTAGGTTTACTGACCAGGAAACTGAGATGAGTGGTGAAGCAACTGGTTCAAGGTCACACAGCTAATACATTGTGGAACCGAGATTTAAACTAGGCAGTCTTATTTAACCACTGTTATTCAACTTACCTGGTAGTTGTGCCTGAATCAAGGATCAGAACCTTCTCTTTGGTTTCTTTATGTAGGTGGATGCATATAATTAGAGTAAACATTTGCTGATATTTTTTGAAATTGCCACCTAGCTTAGTTTCCTTTGGATTGTAATTAATATATGACCTGACCTTCACTTTTGTTAGTATTGAGTCCATTTCTTTGCTGTTTCAGTATCACATTTCATAAACGTCTTGTAGACCCTGAAATTGCCCATACCCCCACTTTGATTCTTAATATTTGTTCTTCCTCTTTGATTGCTTTCTTAAAACCCGTATGTCTAGTGACTGACCCACAAGCTGTTTTCATGCAGTAGCATCCATTTGTTGCACTTACAGTTTCTATTGGTAACTCTTTAAGTGATCAGAATGTATTTTGATGTGTGAGATCTTTCCCCCCTTACCTTACTATTAAATTTATGTGAAAAGGTAGTTCATTCATTGTGTTCTTGTGACTGTTCAGTAGGCTTCCTTGAAGAAACTTGTAAAGTTAACCTTTATTTTGTATTCATTGAGATAGTGTATCAGAAGTATCTTTTAAGTTTTACATTCTAGATTTCATGAATAATATGTCAAATCATTTTTATATGTCACTGGTTTCTAAAGTTCACGAAGTTCATTTTGAAGTATGTGAGGATCACCAGTACATTTCTGGGATTCCATTGAGTCCTATAGAATAGGATTTACAAAGGTAGAACCTAGTATCTCTTTGTTTTTGAATCTGCTGTTTGGGTGATTGAGAAGCAATCACCTGCATCTATTTTTTTTTTTTTTGCGGTACGCGGGCCTCTCACTGTTGTGGCCTCTCCCGTTGCGGAGCACAGGCTCCGGATGCGCAGGCTCAGCGGCCATGGCTCACGGGCCCAGCCGCTCCGCGGCATGTGGGATCTTCCCGGACCGGGGCATGAACCCGTGTCCCCTGCATCGGCAGGCGGACTCTCAATCACTGAGCCACCAGGGAAGCCCCACCTGCATCTATTTTAATCTCTCATTTGTTTCTTTTCTACTGTTTCTAATTTGGCTTCTACTTCTATACATCCACCAAAACTGCCCTTAATAAGGCCACAAATGACTTCTTGGTTATTAAGTACGTAAAATATTTTTCGTTTCTATCTTTTAATTGCTCTCTTTTTCCTAAAATGTTGGTGTTCCTCAGAGCTTTCTGACCTGGTTCCCTTCTTTTTCTTTTTTTCTTAAAAAAAACAATAAGCACAGTAAACATTTATTATTTCACATAGTTTCTGTGGCTGGCTCTTTTCTTACTCTGCACATACTCCCTGCATGATATTATTAATTCTCATGATAGCAAATATTGTACATATGCCAGTGAGTTCCAAAGTTATATAATAAGCTGAAACCCATATAGATAGATGTCTTTCTATTGGACATTTCCACTTGAATCTCTTGATGACACCTAAAGTATGTTGAAAATAATTCTACATTCCCTCTTCCCTTTGCTATTCCCTGTCTTCCCCAGTTCTTTTCTCCTCCTTCTGTCCCAGTGAATGGCACTGCCATCTACTGACTTGCACAGGTCAGAATCCTGGGAATCATCCTTGGTTCCTTCCCCACTTCAATTCCACATCAATTCGTATATTCAGTCCCCATATTCAATTCCACATCAATTTTCATTGGTTCAACTTCCTCTATCAGTTTTTTTTTTTTTTGGCCACACTGCGTGGCTTTTGGAATCTTAGTTATATATACTATATACCATCTTAATAGGGGAAGGGGAGAGAGAGAAGGGTACTTATGGGAAAACAATTTTTAGGAAAGATAAATTGGTCCTTAGTAGCATAGATGGGAGACTTGATCATTTTGTGACAGTGTATGTTTAGGTGTGGTGTGGAGAATTATCATCTCAGGTAATGAAGCAGTCTTCTCTGGTTGCTCCTGGGGAGGAGATTTATGACAACTTAATTCTTTTGAGTTCTTTTGGGAAGCTCTGCTTTTGGGCAGGTAAATGATTCCCAAAACTCATGCCCTGTACTCAAAATAATTTTTATGCCATGGTGGTATATTCTGGACCCCTTTAATGTCTCTGATCTATTATTTTGATGGGCTACATAATTTATTAATGACTTCAAAATGATATAATTAAAATCCATTTAGTGAAAACTTCATTACGTATTTACTACTACATTTCTAATGAACTATTGCAAGTTGATACATATAAAAATAAAAATTTCACATTATAAGTCACTCAAAATGGATCTATGATAATGACTACTACAAAGCAGTTTCTTTTGTATTTGTCTTTCTACTATTTGCATATTCTTTTCATTTTCTTCGTTGATATACTGTAAGACTTTTGCTTATTTTGTGCATTTTGTTAATATTTGGCTTTCACTTGGCTGCACTTGGCTTGAAGGCCTCTGGCATATTGGCCTGTGATAAAACAATAAATAAAAATACGAGAGTGGGCCATGAAATCTTGTGGCAATACAAGGTGTGAGATGTTGGTTTTTATCCAGATGACCCAAAATATGCTTATAAGTTAACTTTTTACAAATGTTTTCATTGATTCAAACACCTCTGTATTCCCACTGCTGCTGTTTAGTCAATTATTTCTTACCTGGATTACTGCTATAGACTCCAGTCTCTTCCAATCTCTGATCTCTCCTCCAATCCCCAAGAGGTTCTTTTATGTCCTAACCTCCTGTCTCACTTCAGTCACTTGACTCTGCGGTGCCATACTGATTTTTCAGACTGCCCTTTCATGGCCGCAGGTGATTGCACATGTTGTTCCTTTTTCTTGCACATGCTGGTTCCTTTTTCTGGGAACACCCTTGACAATCCCTTTCCTGGGGCTAACTCCTGTTATCTCTTAAGATTTCACTCTGTTTTGTCCCTGCCTGGTTATATGTCTTCCGGTTTGGACTATAGCTACTTGAGGGCAGGGATGGAGTGGACCTTACTCACCTTGTGTCCTCAGTAGATATTTAGTAAAATCTGTCTTTTCAATTAGTCAATGAATGGAGTGTTCCTAACCATTTGTAATAAAATGAATGATTAGCCTAAATATAGTGTTGAGAATAAAATTAATTAATAGTCTAAGATCTAAGAAAGAAATGAAAATTTTATTCCACCTAACCTGAGGATTATAACCTGGAAGACAGTCTTTTAGAGAGCTCTGAGGAATATTCCACCTGTTAGAGGTCAAAGTACAGTTATATACCTTTTTGCAACAAAGGAGTATACATCAAATCACGTATTGACAGTTTACATAATCCAGATCTGGATGTACAAAGCTAGTAGTAGAGTGTTCTTGGCAGAGTAAAGAGTGAAGAACCCTACAGTAGAAGCATTTTTAAGCTTGTTGAAGGAACGTTAAGAAGGTGGATGTGGCTGGAGCTGAGCAGAGAGGAAGAGTAGGAAGTTCTTTGAATAGCTTGCTAGTAATGGCCTTTGGCCATTAAAACAGAGTAATTGATGTCAGTTCACATAGTGACCTTACCATAATCAGTTACTAAACTCAAAGAATTGGTGTTCCATTATACAGACAGGGCTTTCAGTCTCTAGTGGAAATTATTCATTAAGCCATTTCGGGTTGTATGATAAACTGTTAATAAGGTAGAATTGTAAAGGTATGTGTTTATTTGGAAGTGCAAATCTGCTCCAAGTCGGCTTAAATACAGCCTGCATCGACATCTTTCCAAAGTTAGAGATATCAGATAAAAAGACCCCTTGGCCTATACAGATAAACAGATATTATTCACTAATAGCAAAGTCAAATTAGGATGGAAACAGCCTAATAAGAGAAGAACCATGCATAATTAATACAACAAAAATAGAACTAATGAATCTGTGGTTCAAGACATTGGCTTATTGTCTGAGTTGACGTAGTCTATGTTAAACCTAATCTTAAAGAAAAATTGAACTTTATATTAAAGTTTGCTTAAAGAACAAGTGAAAAACAAATAGAATCAGAAAACTACAGGCTACTTACTTCCAGATCAGAAAGAACATATGTATTATCCTGGCACTGTTTCATTAAAATAAAATGAATGTTCAATATTTAAAAAAAAGAAAGTCGGAAATGAGACCAGAAAGGAGGCCAGGGACATAGAGGATATTATAAGCTAAGATAGACTTTGAAAGTTTTGAGTAGGAAGTTGATATGATCCATGTTTTAAAAGGTAATAGGATGTGTAGGAAATAAATCATAGAGGGATAAAGGAGGATGCAAATGTATCAGTTGGTCACGGGCTTTCAGACTTTGACTATAATCTACAATAAGAAATATTTTAGTGACCCAGTATATATATTCATATATGTATTTGTAATGAAACCTCACAGTACTTGCCTTATTACATATAATGTCCTGCGATATTTTTCATTCTTAACTATGTTCTTTTTCATTACTAAAAAGATAGTTTGTAACCCATTGATATTTTCCATTCTTTTTTTTAAATTAATTAATTTTTTTTTTTGGCTGCATTGGGTCTTCATTGCTGCGTGCAGGGTTTCTCTAGTTGCGGTTAGCAGGGGCTACTTTTCATTGCGGTGTGCCTGCTTCTCAATGCAGTGGCTTCTCTTGTTACGGAGCACGGGCTCTAGGCGCGTGGGCTTCAGTAGTTGCGGCCTGTGGGCTCAGTATTTGTGGCTCATGGGCTCTAGAGCACAGGCTCTGTAGTTGTGGTGCATGGGCTTAGTTGCTTTGTGGCATGTGGGATCTTCCTGGACCAGGGCTCAAACCTGTGTCCCCTGCATTGGCAGGTGGATTCTTAACCACTGCACCACCAGGGAAGTCCGATATTTTCCATTCTTAACTATCTTTTTTTTTTTTTTTTAACTAGCTTCATTCACTTTATTTTTCTCATAGAAAACTATGTGGTGGCTACAGCTTGAGCCTGTGTCCTCTGCATGGAAACTCTGGTGTAGGTCTTTACAAGATGGTCAGTGAATTCCTGATACGGAGACTTGGTGAACACCGTCTCTTTCCAGGGATCAGAAGTGAGATAACTGTAGGTCTTGGAAATGCCATCAAAAGTGGCCTTGGTGAAGTTGCCCAGGGTGGCGGTGCAGCCCCTGGCAGAGGTGTAGCAGTCATCAGTTCCAGCCATCATCAGTAGCTTCTTGGGCACAGGGCTGAGAGGATGCCATTGCCCCTGGGGGCAGGGATGAAGTGCACCAGCGCAGAGCCACAGCGGCCAGTCACCTTGCAAGGGGTAGTATGGGGCTTGCCGATCTTGTTCCCCCAGTAGCCTCGCTGCACGGGAACGATGGAGAGCTTGGCCAGAATGATGGTCCCACGGATGGCATTACTAAAAAGATAGTTTGTAACTCATTGATTTCATAACTCATTAATTAATTGTATCCACTGTTTGCAACAGTGTTAATGTACTATGACAAAGCATCCTTGTACAATGAGAACATTTGTAGAGACTCATATGTAAGGTGACTTCTTTTTTGAGAAATAATTTTTGAGGAAAATGTCACCTTATAATTGGACATTTATGCTGCTTTGAATAATAGATACCCTTTTAACTACTTAGAAGTGAAAATAAATGTTCTATTCATAGTACTTACAAACTACAAAATCCCTAACAACAAGTTAACTAAATTTAATTTATTTATTTTTAAGTTTTAAAAAAATTATTTTACTTTATTTATTTTTGGCTGTGCTGGGTCTTCGTTGCTGTGCACAGGCTTTCTCTAGTTGTGGCGAGCGGGGGCTACTCTTTGTTGCAGTGCACCGGCTTCTCATTGCGGTGGTTTCTCTTGTTGCAGAGCACGGGCTCTAGGCACACGGGCTTCAGTAGTTGTGGCTCGCGGGCTCTAGAGCGCAGGCTCAGTAGTTGTGGCACATGGGTTTAGTTGCTCTGTGGCATGTGGGATCTTCCTGGACCAGGGACACCAGGGAACCCGTGTCTCCTGCATTGGCAGGCGGATTCTTAACCACTGCGCCACCAGGGAAGCCCCTAAATTTAATTTAAATAAGGTATAAGACATCTTTACGAAAAAAGCATGAAATATAATTGGAAGATATAAAACAAGTTTTGAATAAATGGAGAGATATATACCATGTTTATGATAGAAAGGAAGTTGTTTTTGTTTTTGTTTCTTTCCAGCTGTGCTGCATGGCTTGTGGGATCTTAGTTCCCTGACCAGGGATTGAACCCTGGCCCTCGGCAGTGAAAGTGCAGAGTCCTAACCACTGGACCGCCAGGGAATTCCTGAAAGATTTTCTATCATAAAATGTCAAACAATCCAAAATGAATATATAAATCAAATGTAATTCCTGTTGACATTTTACTTTTTTTGTGTGGGAGACTGCATAAAGTAGTCTTATATTTTTGTGTATGTCTGAAAATTTTCATAATAAAAAGGTTTATAAGAAGGATATCATACTTACCTCTCTATAACTTCCCTTTTTTCTCTTAGTATTCTTTTTTTTTTTTTTTTTTTTGCCATACGCGGGCCTCTCACTGTTGCGGCCTCTCCCACTGCGGAGCACAGGCTCAGCGGCCATGGCTCATGGGCCTAGCCGCTCTGCAGCATGTGGGATCTTCCTGGACCGGGGCACGAACCCATGTCCCCTGCATCGGCAGGTGGACTTGCAACAACTGCGCCACCAGGGAAGTCCTCTCTTAGTATTCTTTTTGTAATTTATTTCAGTTGGTAGATGTACATCTGGTTTATTCATTTTATTGATAATTAGCCCATTGTGTGACTAACCTACAATTTATTTATTCAGTCTCCTGCTGATGGATATTTAATTTGTTTGCAATTTTCCATTATTATAAACATTGCTGCAACTAACACATATGGATCTATTTCTTTTGTCCTGGAAGGATACCTGTTTTTTTTTTTTTTTGCAGAGCAATGCGTATAGACTCTCTCTCCCCAGCTACATATTACTTATGTGTGTATGCTTTTGTAGGCCTCCCAATCCTACCTCTCTCTATATATGCATATGCTTATGTATGTTTGTATAAGTGTTGTGTAACTTATGAAACGATTCAAATTAGGCTGATGATATTTGTACATTGCTTGCATGGATTGAGGGGGTATGATTGGAAGATACGTATTTTCTTTTTATACCTTTTGAATGTAGAAAGTCCAAAGAAATTAGGTTTGTGTGCGTGCCATCTTTTGAAAAATATTCATCTTATTTCTTTTCATTGTTTAGTTTTATGGGCAAAAATGACAGCATATTCCTTAGAAGTGGTGATTCTAGAGATTAATATTTTTTAATTAATTTATTTTTGGCTGTGTTGGGTCTTCGTTTCTGTGTGAGGGCTTTCTCCAGTTGCAGCAAGCGGGGACCACTCTTCATCGCGGTGCGCGGGCCTCTCACTGTCACAGCCTCTCCCGTTGTGGAGCACAGGCTCCAGACGCGCAGGCTCAGTAATTGTGGCTCACGGGCTTAGTTGCTCCGCGGCATGTGGGATCTTCCAAGACGAAGGCTCGAACCCATGTCCCCTGCATTGGCAGGCAGGTTCTTAACCACTGCGCCACCAGGGAAGCCCTAGAGATTAATTTTTTAATAACAGCTTTAAAATGTACAGGTCAATGATTTTTAGTGTATTCACTGAAAATTGCAACCATCACTACAATCAGTTTTAAAATATCTTTATCACCCCCAAAAAAGAAACCCCATACCCATTAGCAGTTACTACCCATTCCCTCCTTCCAGATGTTGTAACCACAAATCTACCTCTGTGTTTGTGGGTTTTCCTGTTCTGAACATTTTATATAAATGATTTATACAGTGTATGATCTTTTGTGACTAATGCCTTTCAGTTAGTATAAAGTTGGGACTTCCCTGGTGGTCCAGTGGTTAAGAATCCATCTTGCAATGCAGGGGACGCCGGTTAGTTTCCCTGGTTGGGAAACTAAGATCCCACATGCCGCGAGGCAGCTAAGCCTGCGAGCCGCAACTACTGAGCCCACACCCACAGCTAGAGAGCCTGTGTGCTGCAACTACAGAGCCCACACGCTCTGGAGCCCGTGTGCCACAACTAGAGAGAAGCCCGTGCACTGCAATGAGGAGCCCATGTGCCACAATGAAGGATCCCACGAGCCACAACTAAGACCTGATGCAATAAATAAATAAACATAAAATGTTAAAAAAACACTAATAATCTCAATAGTCTTTAAAAAAAAATAAAGTTTTCAAGGTTCATCTGTATTATAGCATGTCATCAGTACTTCATTGCTTTTTATGACCAAATAATATACCGTTGTATGGTTATGCCTCTTTTGTTTATCTGTTCATTAGTTGATGGACATTTGGGTTGTTTCTCCTTTTTGGATATTACAAATAATGATGTTATGAACATTTGTATACAAGGTTTTATGCAGACTAGGAGTGGAATTGCTGGATTATATAACTATGTTTAACATTTGAAGAACTGCCAAACTATTTTCCAATGTAGTTGTACCGTTTTACATTTCCACTAGCAATGTATGAGCTTTCCAGTTTCTCCACATCCTTGTCAACAGTTGTCACTTTTCCAGCTTTTTCTTTATAACCGTCCTAGTTGGTGTGAGTGGTATCTCACTGTGTTTTGTTTTTTTTTTTTTCTTGGCTGCGTTGGGTCTTTGTTGCTGCGCGTGGGCTTTCTCTAGTTGTGGTGAGTGGGAGCTACTCTTTGTTGTGGTGTGCAGGCTTCTCGTTGCAATGGCTTCTCTTGTTGTGGAGCACGGGCTCTAGGTGTGCCGGCTTCAGTAGTTGCAGCATGTGGGCTTCAGTAGTTGTGGCTCGTGGGGCCTAGAGCACAGGCTCAGTAGTTGTGGTGCACAGTCTTAGTTGCTCTGTGGCATGTTGGATCTTCCTGGACCAGGGATCGAACCCATGTCCCCTGCATTGGCAGGCGGATTCTTAACCACTGCGCCACGCTCATTGTGGTTTTGATTTGCAGTTCTCTAATGACTAATAATGTTGAACATTTTTGCATGTGCTTGCTGGCCATTTGTTTACCTCTTTGGAAATATATTTGAATGCTATTTAAAGCCTTTGCTCATTTTTTTTAACATCTTTATTGGCGTATAATTGCTACGCAATGGTGTGTTAGTTTCTGCTTTATAACAAAGTGAATCAGCCATACATACACATATATCCCCATATCTCCTCCCTCTTGCATCTCCCTCCCACCCTTCCTATCCCACCCCTCTAGGTGTTCACAAAGCACCGAGCTGATCTCCCTGTGTTATGTGGCTGCTTCCCACTAGCTATCGATTTTACATTTGGTAGTGTATATATGTCCACACCACTCTCTCACTTTGTCCCAGCTTACCCTCCCCCCTTCCCTTGTCCTCAAGTCCATTCTCTATGTTGGCGTCTTTATTCCTCTCCTGCCCCTAGGTTCATCAGAACAATTTTTTTCTTTTTTTTTTATATTCCATATATATGTGTTAGCATACGGTATTTGTTTTTCTCTTTCTGGCTTACTTCACTCTGTATGACAGACTGTAGGTCCATCCACCTCACTACAATTAACTCAATTTTGTTTCTTTTTATGGCTGAGTAATATTCCATTGTATATATGTGCCATATCTTCTTTATCCATTCATCTGTTCTTTGGTCATTTTTAATTAGGTTATTTGTCTTTTCATTGTTGGGTTGTAAGAGCACCATATGTTTTACTGTATTTTTTAAAGTATTGCTTTATTTGTTTGTAAAACTAATTTTTCCTCCTCTTATTGGAAGGTCCTGTCCAAAATGCACTGATGTCTTCACAAGTGTCAGTGAGCCAAGGATATAATTCTCAGCTTCCAGGATCCTACCCTCATCTAATACCAGCAAAGACTTTGAATCCAGTCTCTGGACAGTCTAACTCTGGTGGTTCCCAGACTGTTTCTCCACTAAGTAATTATCAGGGACCTGGACAGACTGTTTATAGACCATCTGTGGCTTCTAATCCAGTGACACCTTCACTCCGTAGTGGTCCTGTTCCCCAAATGCCACTACCTACTTCTCAGAACCCAGCTGCTACACCAATGCCTTCTGGTAGCTTTCTTCCTGGAGCCAACATACCACCACCCTTGAATTGGCAATATAACTATTCGTCACAGACAAACCATTGTCCTCGTGCGTCATCCCAACCGACCATGTCTGGGAATGCAAATTTGACAAGTCCTCAATATGTTTCTTCTGGAGATGCTTCACTTCAAAACAACTTCATAAAATCAGGTAGAGTTCTTACAGGACTGCTTAAAATGTAGAGATGGGAAAATTTTGCTTGTTTAAATGTTTTAAATGACTATTTCAACCTTAAAATCATATGGAAGGCTATTGATTTTTTTGATCATTGTTAATCTTTAAATAGATTACTTCTGTAACCTTTGGGTCAACTTAAAATCATGATTGTTCCTGCTTTGCTTCTTTCCTTTGAAGGTATCCTCTGAATTTCTTTGAGTCACCCATGATGTTTCAGGGTTTCAGGTATGCATGCAGAACCACTTAAGTACTGGCCATTACTTTTATTAATGGGTTTCCATCTTGTATTCTAGGGAAGCTTAATCCCTGTGGTTTCTCTTTGGACTTGATCTAAGGCTTGGCTTGTCTATTTGTTATGGCATAGACAATTTTTGGCTCCAGAAACCAGAGAATCTGGAGGGGCAGGTGAAAACAGACAGTACTTTTGGAGTGAGGAGTATTATTGAGCACATCTGTGGTCAGAAAGCAGTGCACAGAGATTTATCTCTGTTTTTTTTTAGGAGTTTTATAACTTTAGTTCCTACATTCAGGTGTTTGACCAATTTTGAGTTAATTTTTGTGTATGGTGTTAGTAGGTAGGGATTCAGCTTCATTCTTGTGCATTTGGATATACAGTTGTCCCAGGACTATTTGATGGAAAGACTGTTCTTCCTCCCATTGAATGATCTTGACACCCTTGTTGAAATCAGTTGATCATAAATGTAGGGTTTATTTCTGTACTCTGAATTCTGTTCCATTGATCTATATGTCTATTTTTATACTAGTACCAAACATCTTGATTAGTGTAGCTTTGTAGTAAGGTTTGAATTGTAAAGATTGACTCCTCTACCTTTTTAGGTTTTTTTTCAAGATTGTTTTGGCTGTCCTAGGTCCCTTGCATTTCCATAAGAATTTTAGGATTAGCTTGTCAATTTTTGCAATAAAAAGACAGCTGTGATTTTGATAGGGATTGTGCTGAATCTGTACATCAATTTGGGAAGAAAGCTATATACTCTTAGACTGACTTTGATCATTTTATTTTTTAACCTCAGTGCTTGGTCATATACGGTTCAAAAGTAGGTTCATTTAACCATTTCACTATTCCCTTTTTTTATATTAAAATTTGTCTTAAACACTTATCAACATTAATAGTGTTACTTTGAAAAGCATTTCAGATTCTGTATTAGGATCTGCAGGTTGATTCTGCTCAGCAGACATCCTCAAGGAAATGAACTAGTAAAAGTTTCCAAGTGAAATAGTAATATCAGTCATTACCTTTTTATATTCATATGTATTTCTGCATCTAGATACTACATGCACTTCATCAGTTTTGTAGTTTGTTAACTGCTGAAACTATTTTTCTTAGCCTCTTGACTAGCCACTGGCCCTGGTGAATGCATTTTGGACTTGTAAAGATTAAGGCTGCTTCTAGAAACTTAGTTTCTTTGGAGAGATCTTCTGATCCATAATTGTTAGACCTAAAATCCTTCTGATTACTCTTATTCTTATTCATTTGACACCATGAGTGAGCATCAGTCGCTTGAAGTTAATGAACATTCACTTCTTTATTAAGGTAACATTTATTATATAGAATTTTAGGTAACATTTTAGGTAACATTTTTAGGTAACATTTATATAGGTATCATTTATTGAATGTTTGTTATTTTCCAGCACTTTACCAAACTTTAATGTGTGTTATCTTATTTAATCTTTACAGCAGTACGTTTTACAGATAAGGAATGTGAGGCTTGAATAATTTTCCCAAAGCCACAAGAAAATAGGTTGGGAAAAGGTACTATTTAAAATTAGGTGTAGCCTCTCATTAAAAAGCACGTGATCAATAATCTGAAATATTTTTTTGGCTATAACAGAAGCCCTCAGGTAGAGCACCTTGATTACAGCACAGATGTGGTGAAAGAGACATAAGGAAGTGCCAAAACTTATGAAGGTTTCTATATAAAAGAAGGGGAAAGAAAGATACATAAACTAATAAAATGAACCTACAAGAGATGTATGACTGCCCTTCTCTTTTCTTAATGAGAACTCTAAAAAACTTCCCCAGTTTTTACCTCTGTTTTTTCATCATTGTTAGGTGCCTGATTGTCTGATCTCAGAACTGTATCTAGGGATTTCCTGGGTGGTCCAGTGGTTGGGACTTCGCCTTCCAAAGCAGGGGGTGCCAGTTCGATCCCTGGTCAGGGAGCTAAGATCCCACATTCCTTGCGGCCAAAAAACCAAAAAATCCCATAAAACAGAAGCAATATTGTAACAGATTCAGTAAAGACTTTAAAAATGGTCCACATCAAAAAAATCTTAAAAAAAAAAAAACTGTATCTAAGTTATGCAAATTTCTAATTCACGTATTAAAATTCTCTGACTTTTTTTTTCTAATGGGACACCTTTTAGCATGTAATTAGTTTTAGGGATCTCAGAAGGCAGATTCTGAAACTCTATTAGTGTTCTAAATAAGAGTCATTCAACTTGAAAACATAATGTCTATTTTATGAAATGTAGCCTATTCTGGATTCAACAGTATTCCTCTTAAAGCTGTGAAAAATCTCTATCAGCTCACTTGTATTCTGTTAAACATTAGGTTGTTACATCTTTGTGGCCAGACGTATCAAACATTCTTATTCATGCTGAGTTGCAAATGTACCTTGCCCTTTTGTTCCTTTGACTTGTCTCTATTGCCATAGATATGTATGGGTGCTTCTTTGATAAGGGAGTTACATGGCAGTAATCTTTGTCTTCACCTTTGACAACAGGGCACTGATTAGTCTTGTTGGGAGATCATTTTTCAATTTGGCCCTGGAGAATTGAACAGTATTGAAGAAACATATTGAAATTTTTCATATTTAGGTATCTTTATTCCTTTGATTTTACAAAATACAGAGTTTTACAAAATACAGGTAGAATATATTATATGTAAAATTTATTACCTATTTCACTTACAAATTCAGAGGATTAAAAGTCTTGTAATGAAAAATTAAATCATATGTATTTTATCAGTAGTATTATCAGTAGTATTTTATCTACTTTATAGACTTTGTTCCTCCTCTTTAGCAAATGAGAAGGTGGAAGCAGTATTATTGATTTGAATGAACAGGTGGTTGTGGGTTTTGGAACTTTGCATGTCACACAGAAGAATTTCCCCAAGGGTAACTCACAGTGTTTTTACAGTAGTCAGAACTTACTGTCCTAATAGAAAATTGGTGAAATTGAGGCAGTGAGATACTGGTAGATACAAGGACAAATACCATGTCATTTCTTAGTTTTGTTTGATGGGTACTTTTAAACCTCTTGGATATCAGTGTTTCATAAGGTTTATACGTAAACTTTGGATCATTTCCTGATTTTTAAGCCTAGGGAGTGTTCTTAATATAGTATTTAAGCAATTATTGAAAGTAAACTACTTTTAATTATTATTAGGTAAACACTGAACAGTGTACACATTTATTATCTATTTTAACAGGTTATACCCCCAATAAAAATGAAGCAAAATGAACTAAAACTTGGAAAATTTAGGATAACCACAATAGTTTGTAGTTTTAGAAAGCTAACTCTAAACCTAATTGATGATAGTGAATGGACTATATTGATAGGTATTCATAAACTTTTATTAATGTTAATTTCTACTGGAATATTTGATGTGGCCTGTTGAAACTGTGACCAGTTAACGAAAAATTAATCAATAAACTGGGCATTGTATCTACTGTATAAGTGATTCGATGCTGACTTTATATTTATACTGCTTTAATATTCGACAGGTAAGAATTATGGTAGGAGAGACTTGGAAATGTGTAAAGTACGCATATAAATTAGAAAGTCATTCATCTGGGAGGTTAACTTATTTCTAGTAATTTTTGGTTTGTAGTTGAAATACAGATTTGGAAGTTACTTAGATTCGGTAAAAGGCCGTTTTGGCATTTTTCTTAAGTTCTTAAGTGTCATGTGAAAAACCACTGTTTCCATAGGATCTGCACCCCCCTTAGTGAATACACCTCTGCCTACCACTTTTCAACCAGGAGCTCCTCTTGGGCCCCCTCCAACTGGAGCACCACCTCCAGTGAGGGCCCTTACGCCTCAGAAATCAACACATAGAGCTGTGCCCCAGCCCACCTTTAATTCATCTAGCAACCAAGAAGGTAAGCAAGACAAAAACCAAGTCGCGTCCTAAAGTTTTGACTCAGGGTGGAAAGATGAATATTATCTGAATTCCGTGCATTCAAGTCATATTCTAACAGAAAATCTAGTTTTTTTGGTTAGGGATGCCCCTCAGGAATTTAGAGTTTAAAAAAGTTTCTCGGTATTCCACTGCCCCATTCTGGGCTGTGGAATAGCTTTTGGGATCACTGTTGACTTTTTTTGTTGCTGTGCAGATTTTAAAAATCATGGCTATAAAGTTACATGTCTTTTGGGAGAGGGAGGCGAGAGAGGAAATTTTGCTTTTCTGGACATGATGTTAGAACTATCCTTTTAATACATTGGCCCTTTTTTATGGAAGCAGTATTTTGCTTGCCACTCTTACTGTAAATGTAACAAATATTTATGAGCCTAAAAAGTCAAATATACAGACATTTTGATGTTTTATAGTTTTAAAGCATTGTCTTCAGAGGTAACTTTAACATATAAGTTTATTAATTTAAACAAAATATTTTATAAGAAATTTGATTTTAGCCATAATATAACCATTGCAACAAGATTGGAAATAGGAAAACAGAAGAGGAGGGGAAAAAACCACTGCCCATATCCTACTACTCAATGTAATCAATATTATCATTTTTGTATTTTCTTCTACCATTTCCTTTTTTTAGTATTGTTAGTAGGGAAAAAACTGACCTGTGTATAATTTGAAAAGAATGGTGTTAACAATGAGTAACAAAATGATAAAGCCGTGTCCCACTGGTTGCCACCTGATAATTTTGAATATCAAGCTACAATAAGTATTTAAACTTTTAACCAACTAAAAATATGCTCTATGTTTTTGTTTCTACAAAACAGTTTTACTAAGGTTTTCTGTATCAACTCATGGCTAAAGACCTGGTGGTCTTGAGAATTGGAAAGGAGTTACTAACTTTATGAAACAATTAAACTTATCTATTTGGTGTTAAAACTGTTAAAAGTTAGCACCTTTATACTTAGGTGCTAGAGGTTGATACTATTCATTGATTTTAGTTTCTTCTGTACCCAAATTAGAGCTAATAAATAGCAGAGGTACATAATGATAAATTTTTATTATTTGTTTTAGTGGTTGTTTGCTAGACCAAAGCAATTGTTCTAATTAATATATATCACCTTAAAGTTAACTCTAGATTCTACTCTGTTCCATATTTTTATTTTAAAAAATTTTTTTCTTGTATTCTATTTTTTTTGAATTTTATTTTTTTTTTTATACAGCAGGTTCTTGTTAGTCATCCATTTTATACACATCAGTGTATACTTGTCAATCCCAATCTCCCAATTCATACCCCCCCCCTCGCCACTTTCCCCACTTGGTGTCCATACATTTGTTCTTTGTGTCTCAATTTCTGCCCTGCAAACCGGTTTTTCTAGGTTCCACATATATGCGTTAATATACGATATTTGTTTTTCTTGCTGACTTACTTACTTTTTTTTTTTTTTTTTTTTTTGCGGTACGCGGTCCTCTCACTGTTGTGGCCTCTCCTGTTGTGCACAGTCTCCGGACGTGCAGGCTCAGCGGCCATGGCTCACGGGCCTAGCCGCTCCACGGCACGTGGGATCTTCCCGGACCGGGGCACGAACCCATGTCCCCTGCATCAGCAGGCGGACTCTCAACCACTGAGCCACCAGGGAAGCCCTTACTTACATATTTTTTAAAAAAGGTTTTTATCCTCATAAATTTATTTCATCCTTAAATAGTATTGATTTTGGTGACTTATTTTAGTGTGTACTGCTCCTTAGAAGTTTTTAATGCTGCTCTCACAACTAGTAAAATCTTTCAGGTAGTATATAATTTTATAAACTACACAAAGTACCATTCTTTTTGGAAGCTTATAAAGTTATTTGAAACTTTTATATATTTTGTATATTTAAAATCTTACATTCTTTGAAATTTTTATTTCAACATTTAACATTTCCTGGGTTGTGGTTTAAACTATTTGTCATTTGGAAAGTTATCATAAATTTTAAACGTTAGCTCAAATCTTGCAAAAATTATAATAATGGTTCTAATTTAAATATTGTTAATAAACTTCCTCCTTAGGTATTATACCAAATACCAATAATGGATCTATGGTGGTTCACAATAGTTATGATGAAATTGAAGGCGGTGGCTTCTTGGGTGAGATGCTATAAAAGTTTTTTTGTGTTTTTAAGTATGTGTTCCTTGTAGGAAACAAAGAAGAAAACTTCATAATTATGTCACACAATGATACCTACTGTTAGCATTTTTTATCTCCATGTGTTTAGATTTTTTGTTAGGTTTTTTTCCCCTTTAGGATTGGGATTATGGGCTTTATTATTATTATGTTATGACCGAAGAGTATTTTTTTCAATTAAATCTATTTAAATTTACTTATCCAGTTGAACATTTAGTATGTTTTAATTAAAGTTGTTTTGACTTAAATTTTAGTCTGAATACAAAGTTTAGTACATGATATGAGATATGAGAGTAAATTAATTATACTAAACTTATTTTTGTGTGTTTACAGCTGCAGTCCACTTTAGCTAGATTTTAATCATTGCTCTTACTTTGTTACTAGTGTTTATTTGTTTTACTTTACAAAATTGATGAATGAAAGTATTAAATTACCCAAAGGATTTTAGAGTTATGATTTCTATAATTTAATGGATGTGTGTGTTGATTTAAAGTACTCTGGAGTGTTAAATAGAACTTAAAAGTTACCTTGTTTCTAGCAACACCACAGCTTACTAATAAGAATCCTACAATGAGCCGAAGTGTTGGATATTCATATCCCTCCTTACCACCTGGTTATCAGAGCACAATACCACCTAGTACAACAGGAATGCCACCCTCTTCCTTGAATTATCCAAGTGGTCCACAGGCATTTACTCAGGTATACTTTTTGTTTTTGTTTTTTTACCTGTATTCCACTTCAGTTTAAACTGTATTCACATGAAAAAATTTTAGGAAGGTATAATGAAAATTTTTAACCAGTTAGAATGATAATAAATATTTCATAAGGCCTTTGTCCTGTTACATATCTCCAGAACCAAAAATTGACCAGGAAATCTAGATTACAGTGTTGTTATTTAGAGAGAAATTAAGTAACCAAGTCCTTATACTCTTCTCTTTTCAACTGAAGACATTATAAAGGCTACTTACTTTGAAATTATATATCTTTAGACTCCTTTAGGTGCTAATCATTTACCTGCAAGCATGAGTGGATTAAGCCTACATCCAGAGGGGCTAAGGGTTATCAATCTACTTCAAGAAAGAAACATGCTTCCATTGACACCTTTGCAGCCTCCTGTTCCAAATTTGCATGAAGATATTCAGAAACTCAACTGTAACCCAGAGTAAGGCTTCAAACAGCGCTTCTTATTAAATATGACATTTTACTTGTTCTAAAATTCTTCCAGATTATTTTTGAGCTTCATGTGTTACGAACAAGCTATACAAATGTATTAATTTATGAAAGTAGTTCTGCATGCAGAAAACAGCGCTTTGTTAGTTGCTTACTTGATATTTGAAATATTCTAAGTCAAGAAATAGAGGGCTTCCCCGGTGGCACAGTGGTTGAGAGTCTGCCTGCCGATGCAGGGGACGCAGGTTTGTGTCCCGGTCCGGGAAGATCCCACATGCTGCGGAGCGGTTGGGCCCTTGAGCCATGGCCGCTGAGCCTGCGCGTCCGGAGCCTGTGCTCCGCAACGGGAGAGGCCACAGCAGTGGGAGGCCCGCGTACCACAAAAAAAGAAAGAAATAGAGTTGTAACCCCTGATCTGATAGCTACTCTTATCAGCTCTCATGGGACTATGATATTCATTATCATTATGGTGATTACATTATATTTTCAAAGTCCAAAGGACAGAGACTTGATTCTATATAATCCTTTATTTGATCTCATTTTAAATTGTTTTTCATAACCAACATAATTATAATACTCTTTTCTCTCTTAAAATTGATTGTGAGTTTAAGTGTATATGAAGACTTTCTGATAAACTGAATTTTGTTATTTTTATTTATTTTAAAAATTTATTATTTATTTGGCTGCATTGGGTCTTAGTTGCAGCATGTGGGATCTTCTGTTGCGGTGTAGGGGCTCTTCTCTAGTTGTTGTGCACAGGCTCCAGAGCGTGTGGGCTCAGTAGTTGCAGCGCTCGGGCTCCAGAGTGCGTGGGCTCTCTATTTATGGTGTGTGGGCTCCAGAGCACATGGGCTTAGTTGCCCTGCAGTATGTGGGATCTTAGTTGCCCAACCAGGGATCAAACCATTGTCCCCTGCATTGGAAGGTGGATTCTTTTTTAAAAAAATTATTTATTTATTTATTTTGGCTGTGTTGCGTCTTCGTTTCTGTTCATGGGCTTTCTTTAGTTGCGGCGAGCGGGGGCCACTCTTCATTGCGGTGTGCGGGCCTCTCACTGTCGCGGCCTCTCTTGTTGCAGAGCACGAGCTCCAGACGCGCAGGCTCAGTAGTTATGGCTCACGGGCCTAGTTGCTCCGCGGCATGTGGGATCTTCCCAGACCAGGGCTCGAACCCGTGTCCCCTGCATTGGCAGGCAGACTCTCAACCACTGCGCCACCAGGGAAGCCCCTGGAAGGCGGATTCTTAACCACTGGACCACCAGGGAAGTCCCTGAATTTTTTTTTTAATTAATTAATTTTTATTTTTGGCTGCGTTGGGTCTTCATTGCTACACGTGGGCTTTCTCTAGTTGTGGTGAGCGGGGCTACTCTTCGTTGTGGTGCACGGGCTTCTCACTGTAGTGGCTTCTTTTGTTGCAGAGCACAGGCTTTAGGTGCATGGGCTTCAGTAGTTGTGGCATACGGGCTCAGTAGTTGTGGCACGTGGGCTCAGTAGTTGTGGCTTGCGAGCTCTAGAACGCAGGCTCAGTAGTTGTAGCACAGGGGCTTAGTTGCTCCGCGGCATGTGGGATATTCCCTGCGTTGGCAGGCGGATTCTTAACTACTGAGCCACCAAAATTGGGAAGCCCAATTTTGTTATTTTTAAATAGTCTTTTTAAAACCATCAGTAAAACTGAGCTTTTCAGTAATACACTTAACTTTTTTTTAAGATTTATTATTTATTTATTTATTTAATTAATTTTTGGCTGCATTGGGTCTTAGTTGCAGTACTCAGAATCTTCCTTGAGGCATGCAGGATGCTTCATTTCAGTGCGCGGGCTCTTCGTTGTGGTGCACGGGCTTCTCGTTGTGGCGAGTAGCTTTTCTCTTCTGTAGTGGCATGCAGGCTCCAGGGCGCATGGGCTCTGTATTTGTGGCACGCAGGATCTAGTTGAGGCGTGCGTGAGCTCAGTAGTTGTGGCATGCAGGCTTAGTTGCCCTGAGGCGTGTTGGATCTTAGTTTTCTGACCAGGGATTGAACCCGTGTCCCCTGCATTGTAAGGCAGATTCTTTACCACTGGACCACCAGGGAAGGTCCCAGTAATACGCTTAACTTTGCATGTGCAAATTTGGGTCATCACCTTTAAATTCCAGTGCCATCTAGATTTATATAAAGAAAAATAAGTTCTTTGGTAGTCTAGACTGTCTTATGCACAAGCTGAGAAGAAAATTTGTTTTAGTTATATAAAATGGGATTATAACCGTCTACCCTTTCTTTCTGAATAGGATTTAAATATTTAAAAAGGATAAAATTTGTGAGGGTCTATTGAAATACTTCATTTGTAATCTGATCCAACGTTAAAATGTGTACCTTTTAAGTCTTTTTATTTTTGTCCAAAAATAGTCATAGTAACAACTGACAAATGATTTTTACATTGATATAGGTTATTCCGATGCACACTGACTAGCATTCCTCAGACTCAGGCCTTACTGAATAAAGCCAAACTTCCTTTGGGACTGCTGCTTCATCCTTTTAAAGACCTAGTGGTATGTTTTACTAGCGAAAGTAAATGTTTTGTGGAAAATTATCTTGGTGGTAAGGAATTTTTTATAATAGTGCAAGAATTTGTTTGAGCTATCTTTAGGAATTTGACCATTGGCCGATTCCTCTTGTATTTCAGACAAAAATATTATCAAACGCTTTCACAAAGAGATAAACATATTGTTGAAAAATTCAGGAGGTACTGAATAGAATAGAGGTACTGAAGAAAATAAATAAATGAACCATACTATTTTAACAAGTTGTAAATTGTTTACCCATTAAAATACTTTACCCATTCTCCCAGTTCTTCCATTCTTGGAGTAAAGTCTGTTGCTTTAAGAAGCTGTTTCCAAAAAGAAAAAGAAGAAAAGAAAAGAAGCCCTTCTACTTTTGTCCTAAGGCTCTGGGACCTTGACATGTGACCACATACGGTTTGAGAGAATCAGTCCATAAGTGAAGTGACTTTCCCAATACAAACCTCCTTTTGGTAATAGGATTGTATTGCCTTTACTGATTTTTGACTTTAACTTTAGATCTTTTAAAACGTAGGATAAACTTTAAATAGGAGCATAATTGCGAAGTCCAATAAAATATTTAAATATAATTTAACCATACCTTACTTTGTGACAGTTCTTTTATGAGAACTTAGTAGCCTGTTAATATAACATGAAGAAACTTCCTAATGATTTAATTAGTCATTTTTTTTAGAATATTGATCCTTCCTTCACCATTCATCTCACAGATATGTTGTAAATTTACTATGTTGGTTTTGTAATGTAAACTTTTAATGAGAAAATAAATACTTTTTAAAAGGCAAAGTTTAATGAGAATGGTCCTGGGGAAAATCACTAGGGTTTAAGAACCAGTACATTTCATTACATAATTTTTTGTTTGGCAGCTTGGACACATTTTTTTACCCTAGTTTTTTCTCTAAAATTATAATATCCCAACAATTATTTGGAAGGTATGGATTAATTGCTTGACCTTTAGACATGATCATCATTGTCTTTAATAATTTAGTCCTTTTTTTTCAGCAATTGCCTGTGGTTACCTCTAGTACAATTGTGAGATGCCGTTCATGCAGGACATACATCAACCCTTTTGTCAGCTTTCTTGATCAAAGGAGATGGAAATGTAACTTATGTTACCGAGTCAATGATGGTATGTTTTTTTTTTTTTAAACATTTAAACATTTCTACATGCATTGTAGGGAAATCAGATAACACAAATGTGAAGTTAAAAAACAAAACAAAACCCGGTCTTATTTACCCGTAATCCTTTCACTCAGATATAACTTCTTTTAACTATTTTCTAGGCATTTATACTTATATATAAATAATTATATACAACCTAAGCAAAAAATGTGATAATACTACTTTGATACCACTTTTTTACATTTATTTTATTGGGTATATAATAAATGGCATATTTCATGGTATTATTTAAGCCTGTAATTTAAGAAATACTTTTATTTAGAAATTGTCCCATGCCTTTTCTCTAGGGTGAAAGAAAATAAGCCCACAGAGTAGCTGCCATTAGCTTCATTCACTGCTGTATGAAGGGAGGTGGGCAGTGCTAGAAGGTTAGTTGAATGTAGTTTTTTTAGTAGCTGATGAGGAGGGGATCTTCTTCAGTAACTGTTTCACAATTTATATTTGAGGAATATCATCTAACCAACAACATTCTATTAGGATTAGAGAAGAAAAAAAGGGCATGCCGTTACCCACATTGAAAATTTGGTCTCTGTTTAGAAGGAAATTTCATTAAGCATTGGGAAATAGAGGAACTTGAGAGATTTTTTTTTTTTTTTTTTTTTTTTTGCGGTATGTGGGCCTCTCCCATTGCGGAGCACAGTCTCCGGACGTGCAGGCTCAGTGGCCATGGCTCATGGGCCCAGCCACTCCGCGGTATGTGGGATCTTCCCAGACCAGGGCACGAACCCATATCCCCTGCATCGGCAGGCGGACACTTGAGAGATTTTTTATAACCATTTTTATTGTTTGTGTTTTTAGAGTAGAAGAAGTGAGGGTAGAAAAAGAGCATTCTTTTTACTCTGTAATAATGTAGAAAATGTATGTATTTATAGTGTTTAGTACACTTTTAAAATCTTATGTATATATGCTTCAATATATGAAATTAAATTATGATAAGGGTTGAAGTCATTTTTGTGTGCAGCCCAGACCATTTCATGAACTATGGCTTACCCTTTAGCATATATAGGAATTTGAATTTTTACACAGTTCCTGGGAAGATAGATGAAATGATAATTAACACATTATTGAGGGGGGGATTTTTTCAGAAACCAACGCCTGTGGCCGTAATATGTCTCTGGTCAAAAATGTGTTAATTTAGAAAATACTCTTTGAGCACTAGTGTTTTATAGGCAGTAGGCAACTGATATTCCATAGAGGTCTTATAACTATTGAAACTCACCATACCCTTAGGCTTTAACCTTTGAAGTATTTTACCATAGCTTTCTAGGGGCAACCAGAGTCTGTACATTTCATATGTCAAATGTTATTATCCGTGTACCGCTGTGAAATTTAAGACAAAGTTTAGTCTTGCATTTAAGAAAATAATTGGCATTTAATGAATTTTTATCATCCTTTCAAACTACTTTAGGAAAGCAGCTTTCCAAGAATTAAGAGAAAAAAGGATATTAGAAGATAGGGAAAGAAAAATCATAGTGCTTGTGGTTGTAAAAGCAAAACATACTTAGTGCCATTCAGTGTGGAGGGGAATTGAATGGGACTCAAAAACAAAGTGTATTTAACCCTTAATATTTAGTCTATATTGAATTATTTATAAATTCCTAAATTAAAAAAAAACAGCCAAATGCAAGCTATATTAAACTTAATCCTATCAGTTTTAACAATATATATGGTTAACTCACATAGTTCCTGAAGAATTCATGTACAACCCTTTGACCAGAGTCTATGGAGAACCTCATAGAAGACCTGAAGTTCAAAATGCTACTATTGAGTTTATGGCTCCTTCAGAATACATGGTAAACTTTCATTTTTTATATAGCACAAATATTTCATTATACCTGGTTTTAAATAAAATATAAAATCCTTTAACCAAAATTTTATATTTTTAATTTATAAAAGTTATCCTTGTTCATTATAAAAGTAGTTAATTTGTATATAAGGGTAAGTTTGAAAAGTAAAAGTATAAAGTTCCACTTATGTTTCTTGGGCATCCATCCAGAAATTTGCAATATATTATTGGGATCATACTTACTTTTAGGTCACTTCCAGTTTTTTCTGTTACAAATAATGATGTGATGCACATCATCTTTGCAACTACTTTTATACACTTGTGTGAATATCTCAGGTCTTGCATTTGAAAAGATAATAATTATGCCTAATGTTTAACTAGCACTATGCATTTTATAAAGCACTTATATATTTTTGATTATCACAAATAACTCTTAAGCTGTTAATCCTGTTTTACGGATGTGAAACAAATTTAGTTAGGTGACTTTCCGGATCTTCTTTAGCAGGTGCTAGAGGTCTCATAAAAATTTAGGATTTTTGATTTGATTTCCCTTTCCGCATGCAATAATTGCCTCTAAGGAAAGGGAATATGAAGATAAGTTTTAATACCAACTTTTAATATTTTATTTTAGTATATTTTTGTGGGATAGTCTCTATCTGGTCAGTTGGGGCCATTTTAGTATAGATATTTTGAAGATTCAGTCTCTTTTCATCACATAGAAATTTCAGTGTAGAAAACATTTTTGTGACACTTAAATGGCTGGTGATCGCTTTCTGTAGTGTAGCTGTCCCTCTGTTGAATTAAAACCAAAAATCAGAAGCATTTGTTCTTTTGAATTGGCCTTCCTGGGTTTCTTTAACTCCCAGGTTTTATAAAAATGGCTTCCTTTAAATTTGGAAATTTGCCTATAGCAAGAGGTTTTCTTCCTTCCTGACTTACCTCTTGGGCAACAGATTCTATGGATTTTGCAAGTGATACGTGCAAAATAATATAAAAGTTAGTATACTACACGTGGAGTTCTGATTGTGGTTATTTGGTGCTTTTTATTTTATTTTATTATTATTTTTATTGAAAACTTAAAATACTTTTTATTTTGAGACAATTTTAGACTTATATAAGGATGGCAAAAATAGCACAAAGAGTCCACCCAGCTACCCCTAATGTAAACATTTTATGTAGCTCTAGGACAGTCATCAAGCTTAAATTAACACTAGCACAACACTATGAATGAAACTACGGACTTTACTTGGATTTCACTAGTTTTTCCACTTAACATCCTTTCTCTGTCCCAGGATTCAATCCACATTGCATTTAGTTTCTGTTCCTTTAGTCTGCTCCCATCTGTGGCAGTTCCTTAGCTTTTCCTTGTCTTTCATGAACGAGCTTTTTTTTTTAAATTAATTTTTATTGGAATATAGTTGCTTTACAATGTTGTGTTAGTTTCTGCTGTACAGCAAAGTGAATCAGTTATATGTATACGTATAGCCCCTCTTTTTTAGATTTCCTTCCCATTTAGGTCACCACAGATCACTGCGTAGGGTTCCCTGTGCTAAACAGTAGGTGCTCATTAGTTACCTATTTTATGCACAGTAGTGTATATCAGTCAATCCCAATCTCCCATTTTGTACCTGCCTCCCCACCCCGCCCCAGCTTTTTACTGAATTGAAAACAAATCTTTGAACTTGGAAGTTTAAAATATACTTGTACATTTTTCTGGAACTTGGCTGAAGTGTGTTGATTAAATAACCAGCTCAGGCTAACTTGATTTGTCATTTTCAGAGCTGTACATTTCCCTAAATTGTGAAATATAATGTACATATGGAAAAGCCTATAAAACATAAATATGTAGCTTACCAAATAATCATAGCACCACTGTTGCACCACACAGGTCAAGAAATTGAACATTACCGATGCTCATAAATACCTTTCTGATCACATTTCTTCCTCTTCCTGTCCTAGAAAAAAATACTCTTCTGACCTATGATAATCATATCCTCATTGTACTTTTTCTAAGTATGCATCTGAAGAAAACTTCTTTCTATATTATTTTCTTAATGTATTATTATTTATTGTGGTCTCCACTTAATCTGTAAATAATGCTTATTTTATTCTTTTGCTATATAGACACAACAAATGGTAAGTTTAAATTTAATTCTATTAATTGTATTTAATGAGATCCTTTTTCTCCTTCAGTTACGACCACCTCAACCTCCAGTGTACCTTTTTGTATTTGATGTGTCTCACAATGCAGTTGAAACTGGATACTTGAATTCAGTTTGCCAGAGTTTGTTAGACAATCTGGATTTGTAAGTATCTTAATTCAGGTTAAATTATAAACGGTGTTTGTAAAATGAATAAGTAGTTTCAAACTATATTTTAAAAGTTATGTAATTATGTTCTAAAAGTCCACTTAAATCAGTAGATAACTTTAGGCCTCACTTTCTCTGAGAAACATTAATTTATTTTAACTTTTTATTATGGAAAAATTTCAAATATGTAGTAAATAGAAAGAATGTAATGAAGTTCCAGTTACCCATCCTTCAACTTCAATATTTTTAGCATTCAGCTGTTTTTGCCTCATCTAACCCTGCCCTTCCCCCTTTTTTCCCTAGAGTGTTTTAATACAAATCTCAGTCAGTATATCATTTACCTAGAAATACTTGGAATTATTTTTAACCCTAACTAAAATATGAGAATCACATCAAACAAAATTAGCAATAATTCCATAATGTGATATAATACCCAGTTCAATTTTTGTTCCTGGTTGTCTCCAGAATGTCTTTTTACTGTGGGTTTGTTGAAATAAGAATCTAAACAGTATCTACACATTGCATTTGCTGGTTATATCTCTTAAGCCTCTTAAAATAACTGTACTTTAAGTGGTTCTTAGATACTTAGTGTAACACGTAAAAGCTAATGTGACCTTTCAGTGTAATGAAATACTATTGTGCTCTTGTGTGTAAGGAAGAATGTGTAGGACCAAATCTCATCAGAAGTGGACTAACTCCCTCACCTTGGCGAAGGGCATTCTTGTTCTTATCAGCATTTGTATTTTTAATGTTGTAGGTTATGTATGGGGATTGTCTGTTGATGAGAGAGTTCACAGACTCACCCAAGCATGAACAACAAAAATGAAAACTAGTTTGTCTTTCCCCTTATGAAACTATGGTCTACGTATTTAAGTTCTTCAAAAACAGATCTTTCTGTTGATCATCTTAAATGAATGCATTAAACAATATAAAAAGAGGTTTGGGCAATGTTTTTTTAAAGATATGCAGTTCATAAATTTATATTACATTTTAGAGTTGGTGTTTGGTAATTTTTTTGAAGTATTTTTTATAAATTAAAATCATCTACAAACTTCTGTATATACTTTCCAGTATTTTTTATATCTCATTTCCTAAGTGATTGATATAACTTTATATAGTATAATGAGTTTTGGATTGCTGTATTATTGCTGGGTTTTGTTGATTGTTTGACTTATATATAGTGTTTTCTTTTGAGTAGTGTATGTTTTCATGGTGATTAAACATTGCACGGGTTAAAAACATTTATGTTGGGGCAGTTTTCATAACACAGAAGTAGATATTTGTATTTAACTCTTTGCAGATATTTTAGGTATATATGTATATGGGAAAACTACAAAATACTCTTCTGAATTTGTTTTTAGGCTTCCTGGCAACACTAGGACAAAAATTGGCTTCATAACATTTGATAGTACAATCCACTTCTACAGCCTTCAAGAAGGTCTATCTCAACCTCAGATGCTAATAGTTTCAGATATTGAAGGTATATATTATATACTTAAAATTATTGAACTGCCTGAGGAGCTTTTAGTTTTAGAAATATTTCATGACTGTTCAACAAACTAGCAGCATATGGTATGATTCTACTATACTGAGGAAAACCTTGAGTATAAAATCATAAGATTTTTGGAATTATAAGAATCCCTCAGGGCTTCCCTGGTGGCGCAGTGGTTGAGAGTCCGCCTGCCGATCCAGGGGACACGGGTTCGTGCCCCGGTCTGGGAAGATCCCACGTGCCGCGGAGCGGCTGGGCCCATGAGCCATGGCCGCTGAGCCTGAGCGTCTGGAGCCTGTGCTCCGCAACGGGAGAGGCCACAACAGTGAGAGGCCCGCGTACCACAAAAAAAAAAAAAAAAAAAAAGAGTCCCTCAGTCAAATCTCTCATTTTATAGAAGAGGAAACAGAATTATGGAGGTAAAGTGAGTTCTGAACAAGTCAACAAAAAACAAGTTAATGTTAAAGCTCATTCAAGAAGTATTTGAGGGTAGACCTAGATTAATTGAACAGAATAGAGAGCCCAGAAATAAGCCCTCACAAATATGTTCAGTTGATTTTTGATAAGGACGCCAAGACCATTCAATGGGGAAAAGACAGTCTTTTCAACAAATGGTTCTGGGAAAACCAAACATAAAAAAGAATGAAGTTAGACCCTTACCATAAACCATATAAAAAAAAATTAACTCAGTGGATCAAAGACCTAAACTTAAGAACTAAAACTGTAAAACTCTTAGAAGGAAACATAGGGGAAAATCTTAATGACATTGGGTTTGGCAGTGATTTCTTGGTTATGACACTAAAAGCAGAAGCAACAAAAGAAAAAATAAATAAGTTGGATGTTATCACTGTTAAAATACTTTTGTACATGAAAGAAAACTGTCAAGAGAGTAAAAAGTCACAAAATGGGAGAAAATATATGCATATGCAAATCACACATATGATGAAGGATTAATATAAAGAGCTTCTCAACTCAGCAACAACAAGAAAACACAATTCAAAAATGGACGAAGGACTCAAATAGACAATTCTCCAAAGATGTACAAATGACCAATAAACACATGAAAAAATGCTCAACATTATTAATCACTAAAGAAATGCAAATCAAAATCACAATGAGATACCACTTCACATCCATTAGAATGGTTATTATTTTTTAAAAAATGGAAAATAAATGACTGGCAAGGATGTGGAAACATTGGGACTGTTGTATATTGCTGGTGGGAATGTAGCATGGTGCAGTATTATGGAAAACAATTTGGCAGTTCCTCAAAAAGTTAGGCATAGAATTACCATTATGATCTACCAATTCTGCTTCCCAGTATATACCTAAAAGAATTGAAAGCAGAAACTCAAACAAATACTCGTACACCAATGTTCATAGCAACATTATTCACAGTAGCCAAAAGTTGGAAACAACCTAAGTATCCATCAAGAGATGATTTGTTAAATAATGTGGTATATACATATAATGGAATATTTTTCATCCCTAAGAATGAAATTCTGATGCATGCTACAACATGAATCAACCTTGAAAACATTATATCAATACTAAGTTAAATAAACCGGATGCAAAAGGACAAAGAGTATATGATTCCGGTTATATGAGGTACCGGGAATGGGTGAATTCATAGAGATATAGGTTAGAAAGTAGATTATAGATTACCAGGAGCTTGTGGGAAGGGAGAAATTATTTAATGGGTACTGTTTAGGATGATGAAAATGTTCTGAAAATACATAATGATGATGGTTACACAACATTGTGAATGTACTTAATACTACTGAATTGTACACTTAAAAATGATTAAGGTGATACATTCTGTATATTATGTATATTTTACCACAGTTTAAAAAATTAACTCCAAATGGATCATAGATCTGAGTATGAGACTAAAACTATAAAATTGTTAAAAGAAAACATAGAAGTAAGTCTTTGTGACCTTGAATTAGGCAGTGATTTCTTAGATATAACACCAAAAGCACAAATACCAAAAGAAAAAACAGATAAGTTGGGCTTCCTAACAATTAAAAACTTTTGGGTAAACAGCATGGTCCTACAGTAGAGCACAGGGAACTATATTCAATATCCTGTGATAAACCATAATGGAAAAGAAAATATATGTGTATAACTGAATCACTTTGCTGTACAGCAGAAATTAGCACAACATTGTAAATCAACTATACTTCAATAAACTAAAAAAAAATAAAAATTTTTAAAAGTTAAAAAAGATTAAAACCTTTTGTGTTTCAAAGGATGCCATCATGAAAGTGAAGAATGAGAGAATGAGAGAAAATATTTGCAAGTTATGTATCTGATCAAAATATATATCTAGATTATGTAAAAAACTTCTACAACTTATTAAAAAGACAACCTAATTAAAAAGTGGGCAAAGGATTTGAATAGACATGTTTCTATTCAATACACCATATTCAATATTCTGTATATGCAATTGGCTCATAATCCCTTGAAAAGATGCTCCACATCATGAGTTATCAGGGAAATGCAAATGAAAACCACAGTGAAATGCCACATCACACCAGTTAAAAAAAATTCTCAAAACCAAAATTTTTTTGTTGCTCTGAGCATATCTGAATAGCTGGGAAGGTTCCATGAGTATTGGTTTTGGGGTTACAAATAAATTTTAATAAGTAGGCAAGTTTGCAACTATAAAATCTATGAATTAGGAGAATTGACTGTACAACTTTAAAATTAAAGAGTTGAATAGAGCCCCCTTCTGTCTTGGTTGTTCCAGGTCTCACAACAGAGCAGCCACGTCAGTCATTCATTTCCCTTATCTATTTACCCAGCTACTTATTTGGCATAAAATAAAATCACTGAACAGGTGATTCTGATGATGGGCCAAGTTGTGAATTTACTGATATGGTCCAGCTTCTCAATTTTATACATGAGCTGATAAGTGGAATATCCCTTGCTGGATGTCACATAGCAAAAATTTTTTTAAAGGACAGTAACAAGTATTTGCAAGGATGTGGAGAAATTGGAACCCTCATTCACTAGTAGTGGGAATGGAAAATGGTGCTGCCATTAGGGAAATCATTTTGTCAGTTCCTCTGGAAGTTAAACATAGAGTTACCATATAACCAGCAATTTTACTTAATAGGTATATGCTCAAGAAAATTAAAAACATGTCTATACTATAAAGCAACTACACTTCAATTTTTTTAAATTGCTAAATATGAATTATTAAAAATAAAACAATACAGAACATGTCCACACAAAAATGTGTACGTGAATGTTGGTAGCAACTCAGCCAAGAAGTGGAAACAACCCAACATAAACAAAACGTAGAATATCCATACAATGAAATGTTTTGTTACTCAGCAATAAAAAAGAATAAAGTACTGATAAATGCTACAACATGGATGAACCTTGAACACATGAAGCTAAGTGTAAGAAGCCAGTCACAAAGGACCTCATCGTGTGACTCCATTAATATGAAATGTTGAGAATAGGCCAATCCAGAGACAGAAAGTGGCTGCCTAGAGCTGTGGGAGTTGATGGGGAATTGAGGAATGACTGGTAATTGGTGTGGGGTTCCCTTTTGGGATGATGAAAAGGATCTGGAATTAGTGGTGTTAGTGGTACAACTATGCGTATATTAAAAAATTACTGAATTGTATCTTCTGCAAGGGTAAATTTTATGGTATGTGAATTATATCTTAAAACTTTTATTAAAATCTGTTTAATTTTAAAGAAAAAGGAAGAAATCTAAACAATAGTACATTTTTTATATGATAGTTAAAGTAAATATTTAATGTTTCAGATTATTCGTTGGTGTTATTTTTCATGAACATTATGATGAGCCTTATTTTTGTAATTTTTTAATAAAAAATAGTACAAAAATGTAGAAAGTGAGACCCCTCATAATCCTGCATCACCACCCACATTTCCTTCCCAGTTGCTTCCTTCTAAGAAAGGATATTTACTTCCTAAGAAAGAATAAATTTGAATCCTGAGAAGCTCTTCTGATGTGGCCATTTAGCATACCTCCTGATTCACTTGGCCTCGTGGTCCCATAAGTATAATGGGGGCCTTCTTTATGAGCAAGTATGTGCCTTATGAATGACAGAGCTGTTGGTGGGCTGTATTACTTCCATGTCAAGACACAGAATTCTTGTGTGTCATCTTAGTCAACTTTTTTTTTTTTAATGCCAAGAGTGTTTCTTTGGCTGGCTTCTGGGGCTAAGCAAGAATTCTAAAGCAGGATTCTAAACTGTCTTTAACCTAAGAAGCAAAGTACTTGTACAAACCCTTACTGAGTGCTTGTGGGTCAGTATTTTCTATTTGGGAGGCTGTTTACCTTTTACATGGTAATAGATAAGCTGCAGTAAAAGCCTAAATCAGTGCTCTTTTGGTGACTCTGAACATACGTAGACATTGCTGTACAAATGGAGAAGGTGGCTCTTCTCTAAGTATGGGGGTGGTTAATTATATCACTGTTATGTATTTGGAACATCTTTAACAATTAAGTTTTGTTTAAGAGAAATATTTATTTGTTCTTTCAGATGTTTTTATACCTATGCCAGAGAACTTATTAGTAAATTTAAATGAAAGTAAAGAGGTAAGGGACACTTTCCTATCTGACATGTTTAATTGAAATGTTGAAGGAATATATTTTTAAAACGAACTTTAAGTAGAATTTTGCTTCTCTCTGTGACATTTCTAAGATGTATACCATTTTATATTTGCAGTTAGTTAAAATTCATCAGATGAACAGCTTTTGATTTTGCCCTTGAACTGATTGCTTTTAAGTTTAATGTATCCATTTGTAGTAGGGTAGAAGATAAGCCTATTCCATAAATGAGAGAAACCTGAAGGAAACCTGCCTTGCCAGCCATTTGGGAAATTGGGAGGGTTGCTGAGATAAGCTTCTGGTCACTACATAGAAGCACTGTAGGCTGCTTTCAGTGCCCTTTGCTTTTCTGATTCACAGAGTGTCATTGGGGTCAGTTCAGAAGAAACTCTTATTACCTGCCTGGAAATTGCCATGACATAATACAGTGAGAGGTGAACAGAATGTGTCTGAAGGGGGGATGTTGTCTACCCTGTACATGCATATATGCCGTAGGGGTAACATTTTAACTAGCAAGTCTATGGTCTCAGCTGTTGGCAATGGTGACTTCGCCATAGTGTGAAGTATTTTTTTCCCATTAACTCTCTTTATTTGTACAACCTAACCTGAATAGGTAGTTGTTATTTGTTTTGTTTTTCTTTTGTAGTAATATTACTAGTTGGCAAATTTACTGGCTATCTTAGATTTTGCGGTAGGGAAGAGTTAAACGCACTTTGGAACTGAAAAGAATAAAGTGTATAGAGGTGATTGAGAAGGCCATATTTCATGGCATTTAAATATGTAAAATCTCTAAACTGTGATGGTTCTTTTGGATACATTTGGACTTATAGTCTTGCTGGACTGCTGCATGTGCAAGAACTGTAAGGCCCCAATTTTGATTTGTCTTGCTTGCCAATTTATAATGTTGACTTAAAATGGCTTTCTTGTCATTTGACCAACTTCATTGTTTACTGTACTGTCTGTAGATTCTCTGACCATCATCATGACTCAATGTCTTGTCTATTGTATGAGTCAGTGACTTAATGTGAAAAAAATTTTTTTTATTGTAACACTCTTGAGTTTTCTTGCTTTATTTCACAAGCTCGTCCAAGATTTACTGAAAACTTTGCCGCAAATGTTCACCAAGACCCTGGAGACCCAGAGTGCCTTGGGTCCAGCCCTTCAGGCTGCCTTTAAGCTGATGTCCCCAACTGGTGGTCGAATGTCTGTTTTTCAAACACAACTCCCAACTCTTGGAGTGGGAGCCCTGAAACCACGAGAGGAACCCAACCAAAGGTCATCTGCTAAGGTTAGAAAGTCATCAGGTGCATGATAAGATTTATGCTGGTGCTTTGTCCCTTTGAGTACAGAGCTTATTTCAAATTTATTTTTCAGTTGTGAAAAGGAGGGAATATAAGGAAATGGATAAAGCGTTTCTCCTCTTTTATGTAGACATTTCTATTTTATTACATTATTTTCTATCTGATTCACCCTTATGTATAGATCTTTAGCAGGTCATAGCAATGCCACCTGCCTTTGATGAGAAAGTCAGGCAGACTAAGAGAATATGCTTGCCAGGGACAAAGTAGAACCTGGATGATGAATAAAAAGTAGTCATGGTTTGGTATATTGACTGCCATGGATTGCTTTTGAGCAGCTTGTGTGTGTAAACTTAGTTTGAGATGTGTATCTCTCAAAAGATTATGGTAGTGTGGCCATATACTGTAATGATTAAGGTGTCAGTCTTGGAATAAGTCTGCCTAAGTCTCACTGCTTTTTAGATGTGTGAGCTTGAATAGTTACATAATATCTTTGCCTCTCTTTTTCCTTATATTTATAAAATGAAAATATCGATAGTACCCATCTCTTATGATAGATGAAAAGTATTACATATGAATTTAGAAGCTTCCAGCATAATAAGCATTTAATAGATTATCAAAATTAGTATAATAGGTGTATTTCTTTTTAAAAGTAAAACAAAAGAGTAAATTCTTAAGCAGGACATGTTTCGTACTGAAAAAAGAGGAAATATCACAGAACAAAAGGATTTTGTAAAATGCCCAAGGATAATTGTTAACCCTTGGTATATATGGATAGGTGTATAAATTTTATGACAATTTAATGATTTAAATTTTTTTCTCTTTGTAATTATGAATAGGAAATTCACTTGACACCATCAACTGACTTCTATAAGAAATTAGCCTTGGACTGTTCTGGTCAGCAGGTAGCTGTTGACTTATTCCTTCTCAGTGGACAGTATTCTGATTTGGCTTCTCTGGGTAAGTTCTTCCTAGTGATTATTTTTCTCATGTGAATGTCAAAATGGTATTTTTATGATGATATGTTAAAGAGAGGACAAAGTGAAAGAATTCTTATTCCCTTGGGAAGTTAGTTTAGTTTATAATAAACCTTATAGTCTTATACTCTGAATATTTATAATAGAGAAATTTCTATATTACTATTTAAAGGGATGAAATAATTCTTTCTTGCCAATATCTTAGGAGGCTAAGGAAAGATTGATTCAAATGCTTGTAGTTACTCTGGTGTAGTAATAGTAGTTAATGGCAGAATTTAAAAGGAGTATGTGTTCTCTTCCAGGTTGTATTTCTCGGTATTCAGCAGGTAGTGTCTATTATTATCCCTCTTACCACCATCAGCACAACCCAGTGCAAGTGCAGAAATTACAGAAGGAACTACAGAGATACCTCACTCGGAAGATTGGCTTTGAGGCCGTCATGAGGATTCGGTGCACCAAAGGTGGGGGCACTATTTTTTTTTTACACTTACAAAGGCGTAAATGTTGCTTTTGATATGAATAAATATACACATATTTTCACCTGGTCTTTTCTCATAAGATTTGTTCTTCTAAAAAACAAAGATTTGTTCTTCTAAGGTATTGTACTTACTTTGATGGACTATGCAATTAAGAATAGAGAAGACACATATTGAAAAACTAAGGACTATTTTTTTTATAGGAATTGCTATTTTTTTAATGTATTATTTTATTTATTAATTTATTTATTTTGGCTGTGTTGGGTCTTCGTTGCTGCAAGCGGGCTTTCTCTAGTTGCAGTGAGCGGGCTTCTCATTGCAGTGGCTTCTCTTGTTGCAGAGTGCGGGCTCTAGGTGCGCTGGCTTCAGTAGTTGTGGCTCGCGGGCTCTAGAGCGCAGGCTCAGTAGTTGTGGCACATGGGCTTAGTTGCTCCACGGCATGTGGGATCTTCCCGGACCAGGGCTCGATCCTGCGTCCCCTGCATTGGCTGGCGGATTCTTAACCACTGCTCCACCTGGGAAGCCCGAGGGACTATTTTGAATATACTAAAAACCACTGAATTGTATACTTGAGAAGTGTGGGGTTTTTTGTATGTAAATTGTATCTCAGTGAAAAAATATCTCATCTCCAAAGAAAATAAAACATATTACTGATGGATTTTTATTCCACTTATTGAACAGTAGTAGTGGAAGATCTTTTTTTTTACAACTATTTTTTTTTTAATTAATTAATTTATTTTTGGCTGTGTTGGGTCTTCGTTTCTGTGCTAGGACTTTCTCTAGTTGCGGCGAGCAGGGACCACTCTTCATCGCGGTGTGTGGACCTCTCACTGTCGCAGCCTCTCTTGTTGCGGAGCACAGGCTCCAGATGCACAGGCTCAGTAGCTGTGGCTCACGGGCCTAGTTGCTCTGCGGCATGTGGGATCTTCCCACACCAGGGCTTGGACCCGTGTCCCCTGCATTGGCAGGCAGATTCTCAGCCACTGCGCCACCAGGGAAGCCCACAACTATTTTTTAAAATTGTGGTAAAACAGATATAACATAAAAGTTACCATTTTACAGGACTCCCCTGGTGGTCCAGTGGTTAAAACTCCATGCTTCCGACGCAGGGGCTCAGGTTCAATCCCTGGTCGGGAAACTAAGATCCCACATGCTGCACAGTGCAGCCAAAAAATTAAAAAATTTTTTTACCATTTTACCATTTTTAAGTATACATTTGAGTGGCATTAAGTACATTCTCATTGTTGTGCAGCCATTACCACCATCCATCTTCAGAAGTCGGGTATCTTTTAGTTTGTGTTCTTCTCATTCTGCACCTGCTACTAATACCTTGCCACACTGTTGCTTTGGAAATAGTCTCACAGTTTCAGAATGCGTATGTTCAATATGTTTTTCAGGATAAATGTTTTGTGGTTGCTAAATGTGACAACTATTTTCTTATGAAAGTGGGAAGTTATAATTCTTGATATTTCATTTCTCCACATTATCAACCTGTTTCTACTCTTTTATTCAGATTTTAAAATATTACTGCTCTGTAAAAGGGTATGAAGCAATAATTTTTTACAGTGGAAAGATTATGTGAAATATGTAGCAAAAAATATGTATCAAAAGATAAGGATCCACAAACCTGTCCACTAGATAGATGTTAAAATCTGTTGATCAAATGACATGTCAAATGAAGTATCAGATAAGCACTTAAGAGGTTGCCACATCTCCAAACAGCACACAGATATTGGTGTCACCCATAACAGATCAGTTTCCACAATAGCATTCTGTTTCCTTTTTTTTAATAGAAGCTTTATTGAGATAAAATTTACATATCTTACAATTTACCCATTTGAAATGTACAATTCAGTGGTTTTAAATATATTCACCATGATATTACCACGATCAATTTTAGAACACTTTCATCATTCCCAAAAGCTACCCTGTACTGATTAGGAGTCACTTTTCATTCCCCCACCTAGTCGACTGCCAGTCTACTTTCTGTCTCTGGACTCACCTGTTCTGGGTATTTCATATTAATGGAGTCATACAATATGAGGTCCTCTGTAACTGGCTTCTTACACTTTAATGTTTTCAAGGTTCATCCATGTTATAGCATATATCAGTATTTCACTACCCCCCCCTTAAAAATATTTCATTTGTTTTTATTTCTCATAGTATTCCATTGTATAGATACCTCATTTTGTTTATCCTTTCATCAGTTGATGAATATTCGGGTTGTTTCCACTTTTTGGGTATTATGAATAGTACTGCTATGAACTTTTTTTTTTTTTTTTTTTAAATTTTGACCACGCTGTGTAGCACGTGGGATCTTAGTTCCCCAAGAAGGGGTCGAACCCACGTCCCCTGCAGTGGAAGCACAGAGCCCTAACCACTGGACCACCAGGGATGTCCCTTGCTATGAACATTTGTGTAGAGGGTTTTGGTCCTGTTTTCATTTCTCTCGGGTCTATACCTAAGGTATATACTTGAGTCATAAGGTAACTATGTTTAACTTTTTGAGGAACAGCCGGACTGTTTTCTAGAAGTTGCACCATTTTACATTCCCACTAACAGTGAAAGTACTGATTTCTTCACATCCTTTTCAAAACTTGTTATTGTCCTGTTTTTTTTTTTTTAGCCATCTTAGTGGGTGTGACGTGGTATCTTGTTGAGGTTTTGATTTGTATTTCCCTGTTCATGAATGAGGTTGAACATCTTCTCTTGTGCTTATTGGTTATTTATCTTCTTTGGAGAAATGTCTATGCAGATCCTTTTTCCATTTAAAAACTTGGTATGTTTGTCTTTTTATTATTGAGTTTTAAGTGTTCTTTATATGGTTTTAGATACAAGGCCTCTATCAAATATATGATTTGCAAAATACTTTCTCCATTTTGTGGGTTGCCTTTTTCACTTTCTTAATGGTACCCTTTGAGGCACAATTGTTTTTAATTTTGGTGATGTCCCATTTATCAACTTTTTCTGTTTGTGTTTTTGGTATCTTAATGTAGCATTAAACCACTGCTTAATCCAAGGTCATGAATATTTATATGTATGTTGTCTTCTAAGACTTTTATAGTTATAATTCTTATATTTAAGTCTTTGATTTATTTTTAGTTAATTTTTGTATTTGATGAGGTAGGTGTTTGACTTCATTCTTTTGCATCTGGATATACATTTGTCCCAGCACCTTTTGTTAAAAAGACTATTCTCTCGGGCTTCCCTGGTGGCACAGTGGTTGAGAGTCCGCCTGCTGATGCAGGGGACACAGGTTCGTGTCCCGGTCTGGGAAGATCCCACGTGCCGCGGAGCGGCTGGGCCCGTGAGCCATGGCCGCTGAGCCTGTGCTCTGCAACGGGAGAGGCCGCAGCAGTGAGAGGCCCGCATACCGCAAAAAAAAAAAAAAAAAAAAAGGACTTCTCTTCCTGTTGAAATGTCTTGGTGTCCATGGCCCCTTGTTGAAAATTAGTTGATCATAAATGTGAGGGTTTGTTTCTGGATTCTGAATTTTATTCTTTTAATCTATGTCTTCTTATGCCAGTACCAAACTTTCTTGACTGTTGTGACTTTGTAATAAGTTTGAAATTAGGAAGTATGAGTCCTCCCAACTTTTCTCTTCCTTACCAAGATGGTTATGATATTCTGGGTCCCTTGCATTTCCGTATGAATTTTAGTTTCATCTTGTCAATTTCTGCAAAGAAGCCAGCTGGTATTGGATAGGAATTGTATATAATAGGTTAATTTGGGGAATATTGGCATCTTAACAATAATAAGTCTTCCCATCCAAAAACATGGTATGTCTCTTCTTTAATTTTTTCAACAATATTTTGCAGTTTTCAGAATGTAAGTTTTGCATTTCTTTTGTTAAATTTATTCCTAAATATTTTTTCCATTATATTTTAAATGTAATTATTTTTAAAATTTATTTCTCCTATAAATATAATTAATTCTTTGTATACTGATCTTGTATCCAGCAACCTTGTTGAAATTGCTTCTTAATTCTAATAGTTTTTTAGTATTTATGTTTTAAAGGGCCCATTTGTTGTATCCCATTCATTCAAAATTGATGGACCTCAGAAATGATTATTTCTGCAGATATTGGCTCTAAATTAAGGGGAATGTACATCCTAAAAGTGCTTTTAAGACTTTTTCTACTTGGCAGGACAGAAGCTATTTTATATGTACCAAACTTTGCATAAAGAGCTTGGACATAGAAACCAACCTATGCCCTCTTTCTAGAGTGCTTAATTTACTAAATCTTTGTGGTTAATTTGTTTAGGTTTCTCTCTCTTTTAATGATAAATTACATTAAATTCATATTACATGAAATAATGTGCTCTTGGTAAAGCTACAAAAAAAAAGGTACAGTACAAAAAGATATAAAATGAGAAATTAAACTTAAGCCAGTATAGTCTACCTCAGAGTTTCTCATATGCCCTTGAAAAAGTTTTCCTGTGCATATATAAGCATGGGAATATATTTTCGCCTTCAAATAAAAGCAGCGAGGGGGCTTCCCTGGTGGCGCAGTGGTTGAGAGTCCGCCTGCTGATGCAGGGGACACGGGTTCGTGCCCCAGTCTAGGAGGATCGCACATGCCGCAGAGCGGCTGGGCCCGTGAGCCATGGCCGCTGAGCCTGTGCGTCCGGAGCCTGTGCTCCGCAACGGGAGAGGCCCCAACAGTGAGAGGCCCGCGTACTGCAAAAGAAAAGAAAAGAAAAGAAAAGCAGCGAGGATCACATCTGGCTTCTTTTTCTGTATATACTTTGTTTTCGTATGTACAGAACTACATCCTCCTTTCTTTCCTGATTGCTGTTGTAAAGTTGGTTTTTATTTCACAAGCAGAATATATACCTGTTATTTGTAAAAAATGAAAACATTATGGATAAAGCTAAAGTCCTCTTGTATAAGCTTGTGTGTGTGTTATTTCACTTTCACTCCATCCTTATGTAGTCACTATAACCACATTGTGGTAATGCTAAGTTTTTCTATACATTTACATACATATGTACCTCTCCATGGAAAATATATAGTACAGTGTAGTAGCATAAATAACATTGTACATGTTTTCAGCAAGTCTTGGGCCTCTCACTGTTGTGGCCTCTCCTGTTGCGGAGCACAGGCCCCGGACGCGCAGGCTCAGTGGCCATGGCTCACGGGCCTAGCCACTCCGCGGCATGTGGGATCTTCCCGGACGAGGGCACGAACCCGTGTCCCCTACATCGGCAGGCGGACTCTCAACCACTGCGCCACCAGGGAAGCCCAGCAAGTCTTGAAGATCTAATAATATTAGTTTATGTAGATCTGTCTCATGCTTTTTAACTTCTACCCAGTATTCAGTAGAATGTAAAAATCACAATTTAGTTATTTTCCTACTGGTTGTCATTGAAGATATTTCGATTTTTTTTGTTATGATTAATTTTTTTTTGCACATATAAATTTGGCACTTAATTGTATCTATAGAATAAATTTTTTTTTTTTTTGAGTTGTCAGTGTGAGCAAGTACCAGTTGTGAGATTTGTTAGTAGAAACACTGTTACGAGGATATTTTATGAGGATATTCTAGGATAAATTCTTAGTTATGGAATTACTGGAGTGGAAGTAAGTACCTATTTAGAATTTTGGTAGATATTGCCAAATTATTACCAAAAAAAGGTTTTTGAAAATTTGAATTCATTTAAGAAGATATCTTTTATTCCTTCCCCACTCTCACTAACTACTGTGTATTCTTTAATATGATTCTGCTTCCAGTTACAATGTGTGGGTTGTTTTTCTCCACACTACCAAGCAGTTAACTCAGTTCTGACATCGTCTCTGTAGAGCTAACATCAGATCCCACAGGTTACGGGCTCAGTCTCACAAGACCGTCTCTCATCCTTCCCCCCCCACCACCCCATTTCAGAAGCCAATTGCAAGTCCAGTTTGTTACCTGTGCTTCTGACCAACTGGCTGTAGATTGGATGTTCCAACAAATCCCTCCTTTGGTTGAAATTATTGGCTAGAGTGGCTTATAGAACTCAGAGAAACATTTTAATTACTAGATTACTGGTTTATTTTAAATAACTCAAGAACAGCAAAATAGAAAAGATGCATAGAGCAAGATATAGGGAAAGGGAAAGGGCATGGAGCTTCTGGAGCTTTCTTGCTCTCTTTGAGAGCTTCACTCTCCCCAAATCTCCGCGTATTCACAATCCCAGAGCTCTCTAAAGGACCTCATCCTTTTGGGGTTTTATGGAGGCTTTATTACATAGTCATGACTGATAAATCACTGACATTTGGTGATTGATTCAACCTCTAGCACCTCTCCCCTCCCTGGAGGTAGTGGTGGGGGGTTGAACTGGAAGATTTAACCCTCTTATCATATGGTTGAATCCTCTGACAACCAGCCCCCATCCTTAGGTTACCTAAGTGCTTTCCAAAAGCCACTTTGTTAACATAGCAAAATATACCTTTATGACTCTCATGAATTCTAAGGGTTTTAGGAGCTCTGTGCCAGAAACTGGTGAAGACCAAGTATATATTTCTTATAAACCACAATATCACATTTAAACTTTTTAATTTACTCTGTGCTATTCTGATAAGTGACAAGGATAAAATGTAAATATATGTAGGTGCATATAAATCATTTTGATATATTTTTCTTTTCTAGGTCTTTCCATTCATACTTTCCATGGGAACTTCTTTGTTCGGTCCACAGACTTACTGTCTTTACCTAATGTAAACCCAGATGCTGGGTATGCAGTACAAATGTCAGTGGAAGAGAGTCTTAATGACACTCAGTTGGTTTCCTTTCAGTCAGCACTCTTGTATACATCCAGCAAAGGTAAGTTTTTTTGTTTGTTTTACTGTGGCAAAAACACATAACATGAGATCTATCCTCTTAACAAAATTAAAGTCTAAAATACCATATTGTTAACTATAAGCACAATGATATAACAAAGGTAAGATTTTTGATTTGGCCATGTAGTCTGTGGCTTGTGATAAACTCCTTGAGAGTCTACTTAGTGTCTGAAATATGTTCTGGTAATACAACAATAAAGAGGATACGTAAGTAAAATAGTAGTATGTTACATAGTAATATCAGTTAACGAGAAACAGAAAGCATGTGAAGGGTTTAAGAAGTGCTGAGGGGATGGTTTTTTAAGATAGGGTTGTCAGGAAAGGTCTCATAGAGGGTGACGTTTGAGTTAAGTTTTGAAGGAGCTCAAATGGAAGATAAACACTTTTTAAGGGTATAATTTGTTTAGTACTAATTAATTTATAATGTGTTTTGTCCTAAAGATGATGTGAAGGCTGGTTAAATTTATTTTTATTATTTTAAAGATTCACAGCTCTCACCCTATTCTGTTTTGTCTCCTTAAAAAAGGTTTTGGAAGCGTTTTTGTGCTATGTCTACTGACCTTCACAGCCCCACCAAAATCTATAAAAAGTGTATAATACAGATATTTTAATGAAAACCTTTAGTATGAGAGAAGTCCAGTTTTTGTACTATGATTGTAATACTGCATACTATAAATGTAAAAGTAAGATGGATTTCTGTCTCTAGGTATCATTTTTTATTTGACAGAAGAACATCCCAATCCTTTTTCTGCTCATTGATTTTTCTTAACATTTAAAAGGAAAAAGTAATATATAATTGACCTGTGGTAAAATCTACCATTTTAATGTATAGTTCCACAAGTTTTGACAAATGTGTGTGTGACCACCACCACAATTTAGGTATCACAGTCTGTTCCATTACCCCTCAAATCTCCTTGTGTTTTTGTAGTCATTTCTCTCCCATCCCCAGCCCCTAGCAACCATTGATCTGTTTTCTGACTCTGTAGTTTTGCCTTTGTAAGACTGTCTTGTGAATAGAATCATACAGTAGGTAGCCTTTTGTATCTGGCTCTTTCACTTAGCATAGTGCATTTGAGATTATCCATATTGTTTCATCCAGCAGTAGTTATTTTTTATTCCTAAGTAGTATTCCATTGTACCCAGTTTGTTTATTCACTTTCCAGTTGAGGTACATTTGGGTTGTTTCCAGTTTTTGGCAGGTTCAAATATATCCCCTGTAAACATTTGCATTGGATTTTTGTGTGAGCATAAATTGTGATTTCACTTCGGTTAATACTTTTTCAGTGTTTTCGACAGATGGCTAGGTTGTATGGTGAGCTTATGTTTAACTTTTTAGGAAGTTGCCAAACTGTTTCCTAAGTGGCTGTACCATTTTGCATTCTCACCAGCAGTGTATGAGAGTTTCAGCTGCTCTGCATCCTCACCAGCATTTGCTGTTATCAGTGTTTAGTTTTTGTTTGTTGTGTTTGGTTTGAGGTTTTTGGTTTGTTTTGTTTATCTTTTTGCCATTTTAATAAAGTATAGTGATACCACTTTTAGTTTTATTTTATGTTTCCCTAATAACTAACATTGGATATCTTTTTATATATTTACTATTTGAAGTTTAGTTTATTTCTAATGTCTTGTTTTTATGGAAAATGTGATTATAATATCTATCCATGTCCACAAATCTTTGTCATTTCTGAAAATTTCCCTAAGATGGATTTCTAGGATTGGAAATAAAAAGTATAGAGATCAACTGTTTAGAAAAATCTTGGTATTGTCAGATTGCTTTTCAGAAATATTTTACCAATTTGTAGTCCCATCCAGTGCCCTTTTCATTTCAGCCTCTGATTTTGTGAGCATGTATCTGTGTGTGTCTGTATCTATGTATGTAATAGTTGTTGTTGCCAATATGATAGGCTAAACATTGTATCTTATTCCCTTTAGTTATCAATGTTTTTATCTAGACTAGAAGCACTAAACAATGTTACCCTTTTTTGTAGATATCACTTCTTCTCTTTAAAAGTAATTTGTATGAGCTCCTCCTAGATACAATTTCGTTAGTCTTCATGTGTCCCTGCAGGTTGTAGTGTGGGTATCCTCTCTAGTTTTTTTACTTGTTCTTTTTCTTTGTTGTTCAAGGTCTTGCTCATTAGAAATGTTTTAAAGATTGACATGATATTTGATATTTTATGGCTCTCAAAAGATTTTCATTTTTGTTTCTTGTATTTATTGATTTTTGTTGTTGTGGGTAATTACCAAAGAGGAAGTATTGTGACTATTAGTTGATTTCTTTCATTTTTTTTTTAATGAAAGCTTTATTTGTTTGTCTGTTTGTTTATAATTTGGCTGTGCTGAGCGGCTTTAGTCTATTTCTTTTAAACTTTTTTCCTGTGATTAAAAAGAAACATAAAATTTCTCTGGACTTTAAATATCAAAACAAACTCTAGAACACATCTTGGAGTAGTGTTGTCTTACAGTATGTGTATCTTCCCAAAATTGTGTTTATGGAAAAGGATAAAGTAACCAAAAAATTCAGAAAAGAAATTTTTAAGAAGCTAGCATGTTACCATCATTTGGATATGATCCCTGTGGTCTTTTCAGTAATACCTTGAAGAAAAATAATTTTGTAGTAAAAATGATAAAAGAAATAATGCTTTAGAGTTTTCACGAATTAAAGTTTTGATACTATCCCTGCTTACTATATATAACCCTGTTTGGTTCCAAATTGAAAAGAACTGATTTTTCCAAGTAACTTTAATACAAACTATTTTTTATAGTGCTGTCCCTCACTATCATTTGTGTGTTTTGTCCAAAGGTGAAAGAAGAATTCGTGTTCATACTTTGTGTTTGCCAGTAGTTTCAACTCTAAATGAAGTCTTTCTTGGAGCTGATGTTCAAGCAATTTCAGGGTTATTGGCCAATATGGGTAAGAATTGTTGTCACCTATTGCAGATATATTGCAAGTAGTAACATTTGAAATGTCCACATAGTTTTGTTTTCCTTTAAATAATTAGCTTTATGATTTCAATATTTTGGATCCGGTGTATGCCTGCTAAGTAAATGGATCTGCTGCAGATAACCTGATCTTTTTTTTTTTTTAATTTAAACAGTTTTATTGAAATGTAGTTTCAGTTTATTGAGATATAAGTGATATAACAATCACTTAACCCATTTAAGTATACAATTCCATTGTTTTGAGTATATATACAGATTTGTGTGGCCATCATCTCAATCCGGTTTTAAAACATTTCCGTCACCCCCAAAAGAACCTCATGTTCATTAACACTTACTGCTCACTCCCTTCTTCTTCCCTCACTGGCCTTAGGCAACCACTAAACTGTTTTCTGCCTAACAATCTGCCTGCTACGGACTTAAATAACCATGTTTCCCTTAATGTCTTCCATCTCAGAGTTGCTTTCTTGGATTTTTTTTTTTTGGATCCTTTTTTCAAATACATAGAGCTTAACATCATTTTGTTTCTTGCTCCCTTTCTCCTTCAGGGATGACTACCAGTGGGTCCATTTGCTTCAAACTCAAATCTGCCTATAATAGGAATAATTACCTATTTTCTTGAATTTCCTATTGGGAAAATTTTTCTTTAATGGAACAGGGTAAAGAATCTAACCTCACTTTAGACTCATGTGTTGTCAAAAGTTAAAAATTGTGACCTAAGAAATTTGAGGGTCATTGCCTTTATATTTTGTTGAACTGGTATGTTTTGGTAACAGTGTGATTATTATTATTTTCAGCAACAACTATATATCAGGCAGTATTTGTGGATTAAAAAAAATCTTCACAACAAATATTAGTTCTGTTATTAAGTTTGGTTGATCCCAGTATGTACTTTTTTCACATTTTGTCAAAATCTTTAAAATCAGGATGTCTTCAGTTGATAAAGTCTTAGAGTTACTGTTGATCAGGTAACAGTAGTCTTCATTCTTTCTTACTTATGTACAAATTTGGTCATAGCAGTTAATAACATCACTTCATTGAGTGTATTTTTTTTTCTTTTTTTGCGGTACACGGGCCTCTCACTGTTGTGGCCTCTCCCGTTGCGGAGCACAGGCTCCGGACGCACAGGCTCAGCGGCCACGGCTCACGGGCCCAGCCGCTCCGTGGCATGTGGGATCTTCCTGGACCGGGGTACAAACCCGTGTCCCCTGCATTGGCAGGCGGACTCCCAACCACTGCGCCACCAGGGAAGCCCGAGTGTATTTTTGATAACACATGAATTGAGTTTAGTTGTAGTTTGAGAAGTCTTCAAAACAATTAGAGTGTTCTCAGTATTGAAGAAATTTTTTGAGTATAAAGAAAAGCATAAAACAGTGGCATGACAGATGATGAAGATCATCTAAATAGCTAAGAGTTCTTTCAAAAAATATGAAATAAAAATTCTCTGTGGGGCTTCCCTGGTGGCACAGTGGTTGAGAGTCCACCTGCTGATATAGGGGACACGGGTTCATGCCCTGGTCTGGGAGGATCCCACATGCCGCAGAGCGGCTGGGCGCGTGAGCCATGGCCGCTGAGCCTGCGCGTCCGGAGCCTGTGCTCTGCAACGGGAGAGGCCACAACAGTGAGAGGCCCGTGTACGGCAAAAAAAAAAAAAAAAAAAAAATTCTCTGTGTTAAGAAAGCATGTGTGTTTAATTGCAGAGTTTTTTCTTTGTCAATGATACATAAAGTAAAATGGTGGGTTACAATTAATAACATCTTAGATTTGGCGAAATACAGTTTTCCCATTTTACAAGTAAGGATACTGAGGCTCATGAAAGTTAAATTACTTGCCAAATATTCATACTGCTAGGAAATAGCGGAACAACATTTCAACACAGGTTGGTTTGATTTTCCAAAGTATGTGCTTTTAACTGCTGTGTTTGGTTCCTTGTGTATGTAATAACTTGAGAGAGAATTTGTATAATTTTAAAAAAACTTTTCTTTCCTTAACAGTGGGGTAGCTAAACTTCTATCTTTTTTCTCTTTTGTCCCTACCTCAACCTCTGTTAGCTGTTGACAGGTCTGTGACTGCCAGTCTGAGTGATGCCCGGGACGCCCTAGTGAATGCTGTCATAGACTCTCTTTCAGCTTATCGTTCTTCAGTCCTAAGTAACCAGCAGCATGGACTTATGGTTCCTTTTTCTTTGCGGCTTTTCCCACTGTTTGTGTTGGCTCTCCTTAAACAGGTAAAAGAATCAGAATCAGAAACTAACACAGTGAAAATGTCAACAGCCAAAGTTTTTGTCCTGTGAACCACTAAACATTGTATATATAACTTTACATCAGTTAAGTTTTCTGAGGACAGGGACCTTAACTCCTATTGTATCTTAAAGGATTTGTAACCAAAAAAATTTACAAAATACTGATTTAAAGTATGTGCCTTCTTTGTAAGAGATGCTCACTGATGAAGTATTCACTGATGTTATCAAAGATGCAAATGATCAGTTTTCCAGTTTTTCAAAACAGGAACTGTATATTTTACTGCTAGAGCAACAAGTCACACATGAGACTCTTCTTATGATGCTTTCCTGCTCCCTACAATATTTCAGCCATATATCATTTCATTTTTTTTGTAATGCAATTACTATTTATTTATTTAGGCTGCGTTGGGTCTTCGTTGCTGCGCACGGGCTTTCTCTGGTTGCAGCTAGCGGGGGCTACTCTTCATTGCGGTGCACGGGCTTCTCATTGCAGTGGCTTCTCTTGTTGAGCACGGGCTCAGTAGTTGTGGCGCATGGGCTCAGTAGTTGTGGCACATAGGCTTAGTTGCTCTGCAGCATGTGGGATCTTCCTGGACCAGGGCTCGAACCTGTGTCCCCTGCATTGGCCGGCGGATTCTTTAACCACTGCGCCACCAGGGGAGTCCCACATTTCATTTCTTAATCTTAGAAATGCCTTCTCATACATGTGTACCTATTTCCATGATGTGCATTATGCTTTCCTATCCTTGTCTTTGAGCTCAAATGTTGTCTCTCTGGCAGTTGCCTTTCCTTCTGTGACCCGGTAGCTCTTTGTGCATATATTTATTTATAGAGGACATTTTTAAAATGTTTATTATTTATTTTTTTATTTTTTATATTATTATTTACTTGTCTCCCCTGCCTACCTTTTGCCCATACCTCTGGCTCCTGAAAAAAGAAAAAAGGGAAATTCTAGCCTGGTGGAGGAGGCTTATTTTTCCAATGACCAAAATATAATGTCCTTAGAAAACAAACATGGTTACCAAAGGGGGGATAGCGGGGTTTTGGGGGGGAGATAAATTAGGAGTTTGGGATTAACATACACACTACTGTATATAAGATAGGTAAATAACAAGAACCTACTGTATAGCACAAGGAACTATACTTAATATCTTATAATAACCTATACTGGGCTTCCCTGGTGGCGCAGTGGTTAAGAATCTGCCTGCCAATGCAGGGGACATGGGTTCCAGCCCTGGTTCAGGAAGATCCCACATGCCGCGGAGCAACTAAGCCTGTGGGCCACAACTACTGAGCCTGTGTTCTAGAGCCCGTTCTCCACAACAAGAGAAGCCACCGCAATGAGAAGCCCGTGCACCACAACGAAGAGTAGCCCCCACTCGCCGCAACTAGAGAAAGCCTGTGCACAGCAATGAAGACCCAATGCAGCCAAAAATAAATAAATAAAATAAATATATATATTAAAAAAGTAACCTATACTTGGAAAAGAATCTGAAAAAGAGGAAACTGAATCACTTTGCTGCACACTTGAAACTAACACATTGTAAATTAACTACAGTTAATAAAAAATGTCTAAACTTGTAGACTTGGTATAACTTTCCCTTATAAAATTTTATTAAAAAGTTCATGTTAACAGATTACCTGGGGAACCATCCCAGATTCCAGGATGAATTAAGGACTGCTCTTGTCAATTTGTATACTTTCTGAACTCCAGCATTGGCCTGTCAGGTGTATGTTGTCTCTTCCAGGCAAGAAGGGCAACCTGTTACACATTGATAGAAATAGTTTTTGAATCTACTTCTAGTTTCTTTAACTCAAATTATGTATTTCCACTTCTGAAAATAATGTAAATACACAGAGGTTACATAAATACTTAAATTTTAACATTAAGAATCTGAGCTCTTCCCTCTTCAGGTCTTTCATTAAATGCTGTCCTTCACTGAGGCCTGCCTTCCGTCATCTCCCCATTTAATATGCAGTACTCTCATCCCATCCCACCCTGACATTCTTCATCTCTCTTTCTTCCTTTATTTTTCTCCATAGCACTTAACACTGAAATACCACATATTTTGCTTGTTTATTATTTACTTCTCCCTTACTAGGATTTTTGTCCACAAGGACAAGGATTTTTAACTTGTTTGTCTACCACTTTGTCCCTGCATCTAGAACAGTTCTTAGTACATAGTAGGCAGTCAGTAGATATTTTTTGAATGAATAAATGGAACTTCTTTCATTTCCCATAGTACTCTTTCTTTAAAAACCTTTTCTCTTCTTGCTTATTTATAGCCAGTGCATTTGGGTTTTTATTTGTTTTTTAAAAAATAATTATTTATTTATTTGGCTGCACTGGGTATTCATTGCGGCATGCAAGATCTTCATTGTGGCATGCGGGATCTTTAGTTGTGCAGGATCTAGTTCCCTGACCAGGGATTGAACCCAGGCCCCCTGCATAAGGAGCACAGAGTCTTAGCCACTGGACCACCAGGGAAGTCCCAGTGCATTTGTTTTAAGGCATACTTTCATTGCTGTTATCTCTCTGCCTCTTTCTATTCCTTTCCATCAATAGAAGTGGCTAAAACCTTACCTCAGAACTTCATTATTCTTCATGGAGCTAATATTCCAGTTGAAACTCACAATTATTATCTGTATGCTGCTAAGCAGTCGTCTTCAAATTATTAATTTTCCTGATTGATTTGTGAGCTCTGTTACATTATTTAATTTCTCTAACTGTGGGAGAAACAAGGATAGTTAACCACCATTAATCATCACCCAGCTTTTACAGAAACTTAGATCTTTGTTCCTTCATATTTCATACATGTCTTTATTTGGTCATCTGCAATATAACTTTACCCTCCTTGCAATGTTATTTAGTTTTTTACATCACTGTTGCTATACGGTAGATAGAGTGTTTAGATCGATTTCATTGATTAGGAAACAAATGCTGGAGAGATTAAATGACTTTGCCATGGTCAGATAATTAATTTGTCAAGACTTTCAGGTGAGGATATAGCCACGATTTAATAGATGTGTGTGACTTATTAAGGTATATGTATATATGTGTATATATATATATGTATATATATATATATATTTTTTTTTGGCTGCGTTGAGTCTTCATTTCTGCAAGTGGGCTTTCTCTAGTTGTGGTGAGCAGGGGCTACTCTTCATTGCGGCGCACGTGCTTCTCATGCGGTGGCTTCTCGTTGTGGAGCACAGGCTCTAGGTGCACGGGCTTCAGTAGTTGTGGCTTGCGGGCTGTAGAGTGCAGGCTCAGTAGCTGTGGGCTTAGTTGCTCTGCGGCATGTGGGATCTTCCTGGACTAGGGATTGAACCCGCGTCCCCTGCATTGGCAGGTGGATTCTTAACCACTGTGCCACCAGTGAAGTCCCAAGATACATTTTTGAAAGAATAATTAATGGTAAATTTGTTAATTCTGTCTGAAGATATTCTTTTAACAACTGATATTTGCAAAATGTATATGTATTTGTTAAATACCTTTTCTTTTTTTTAATGGGGTGTATTATTTTGTTATAGAAATCATTTCAGACTGGGACAAATGCATGTCTAGATGAACGCATTTTTGCTATGTGTCAAGTGAAAAATCAGCCTTTGGTTTACCTTATGCTCACAACTCATCCCAGTTTGTATAGAGTTGACAATCTCTCAGATGAGGTAAGATTGATTCATTTTTTAGTTGCTTTTACTTGAAGGTTTATAAACCTAATTATATTGAATCCACTGCAGAAATGAAGAAAGGTGTTTTCTATTTTAAAGCTTTTCATTTTATTCCTATATAAAGAAAGTTTGGTTTTGGGAAGCTCCTGAAAATAGTACCTTTATTTATTAAAATAATAAACTTTACTGTTTATTTAAGACAAATCTTTAGAGCAGATCTAAGTAAATGAAGAGATTGTCAGATTGACCAGAGCAACCTATGATTTATTTATTTAAGCAAATTGATCTGAAAGGAGTATCCCTAGAGTAAAATTACACTTAATTTAAATACCTCAAGTCAATGTTTAGTGTAATGGTGTCCCTGAATTAAAGAGAAAATATTTATCTGGTAAGTTGTAAGATTATTTTCCCTTGATAGGAAGTTAACCTGAGTTGAAGCTACAAGCATGAAAATGTTAAATCATAACCTTTCTTCCTACATTGTGATCAAATTAGGATATATATGTTGGAAATAATATTTTGGTTAAAACCTTTTCGGAATTTAAAGATTTTAGGGTACCTTGCATAATAAAGAAGAAATTACATGTGAAATTTGAGGTAACTTTTTAGCAAATGAAAACTGTTGATGACATTATTAGTTTGTATTACAAAAATAATAACTCAAGATTAATCCTGTGTTTGACAAGTTCAACTAACTGGTCCTGTCTTTTTCTCACATTAAAAAAAAAGGCAAATTAACATAAATACAAATGCAATATATTAGATGCGTATAATACAGAAACCACTAGAAAGAAGAAAAATAAATCACTCATATACATTCAAAGACAAGCACTACTAGGACTTTCAGTGGTGTATTTATCAGGACTCTCTTTTCTGCAAGTAAGCTTAGGAAGGAAAGGGGACTGATGTGGCACTCAAACACAAACCACACGAAAGGCTAGGGTATAACTAAACTCAGGTCTAGCTCAGATTCATAGACTCTCTTGCATTGCCTCATTCTTTCAGATTGGCCTTTTCTACCAGACTAGAAAACAGAGCCACTGATAGCTTCCCATCTTTATCACCAGAGAAGGACAAGGCTCTCTTTTCTTAGTTCACATTAATTTCTGAATGGCTGTATTTAAGTTATAGTCTCTCTAGCTGCCCACACACCCTAAGGCCAGAGGTCTTAAGGTGCTGTGATTAATAGTTCCTGGTAGAGCTAAAGCCTTAACAAGGTAGTACCCCTTGACAGGTCAGTATTTTATTTACTTTCTCCTTTGGATAAGGTTAATTAAGTACCAAGTTTTAGTACTTAAATCAACTTTTTGTCAAAAATGAATAGTTATAAATATTTAAAGGTGTGTTTGTGTGTGTGTGTGTGTGTGTGTGTGTGTGTGTGTGTGTGTGTTTTAAGATGGAAGTACCCTACTCAATTATAAATGAAAACCTTCCATTTCTGGCCTTAATAAATATTAAATTGGAGAAAAACTCATTTGCATTAGACTTACTCTTGCCTCAGGATGTGTACATTGATCTAAGCCATGCAATCATCTGTTATTATTAACTAAATTCCAGACTTTATTTGGATCTTACTAATGTCATTTATCCATTCAGGATACATGATATTGATTGCATTTATTGTATTAGTTTTTAAAATAATAATTAAGATCAGAAATTATTTTGGCTTTATTGGGATTCATGGTGACTTTGTTTAGATAAGTGATACATATTTCTTCCTCTTCTTTATATTTAAATATGAATAATTGTGATTTACCTAAATAAGTTCCAAAGTCTCAGAGGTAACACTCATTAAAATTTTTGTTTTGTTTGTTTAATTGTGGCTCCCTATTACCAGTATCTAAAAGCTTTAATCTTTTTTTTACTTTATTTATTTATGTATTTATTTATTTTTAACATCTTTATTGGAGTATAATTGCTTTACAGTGTTGTGTTAATTTCTGCTGTATAACAAAGTGAATCAGCTATATGTATACATATATCCCCATATCCCCTCCCTCTTGCATCTCCCTCCCACCCTCCTTATCCCACCCCTCTAGGTGGTCACAAAGCACTGAGCTGATCTCCCTGTGCTATGCGGCTGCTTCCCACTAGCTGTCTGTTTTACATTTGGTAGTGTATGTATGTCAATGCCACTCTCTCACTTCGTCCCAGCTTACCCTTCCCCCTCCCTGTGTCCTCAAGTCCATTCTCTACGTCTGCGTCTTTATTCCTGTCCTGACCCTAGGTTCTTCAGAACCTTTTTTTTTTTTTAGATTCCATATATATGTGTTAGCATACGGTATTTGTTTTTCTCTTTCTGACTTACTTCACTCTGTATGACAGACTCTTTGCCCCTCCACCTCACTATAAATAACTCAATTTTGTTTCTTTTTATGGCTGAGTAATATTCCATTGTATATATGTTCCACATCTTTATCCATTGATCTGTTGATGGACACTTAGGTTGCTTCCATGTCCTGGCTATTGTAAATACTGCTGCAATGAACATTGTGGTACATGATTAAAAGCTTTAATCTTTTGCTTAATTCTTTAGGGTGCAATCAACATCAATGATCGCACTATACCTCAGCCACCTATTCTTCAGCTTTCAGTGGAGAAGCTGAGCAGGGATGGAGCTTTCCTCATGGATGCAGGCTCTGTGAGTAGTCTTGGCTGCGCTGGATTCTTCTCTCTGCATACTACTACCTTCATTCCTCTTAATATCTCTCTTCCTTAACAGATTATATGCTATTTAATCTGTATATTTTTGTATTAGCCACTTATCCCTCCATAGCCTCCTTTCATGCCAAGCATAAAATGTCTCATCACGGTAAATGGTAGTTATCATTACTTCAGTTGAAGGCTGTACAATCTCAGTAAACGTACTCATCTTTCTGATCTTTTGAAACATAGTCAATGGTTAAAGGTAAGTCAACAGCTCACTGTTAAGCTACATCTCAAAATAGTTTTCTTCCCGTCCATAGGTACTAATGCTTTGGGTTGGAAGAAATTGTCGACAGAATTTTCTCAGTCAAGTTCTAGGAGTTGAAAACTATGCATTAATTCCACAGACTATGGTAAGATTATGTAATTATAGTGATTGTAATAGGCTTAAAGGCATTTCAAATGTGGCAAAAACATGAACATCCTATTTTGAAATCATAGCTATATCTTAAAGGCATTCTTTATGTTATTTTGCATCTTTGACTGACTTATTCTTATGTGTGTGTACTATTTTAGGGAGAAAGTAAGGAATTTAGTTAATAGCCAAAAAAGTTTGCTGCTGTTGGCATTAGTGTTAGGGCTCTTTTGTTTCTGTGTTTTGTGTTTTTGCAAGTGATTTCATTGTTCTTTGGCAGGGTCCTTTTAACTGCTGCTTTGGAGTAAGAACTAAGCTCATTTCCACACAAGCAAATGACTTGTGACCAGTGTCAGTTGGATTTATATTGATTATTGGACAGTGTAATAGTGGACTATCTGTCACTAGCTCTGTGACCTTGGTCAAGTCACTAACCTTGACTTGACCAGGTTTGTCAAACCTGGTCAAGCCTCGTTTGTAAGATAAGAATGCTATTGCTTATGGAGGAGTATTTGAAATAACACATGAGAAAGCATGTGTGAAACTATGTACTATTTGGATAGCTGTGAATTTTAAAGTTAGAATTGATTATAACATGGTCTTATTTCACATCATATTTTTCAGTTTCAACTCTCAGTTTGTCACCAGCTTTGGAATATGTTTTATGTCAGCATCTTTTCATATTTATGGGTTTAACTTCATTTATAGAAGTCATTAGGAGATTTATATATTTAAAAGACATATATGTCAGGATTCTATCTAGGATAAGCAGTAGCTTAATGGTTGGTCTGGATGGCTAGGCATTTTAAGTAATGAGGAGATAAGAAATGGATATATTTGTAATAACTGCCTGAATGGATCAGTTAATTCTAGATGTTATAATGTATAGTCTATGGCAACTTCAGTGGAACAGTGGCAGAGTTGAGAATTGCAACAGAGACCAAATGACCTGCAAACCTAAAATATTTATTATCTGTCCCTTTAAGAAGTTTCCAACCCCTTACTAGAAAACTGTGGTATGCAGAATCTCAGGCTCCTCCCCAGACCTCCTAAATCAATGTCTGCAGTTCAGCAAGATCCCCAGGTGATTCATATACAAGATAAAGTTTGAAAAACACTGTAGATGGTTAGAATAAGTTGGATGTTGCTGGTTTTTGTTTAATAGACAGACCTTCCAGAACTTGATACACCAGAATCTGCCAGAACAATAGCTTTCATCTCTTGGCTTAGAGAACAGAGACCATTTTATCCAATACTTTATGTAATAAGGTAAGTTGAATTTGTCATTTACTGATAGTGAAACAATTTGGCCTTGCAAGGACCTGTTTTGAGTCCTTGTGACTCAAATATGTGTGACCTTTTGCTTAAGCAAACTCTTTATTGATTGATTGATTGATTTGGCCACACTGAGCAGCTTACAGGATGTTAGTTCCCTGACCAGGGTTGGAACCCGGCCCCGGCAGTGAAAGTGCAAAGTCCTACCCACTGGACTGCCAGGGAATTCCTGCAAACTCTTTAGAAGAATATAGAAAAAGAATTTTTTTTAAATAAATAGTACTAAGTTATGCTTTATATCCAGTTATTAGCAAAATGTGTGTCAAAAGCTTTGTGACAAATCCACTGTTTATGTTACTATTACATTTTGTCTAATGTATGTAAATATTTGTCTTTTATTCCTAAGGGATGAGAGTCCAATGAAAGCAAACTTCCTTCAAAACATGGTAGAAGACAGAACAGAATCTGCATTATCATATTATGAATTCCTCTTGCATATACAACAGCAAGTGAATAAATGAACAAATGAAGATACTTAGTAATTTCTAAGGAAAGTTACAATAATGCAGAACACCTGAAAATGTGTAATACTTTCCTTTCCTATTAGGTTTGTGGACTAATGTGATGATTATATGTTCTCACTGTGATCTCAACAAACTATAGCAAATAAAGGAACACAGCAAACATGCGACTCTGAAATACTGTATTTTTTAAATCAAAATATATCTATATACGATTGGATACCTTTTTTCCTTTGCTGCCAATTATGTTTGAGTTGTTATGGATTGAAATAAGACAGTATTGCAGAGGCAAAGTACATTTCGTAAAATAAAGACTTCTGTGTTCCAAATGTATATTTCTCATTTTTTTCTGAATTTTTGGCTGCTACATTTAAAACCTCACAAGACTAAATGTTGCAGGGAAGTTACAAATCCATTGATAATGATCTTTTTAAAAATCAAAAAATTTCTTAAGTAAATAATATGTTGGAAAACTAGAATCCATCCCCCACAGTTGTTTTTTTAAGGAAGAAAAAGGATCATTATATTAACTAAAACTAGAGTAAACTAACTCTAGTCTAGCTTGAGAAGACTATGGAGTGATACAGTCAAGCTTTAAAATCTGTCAGTATTCTCTATACTTGAAGAACAATGTCCCTGATTTGAGGTGAAAACTATATGTAGTTTTCTGATTTGACTGCAGAAGACTTGGTTGGACACACTGTCTTATTCTGCAGTGAAAAGAATCTGAGCTGTCTTCATAAATACGTTGGGACTCGCAATGATAATAAGGAGATGAGAAACTTAGTTATCTTGATCCTTTAGGTGGGTTTTATTTGGTACATTTTTGCTCTGTGATGTATAATAAAAGCATTATATTGGTGAAATGAGTATGAATGAAAGAAATTAAAGGTTTCTTAAATGCTGTCTCAAATGCATCAGTAACATTTTTCTAAGGAGTTTAATAATTAAATTGGAAGCTGCTCATAAGATTTATTCTTGGATATTAAAAATTAAAGCATGAATGCCACTGTTTGGTTTAGTGGATATTAAGATTACACAAATCTGATTTATGAAAATTACAAAAGGAACTTGATTCCTGAACATGCTTAAGAAACTGCTTTTTGATTTGGCCAGAGAAATATTATAGTCAAAACTATTCAGTGAATTTTGTTTACAAATAGGTAAATTATACATCTGTATGTTTAAAGTGCTGTGATAAAATAACTTTAAAAGAGTTTGGTCCAGTTTTCACAGATTCATCTTGTCTTATATGAACTTCTTAAAGTAAAAGTTGTTCATGAATAGTAGTTGATGAAAAGATTTTTGTTTCTTTGTTTTAATGGGTTAGAAAAATGTGTTTACAATCTTGATCTCATATGATCACCAATGAAATAGTAACTTTCAGGTTTACATCAATATGAGCTGACTTTAACTGAATTGTTTTGGGGTAGGGAAGAAACAGGTCCCACTAGAGTATATACTACTGCTTGCCAGCAAGATCAAAATAATTGTGTTCTATAAAAATATTATCTCCCTTAAGCAGTGTTAAGGTTTATTTTCAGTATGCAAGTGGTACATTGAACTGGAAATTTTCTTGAAAGCTGCTTCATTTATTAGGAAGCAATTTTCAAATTGTAGCTAGTTAGAATACATTTATATTTTCCCCTCTTCTGAAGAAACTGAGTCATTATTATGCACTGATGTTTCTTAAAATAACTAAAATTCTGTTCATAATGTGAATTTTAAATGTTGATATTGTAGGTTCTTTTTTAATAGTAGTAAATCTTCCAGAGGGAAAAGTTTGTGCTCCTAGGGACAATAATCTTCCTTGTGCCTCACTTTTATCCCTAAGTGGGTATGACTCTTGTTATTACAACATGCTTTGTTAGTGTATTACACAAATTTACTTTAAAAAATTATTTTAGATATTGCATAACATGTGCAATCCAGAATAATTTTATAATAGTCAGGTCATAAAAAACATAACTTTAGTAAGGATTCACAATATTTGTTCTCCCAGTAATGAGGGAATGAATGAAACTTTTGGAGATATTGATATGAAGCAATTATTTTTTGCAATATTGAATGTGTTGTTTAGTTTAGTTGTTTTTTTTTTTTTTTTAAATTAGGGCACTACCTGCTATCTCATCTTGTATTACTTTTTGATGTAAAGCAACTAATATTTACACTATGCCATATTTTTTTTATTGTAGTTGTAAATTATGAAAGACCCTTGAATTTTCTACAGATCTGCAAGTACTAAAATAACTGACAAGGGCAATCTTGGTATTTAAATCTGAGCATGGCAATTCTACCATAAAAAGTACTCTATTTTTCTAATTTCTAGGATTTTTAAAATAACATTTCTGTAAGTCTGGCACATTAATATTCCCTTAAGCTGTAGCATTTATTTTAGTTTGCATATATTTTATTGTTTTAATTTAATGTAATATATTGAGTCTAATAGACTGTTTTACAATAATTAGAGTAAAAGATTTTCTTCTAATCAAAGATGAATAACAGCTGTTATCTAGGGGACCACCAAATGTGATTTCAAGATTTCATTAACTATTACAAATATAATCCTTATATAGAAATTTTAGTTTTGTAAAGTAGTGTATAATATTGTAACATTAAATTCTTGTTTTCAAATTCAAAAATGTATTGATCTTCAATGTGCTGTGTTAAATCTTGCTTCTCTGAAACGTTAGAGACAAGATGTCTTCCTTTTTACAGTTTGTAATTTTCACTGTTTTATTCCTGTAAAAAGAAAAGTCATTTGTAACCCATGCAAATAACCGTTTGAACTGTGCTAACTTATCAATTTGGCTATTCAATAAAGTTAATTGAAAGAGCTAACATACTGTGATTATTTAAATTGGTATAAATAACTTGACAGTCACTGAGTAGTGCTATGTTTTGCACCCAAATTAAGTAAATGGAAAACTATTGCTGAAGGTTCTTTAAACCTGAGTCAGTGTCTGGGAAGTCATAATCCAAATTCTGGATGCTCACTCTTCAAGAACAGCTAGGTTTAAAATATTAGATTGGGGGCTTCCCTGGTGGCACAGTGGTTGAGAGTCCGCCTGCCAATGCAGGGGACACGGGTTCGTGCCCCGGTCCGGGAAGATCCCACATGCCGCGGAGTGGCTGGGCCTGTGAGACATGGCTGCTGAGCCTGCGCGTCCGGAGCCTGTGCTCCGCAACGGGAGAGGCCACAACAGTGAGAGGCCCACATACCGCAGAAAAAAAATAAAATAAAAAAATAAAATTCTAGATTGAAAGCGTTTTCAATTTTTTAATTCTCAATATGTTTAAGATACTACTCCACTGTCTTGTGGACCCTTTTGTTACTGATAAGATGCCTACTGTAAGTCTAATGGTTTATTTGAAGATAATTTGTTAGCTTTTAAGATTTTTCTTTTATCCTTAATATTCTATAGTTTTAATACTCTGAGTTTACTGTTTACCCTGCTTGCTTTTCAGAGCATGCTTTAATCTGGAGATCCTTGTCTATCTTCAATTCTGGAAAATTCTCAGTTACTTTTAAATTTTTTATTTATTTTTAAAACTTAGGTATAATTGACATATATTTTCTCTTAAAATATTTGCTTCTGTCATTCCCTCTATTCTTTTTTTACCTTCAGAATTCCTTTTTTAAAAATATATATATTTATTTTAAAATTTATTTTGGCTGCTCGGGTCTTAGTTGCGGCACACGGGGCTTTTTGTTGTGGCATGCAGACTTCTTAGTTGTGGCATGCATGAGGGATCTAGTTCCTTGACCAGGGATGGAACCCGGGCCTCGGGAGTGCATTGGGAGTGCAGAGTCTTACCCACTGGACCACCAGGGAAGTCTCCAGAATTCCTCTGTGACTAATTCCTCTGTGACTACGTCCAGTTGGAGTTTAATCTCATCTATTGATTTTTATATTTGTATAACTAACCCTTTTTGATTAATTTCTGCCTATTTTGTTCAATAATGTATTAAAATTGTTCTATAACATTCTTTCTGGAGTGAATTACAATTTTTAATTTGGGTGGCAGAATTTAAATGTTGTATTTCTTCATGTTTGTTAGAATTTGGGTTTCTAGGCTTATTTGATTGGGAGGGTTGTTATTTTCATTTTAGCACATCTCTCTCAGTCCAAGCTTTCCCCCTCCCTGTCTATGGGTTTTCTAGTTGCTTTTTCCCAAAACTAGGGCTCATGGAGGTATTTTAGGGCTCCTGCCATGATTTGGGGATATCACCATTCCAGTCACCAACAGTGGGAAGTCTAGTTGTTGCCCTCTCTTCTGCCTCTCTGTTTAGTAAGCTGAAGGCCAATAGCTAATGATATTTTGAATATTTTTCAGGGAGGGCAGACCTCAAGCAGTGAGTTTGTCCTGTTCATCCCTTTGTCTCGCGTGGAGCACTTTCAGGTCCTCTTACACATAGAATGTGCTACCATTGCCAGCTTCTGGATCTGCAGCCCAACAGGCACCTGACTTTAGCTCCACTGTGCTGTTTCTGATACTTTGATCTGCTGAGATGTTTCTCTTGTTTTTGAGGCCAGCTATATCTTTTTTTTTCCCTTTATGTTTTTTAAAAAAATATTTATTTGGCTGCATCGGGTCTTAGTTGCGGTGCACGGGATCTTCGTTGCGGTGTGTGGACTCAGTTGTTGTGGTGCGTGGGCTTAGTTGCTCTGTGGCATGTGGGATCCTAGTTCCCTGACCAGGGATTGAACCTGCGTCCCCTGCATTGGAAGGCGGATTCTGAACCACTGGACCGCCAGGGAAGTCCCTCCCTTTATGTTTTTAACTGTTACTGATTGCTATATGTAGTAGAGAGGTGTTCAAGCATGAACTTACTGTCTATATTTAACCTGAGAATTTGAATTCTACTTTTATTACTTATGACTCAATATGTTCATACGTATTTGTCAGTTTGTAGCTACAATTTGTCAATAAAGTATTAATATTAGCCTACCTAAACAATGCTGGGATCAAATAAAAATTATACATAAAACTCATTGAAAATGCCAAGATTTGGCACAAAAGAAAAATTTCTGCAGCTATTCAGGTAAATTTAATCTTGTGCTCTCAGTGCTAAGCATGGGGCAAAGTGGTCAATTTTTAAAAATGGAAAAAAAAATAATTTTAAAAAATTAAAATTTTTAAAGGAATATAAAAACGAGACCAAAAAAATAACACACACACAAGAAAAAGAGATGGAGGTGGGCTTGCCCTTGTAAAGTCTATAGTGAGGGAGACAGAAATTAAGACAAGAATCGTTAAGTATGCACATCATTTAGTAAGGAATCATATACCACTGAGAAGCACAAGGAAATTTAATAACTATGGAAACCCCATAGGGAAATGGTTTCCCAGAAATAAGTAAGCATGTAATATGAAATCTTGACACTTTAAATTCTTACCTGACTCCATCAGCCATCATACATCAACACATCTATCAAAATATCCATTTGGTTTCTATATGCTATCTCAAGTGAAAAAAATCTTTTGTCTACCATGGAACTGTATTTGGTCTTGACTCATCAGGATTTTACCTCATCAAGTTGTGCACACTTATTACTGGTACTTGATTATTTCAACTGTAGAAGTTTTTAAGGCACAGTCTGGGCCTCAGAGATGTAGATCTGTACAGATATGCAGGGAAACCTTTTCTAATGCTTTACAATTACTAGCTAGGGCATGTCCCTGAGATTTAGCTATCATCCAATCAAGGGGGAATGTTCAATGTTTATACCTGAGTTCCTTACGTTGTTGAACCCAAAAGATAAGTTGCTGTTTGTTTTTACACTTTTTTTCATAATCCTTTTCTGTCTGAGACAGGGTCAGATGACTAACAGTTAAAAACAGTATTTTATTACCTTCTATCTAAGCAGGGTTTTTCACCCACTTGCTGACTTTGAGCAGGCTTCATTGCAGGGGACACACTAGGCTGCCTCACCCCCTGCAGCCTCAGGTGCGAACTGGCCATGGTGTCCTCTCAGCAAGAGTTGACAAGGGATTTAATTCATTCATTCATTTACTCATTCACTTAGTCATTACTGTGCACCAGGGCTGCATTATGACTTTTGTGGGCTGTAGATATTTTGCTTTCGTGGGCTCCTTCCTCTATAAAAGCATATTTAAAATTATATTTTATGACTGTGTTAGTGTGAGAATGACTACAATCCAGGCTTGATTCATCATTATACAAAAATTATTACTACACTTTTCTTCTGATTTAAAAAAAACATTCAAATAAATGAACTTATTTAGAAAACAGAGAAAACAAACTCATGGTTACCAAAGGGCAAGGGAGGGATAAATTGGGAGTATGGGGTTAACAGATGCACACTTCCATATATAAAATAGATAAACAGCAAGGGTTTACTGTATAGCACAGGGAACTATATTCAATACCTTGTAACAAACTATAATGGAAAAGAATAATGTAAAAAAGAACATAGACATGTACATATATATATGTCAATACGTATAACCAGATCACTTTGCTGTACACCTGAAACTAATACAATATTGTAAATCAACTATACTTCCATTAAAAAAATTAAAAACAAAACATTTTCTTGGGCCTCTATTGTGGGCCCTCACCATGGCCTAATGGATAAGGCAACCCTGTTAAGCGCTCACACTGTTCTAGGAGTTGCAGCCGTGAACAAAACACATTACTTGTCTTCATGGAGCTTACATTTTAGTAAGAAGCAGATAAACACAAGTACATTCAGCTTTCGAGTCGGTTATAACTGTTGAGAAAAGGCACAAAAGGAGAATAAGGAGTGTTGAGAGGGGGTGGCAATTTAAATAGAACGGAAAGGGAAGGCTTCACTGGGAAAGTCTTGAACAAAGACACGAGGAAACCCTGGAACGAACCAGGCGTGTATTTGGTAGTAGCACTACTGAAGATGAGGAATCAGCACCAATAACAAATCCCAACCGCAAGGGTCCCTAAAGCGTCGCTCTCGGAGTTACGCATTCCCGAAGCCTATAAGCGAGGCCGAAGAAGATCACTGGAAACCAGTGCCTGCCGCTGCAATCTCCATTTTACTTCCTGGCACCAGGTAGGAAGAGTTTATTCGTCGCTCCCATACGTTTTCCGTGCGTCAGGCTAGGTGCCGGTTTTCTTCACTTCCGAGGGAACGCCACCGGGTCCCGCTGGTAGGGGGAGAGGAGCAAAGAGGGCCAGCCCAGGCGGAAGGAACTGAAGCTTCCAGCGATGCCCTCACTCAAGATGGCGGCGCAAGGCTCGCGCTTGGTCCCGTCAGGCGGCGCGCGTGCTTAGGCTGCATATGCGGCCAAGCGCTAGGGAAGGGGGCGGACCCACAGAGGTAGAGGGACGCTTGCTCTGCGGCCCGGCCAGGAGTCTTCGTCGCCGCGGCTCCCGCTGCTGTCACCGTCACCACTCCCGGATTGTGGAGGGGAAGATGGAGCCGGTCACCATCGCTACCGACAGCGGGGACCGGCCGGGGGCCCCGGCGGGCTCAGGCCTGTCGGCTTCCCAGCGTCGGGCCGAGCTGCGGCGGAGAAAGCTGCTCATGAACTCGGAACAGCGCATCAACCGAATCATGGGCTTTCACAGGCCGGGGAGCGGCGCCGGTGAGAACCTCCGTTTCCCCACAGTCTCCTACCCATCCCTTTTGAGTCTTCGGGATCATTCTTCCTTTCCCTTCTCCACCCTGCTGACCTTTTTGACCAAACCCTGCTTTCTGACCTCCCCTCTGGCCCCGTCCCTTCGATGATATCCCCAGTTCGCACTTCTTAACCCCACGACGTTTCTAGTCTCTTTCCTCAGTTTTCCGGGGGCTCCGCCCTTAGGTTGTCTCCACCTCCGCCGCGGGCTGCGAAACTCTCGCTCCTGAGACCCTCTGCCCTGGTGCCCTCTGCCCAGTTACCCTGAGACGGCCCCCTTCCTCCTTACCCACTCCCTCGCCTCTCTTGAAGTGCGCACATTTTATCCCTAGACTGCTCTGTCTATTGTGCCCGTCGGGAAGATTGCCTGCCTTTATTTCCTTTCGAAATGCTTACCCTTCCCGTGCCTTCCCTGGCTTCTATCTTCTTTTGCCTTTTGCTGTAACTCTGTCGGCCTGCATGAGCTTGTCTTTACTGAACTGCCCCCTGGTTCTTCCTTGGATCAGAGACTCTTACGGTTAAATCCTAGTGTCTGTGTTCGGTGCTCTCCACACTGTCATCTACAGGCCTTCTTAAACAGGTGAAAAAAATTGGAGGGACCGTTCTTTAGAAACCCAACAAGTGGGACGTGCCCATCTGAGGCCTTATCTCCTAGTGTGCTGAGATTGATGTGAGTGATGTCAGGAACTGCATTTAACACTGAAGAGAGCTCCTCATTTCTCCCCCAATGACATGTACAATGAGTTTCTTAAAATTTTTTTTCATGTGAATATTTACTGAACACTCAGTATGAGCTAGTGTTCTCTAAATTTCCATTGAGTGTTGCCTTTAATATTTGGCCTTTAGTCACTGATTGCATGTTCCTTAGATCCTTGTGACTTCTGCTCTGTGGGGCTTTAGATATATAGCTCTGAACTTTTAGACAGTTTACAGGTTTGCGACTGAAAACTGCCAAGAGGGGTAAGAGTCCTATTTCAAATTCTAGAACAATCGTTAGAAGACACATTTTCCCCTTTAATGATTAATAGTAGAATATTTATTCTTTCCTAAAGCTTCTACTTTGTTATTTTGCTTTGAAATTTTTATTTTATCTGTCATTAAAGGTTTTTTTTCCCCTTTGTTTTGTTTAAAACCGGAACAGCATCTTAAAACTGCTTAAATACCTGCTAATGGCTGCCAAATTACAGTAGAATGATTACGTAAACTGTAGCTGTAGTATATGCCACACCCTGTGCTGACAGGACTCTGGATTCAGAAATGTAATATTAAAAATACAGATTAAAAAAAATCTCCATCCCTGTCTTTCCCAATTTGTATAATAGTGTTATCTTCTACCTCCAAAGTTTGGGGTATGTCCTCTGAAGGAATACTCTTTTTGACATTTTGAGTGTGTAGAGGAAGGAACTAGTTTGTCTTATGAAGAATCAGTATTAAATTCAGAGGCTGTGAAGTTCTAGCTCTAGTGGCATATTTTTAAATAGTAATAAGAAAGATGTTTGCCAGTATGTAATACTTAAGTCTTCTAAATTTCTTTTCTCAGAAGAAGAAAGTCAAACAAAATCAAAGCAGCAGGACAGTGATAAACTGAACTCCCTCACCATTCCTTCAGTTTCAAAGCGAGTAGTGCTGGGTGATTCGGTCAGTACAGGAACAACTGACCAGCAGAGTGGTGTGGCCGAGGTAAAGGGGACTCAGCTGGGAGACAAATTGGACTCTTTCATTAAACCTCCTGAGTGCAGTATTGATGTAAGCCTTGAGCTCCGGCAGCGCAACAGAGGAGACCTGACAGCAGACACTGTCCAGAGGGGTTCTCGCCATGGCCTAGAACAGTACCTCTCCAGATTTGAAGAAGCAATGAAGCTAAGGAAACAGTTGATTAGTGAAAAACCCAACCAAGAGGATGGAAATACAACTGAAGAATTTGACTCTTTTCGAATATTTAGATTGGTGGGATGTGCTCTTCTTGCCTTTGGAGTCAGAGCTTTTGTTTGCAAATATTTGGTAAGAAACAGTGGAAAATGCAAATTGATTATAATAATGAGTGCTTTTGTAAGATTCATTGCCAACAGTAACTTAATATTTACCAGATTCATGTGGATGTTTGGAGATGTGTTATAAACTGCTATTCACCTTAGGTATAGAATGAGGTGTTCTGGTTAAATACAGAGCCTGATAATAATTGCTAAAATCTTTCTACATACTAAGTAACATTCTAAGTGCTTTACATATATTAATTCATTTAACCTCATCCTTGAACCAGGTATCATTTTTTTTAAACATCTTTATTGGAATATAATTGCTTTATAATGGTGTGTTAGTTTCTGCTTTATAACAAAGTGAATCAGCTATACATATATCCCCATATCCCCTCCCTCTTGCATCTCCCTCCTGCCCTCCCTATCCCACCCCTCTAGGTGGTCACAAAGCACTGAGCTGATCTCCCTGTGCTATGCGGCTGCTTCCCACTAGCTATCAGTTTTACATTTGGTAGTATATATAAGTCCATGCCATTCTCTCACTTCGTCCCAGCTTACTCTTCCCCCTCCCCATGTCCTCAAGTCCATTCTCTATGTCTGCATCTTTATTCCTGTACTGCCCCTAGTGAACCAGGTATCATTTGAATCTGTTTTATAGATGAAGGAATGAAGACTCAGGTGAAATCATTTGTCCAGGGTCACACTACTAAGTGACAGTTGGGATTAAACCCAAGCACTTTGATTCCAAAACCAAAGGGTAAATTACCTACATATATAGAGATATTAATTACCACTTTTCAAATTTGAAATATTAAAATGCAGTTCCTATGGTCCTGGATGTGATGTAATTTTTTTATGGTTCAGAAGGCATTCTGCATTTTATAGTGTAGTATTATCATAGGAGCAGTCCATTTTTGTTGTACCTTCGTATGCCATGGCTGTTCAGTGAAAGTTGGGATTTATTGGTCCTTTTGTTTCATAGTATGTGGAGGAAAGAAGAAAAGCATAACAGTGTCTTGCTCTTTGAGGTGTTTCCATTCAGTAGACATTTTAAGAATACCTACCAAGTACCAGCCACATAAGTAAATTTTCAGATAACTAAGGTTTATGTTATTAAGAAAAAAAGTTTTTATTATTATTATTTTTAAAATTTATTTAGTTTATTTGTTTATGTTTGGCTGCGTTGGGTCTTCGTTGCTGCACGCGGGCTTTCTCTAGTTAGGGCGATCGGGGGCTACTCTTTGTTGCGGTGCGCGGGCTTCTCATTGTGGTGGCTTCTCTTGCTGCGGAACACAGGCTCCAGGCACGTGGACTTCACTAGTTGTGGCTCGCGGGCTCTAGAGTGCAGGCTCAGTAGTTGTGGCTCATAGGCTTAGTTGCTCTGCGGCATGTGGGATCTTCCTGGACCAGGGCTCGAACCCGCGTCCCCTGCATTGGCAGGTGGATTCTTAACCACTGTGCCACCAGGGAAGCCCAGAAAAAAAGTTTTTAAAAGTCTGTTTTTTTAATGGAAATTCCCATCTTTTAAAAAAAAATAATAATTTATTTATTTTTGCCTGCATTGGGTCTTTGTGCTGCACGTAGCCTTTCTCTAGTTGCGGCAAGTGGGGCCTATTCTTTTTTGTGGTGTGCATGCTTCTCATTGCGGTGGCTTCTCTTGTTACGGAGCGTGGGCTCTAGGCACATGGACTTCAATAGTTGTGGCATGTGGGCTCAGTACTTGTGGCTTGCAGGCTCAGTAGTTGTGGCACACAGGCTTAGTTGCTCCACGGCATGTGGGATCTTCCCGGACCGAGGCTCGAACCTGTGTCCCCTGCGTTGGCAGGCGGATTCTTAACCACTGTGCCACCAAGGAAGTCCCTAAAAGTCTATTTTTATGCCAGTTTTTTCTTAAAGAGAATCTGTTGAACAGATTCGATTTTTTTTTTTCCTGATGATAAATTGGCATCATAGCTTTCAGCGTTTAGTGAGATGTATAGCTACTTTTTTTGTCTTATCTAAAGGGCTCTGTACTTCCATGCTTTTAAAATTATGTCCTATTTTTGTACCTCATTTCGTGTGAGGTTTTTTGGCTTTCTGGGTGTTTTTTTTTTTTGCTGTCAGATTTTCGCCTATTAATCACTGCTCTCACTATTCTTCCATCTAGTAATATTTGCTCCTTCACTCCCTATTTTAACTTTAGAAATAAATGTAAATTAGGTATTATTTTGATCTTTTCTGTTTTATTGTGTGAGAAGTGAGATAACCAAGCCATTTTATCTATAATAAAAACACCTCGTCATTTGAGGGCCAGAGATGAATTCATTCCTTGCCCTGAAGTGTGAGTGAGATATGTATGGCATCTCTTTTGAGTATTGAGCCTTTTAGCTATGCTTTCAAACTGTCAGTTAATTACCTCTAGATGAGAGAGATGTTACTGCATGGTGATTATACATCAATCACCGCTGAGAAGTTACCTTTTAAATTATTTAAAAGATAAGTTTTTAAGAGAGAGGGAATTTTGGAGGATGTTGATAGAATGTGACTTGAGAAACATGTTTTATGTTAAGGAAATCAAGTCTCTTTATTTTTGTCACTCTTTTGCAGAAACAAGAATCCTTTCGGCCACTAAAATTAAATATTTTATTACAGTTTTTTTGCTTGGAATTTTATAACTGCTGTTAGTTTGATTTATTGTGATTTGAATGATTATGTTGGAAATATGTAACTTTATCTTCTGTCTTCACAGTCCATATTTGCTCCATTTCTTACTTTACAACTTGCATACATGGGACTATACAAATATTTTCCTAAGGTAAATTAAAATTTTTTCTGAATTATGGTGATGTATTTAGATTGATTAACAACTAGATGATTTTAAGAACTTAAAGTTATTTATACTTATGGTCTGAATCAGTGCTATTCAAAGACTGATTGGCTCACAAGTGCAGATCTTCAAACTATTTGTTTCTGTTTGTAATAAGTTCAGTTCAGAAAGTGAGTAATTAGAAACTTGTATAGCAGTATGACATTGCCATAACATTTTTATCATATTTTACAAAAATGTTGGTCCACCATGGAATAGGGGAAAACCCTCATGACAGAGTTTGAATAGTACTTGTCTAAGAAAGTGTTCAACTTAGTTACTTAGTAAATTTAGTAATACATTTTGTTTTTAACAAAGGAAGTTATTTTTAAAATGGGTTCAGTTATCTTACTGTGCTCCTTACTGAACACTTAATGACAGTGCGCTTTATCTTTAATGCCAAGGGTCTGATATTTGTAAGAAATATTTGGCCATACTTACAGAGCAGAATCATGGGGAGTATCAGTGTTTATCTGGTCAGCTTGACTCCAGTTATACTATAGTTTTATGGAACTTGCCTTGCCATTAGAGAAGATAACCTTACTTGTGTAATTGAGTTTTTGTGTGAGATTTTTGCTTAAAAATGGCTACTTTACTGTTTGCTTAGTCATTTGTAATGCACTGATAGACCTCATGTGTGTGTTTAATGGGTTTGAAACATATTTTTGAGGGGTCAAATAGTCAAATCCACAAAGTAAAAGAGTAAAGAAAGGTATGCAATTTTATTTATTATTTTATTTTTAAAATAAATTTATCTATTTATTTTAGTTCTGACTGCTTTGGGTCTTTACTGTGCGCGGGCTTTCTTTAGTTGTGGCGGGTGGGGGCTACTCTTTGTTGCAGTTCGCGGGCCTCTCACTGTGATGGCTTCTCTTGTTGCAGAGCACCAGCTCTAGGTGCGCGGGCTTCAGTAGTTGTGGCATGCAGGCTCAGTAGCTGTGGCTCGTGGGCTCTAGAGCGCAGGCTCAGTAGTTGTGGCGCACGGGCTTAGTTGCCCCGCGACATGTGGGATCTTCCTGGACCAGGGCTCTAACCCGTGTCCCCTGCACTGGCAGGTGGATTCTTAACCACTGTGCCACCAGGGAAGCCCTGTAATTTTATTTTTTAATTAAAACTTTTTTTATGATATAGATGTATATTCATTGATCCCCTCCAAAAATGTAATTTTAATTAAAGCATTTGTTTAGAAATTTACCCTTGAAACATTGATTTTAGTTTTGCAATAGCAAAAGTTTGGAAACAACCTAAATGTCTACTGATAAGTGACTAGTTAAAAAAAATTATGGCCTATCCATTCAGAATGATAAAGGTCTCCATGTACTGATAATGTTAAGCTCGCCAAGAAATATTAAGATATAAAAATACAGAATAACATCTGTAGTATACTCCTTTTTTTTGTAAAAAGGAGGAAAATCCTATGTATTTCATTTTGCTTGTATATGTGTAAAGAAACTCTGGAAGAATATTACATGAAATTTTTAACAGTGGTTATTTGTGATAGAGTGTGTGTCGGTTACTAGGTAAATGGGGAGAGAAAAGGAAGGGAGATTACTGTATAATTTTCTTTCAACAAAATATTTTGTTGTTAACAGGTTTCAACAGAAAAGTTGAAAGAATTGTGCAGTGAACACCCGTTTATGCTTACCACCTAGATTCTGTAGTGAACATTTCATTATATTTATCATATATTCACCCAATTTTCTATCCATTTTCAATACATCTTTTTTTAATACATCTTTTTTTCTTGATGCGTTTCAAAGTATGTTGTAGATGAAGACATCAGTATATTTTACCCCTACACATTTCAGTTTATATATATATATATATATATACAATTCAGTGTTTCTTTATGGTTATTTTTCATTATTTTGAGGTAAAATTTTCATACGGTGAAATGCTCAAGACTTTTTTATACCATTTAATGAGTTTTGACAACCCGTGAAACCCAAATCCTTTAAGATTTAGAACATTACTGTAAGGAAGTTCCATCATGTCCTTTTCCAGGCAGTCCCAACCCCTGCACCACGAAGGTCTGATTTTCTTTTTCCCACTGTAGATTAGTTTTGGTTGTTTTAGTACTTATTTTAAATGGGATCGTTCCTGTATGTACTTCTTTGTGCAAGGCTTCTTTCATTCAGCATCATATTTTTGATATTCATATTGTTGAGTGCATAAGTAGTTCATTTTCTTTCTCTCTCTCTCTTTTTTTTTTTTTTTCCTGAGTAATGCTCCGTTGAGTGAGTGTATCCATTAATTTGTCTAATTACCTATTGCTGGACGTCTTGGTTGTTTCCAATTTTTGGTTAATATGTCTAAAGCAACAAAGAACTTTCCTGAGTGGGTTTTTTTGTGGACATAGGCTTTGATTTCTCTTGGGTAACTATAGCTTTTTATATTTAAAATGTTTTGAACCATGTGATTGGATTTGGTGATACCAAATCAATAAATTAAATGAAAATTCAGCCTTGAATCTCTTAAAGAATGAGACTAGAAAATTATATTAGGAAATAAATGTTCAGTGATATTCTGCTGCATATGTAAACAAACGTGAATTCGTTTGGATGGCAATTAGGGCTGACTCTACAGAATGTTCCTTTGATTCTGTTACAAATTATTCACTGTCCTCCAGTACACCTATCACTCTTCTGACTTCTGTTGTCATGAGACTTAACCTTATAATAAGATTTATCTTCTCACTTTTGTTCATCTTAATCTTGCTCATTCTTAAAGGCCTGTTTTTAATTCCACTTCCTTCTGAAATCCTTCCCTGTGCTTTACTTATACGTAAAACCCTGGAGTAATTTCTGTCTCCTTTGAGCCACTATAGCACACGTCATCCATGTCATTCATTTAGCAATTATTTATGTCCTGTCTGGTAATGCTTTTCCTGTTTTTGTCTTGAGCTTTTGTATGTATCTTAAATTATTATTTATATCTTGCCTCCAAGATAAGACTTTTTTTTTAAACTTTTCATAGCAAGAATGGTGTCTTTTCCCTATTGCCTAGCAGTTTGCTGCTTTACATATTATATGCTCAGTAAATGTTTCTTCATATATTATTGATTGATATTTTGAAACTTCATTAACAGTTTTGAAATCAGTTAGGCAAAAATAGCAGCACTGATGTTTTTATAGAGCTTAAGTAGTCTTCTGAAAGCTGTAAGATTTATTGAAGTCTTTCTCTATGCAGGGTGAAAAGAAGATAAAGACAACAGTGCTAACAGCTGCGCTTCTGTTATCCGGAATTCCTGCTGAAGTGATAAATCGATCAATGGATACTTATAGCAAAATGGGCGAAGTTTTCACAGATCTCTGTGTCTACTTTTTCACTTTTATCTTTTGTCATGAACTGCTTGATTATTGGGGCTCTGAAGTACCATGAAGCCTGCAGAACTCAGAAAGAGAAGCTTACAAAAAAAAATTTCTCTTCTATATTGCAGTGACTCTAAAGGAAGCATATTGGTTTACACCTTTATGAAATTCTTTTACTTTTTGAGGTTTTAAAACCACTTGATTAGGAATGAATGGCAGGTTCCCTGACTGGAAAGGGTTGAGTTTGTATTAATACTGATGTGAAGATTAGAGTACCAATGTCAGTAATCGATTTTTCTTGTTTAATTAGAATTCCTAGTCTACACCTTTCCCTAACTTCTCAGATTTGTAATTCCTCTTTGAGAGCTGAGCTAGTGCTTTTAGGAGAGCAGATGAATGTTGCCTCAGCCAGTCCCAAGGACTGAATCTTGTATTTGTATTGTCCTGTCCTGAGAAAAGGAGCCATCTTAAAAATAAAATGAAAGAAATTGAATTGTCTAGTGTTAAGTTTGCACATTTTAACTTATAAGGGCTGAATAAGGTAGCCAATTTTATCTTTTCTCGTTGAGTCAGTATCTTAATTTTTTTTTTTTTGCGGTATGCAGGCCTCTCACCCCGTGGCCTCTCCCGTCACGGAGCACAGGCTCCAGACGTGCAGGCCCAGAGGCCATGGCTCACGGGCCCAGCCGCTCCGCAGCATGTGGGATCCTCCCGGACCAGGGCACGAACCCGTGTCCCCTGCATCGGCAGGCGGACTCTCAACCACTGCACCACCAGGGAAGCCCCAGTATCTTAATTTTTATTCCAGCATAAATATTTAATGGAGGAAATGATTAAGATTCATACATGTGAAATTAAAAGGTATTTATGAAATCTTTATTAATTTTAATTTATGAAAAATTTTATTACCAAACTCAGAATTGGAAATTTTTACTTTTGAGTTTTAGATTTTCAGAAGTATGTTTTTTAAGCAATAGGCATAGAATGATTAGATATAAAAATGGAATTTGAAGAATTGACTGACGTATTCAACCCAATAGCATAAATACTCTTTTAACTAATGTGGTAACACTGTCATATTTGGAAGGTTTGACTTAAAAGAGTATAAAGCATAAGTTTTTTATCACTTGGTATTACATTTCTCTAGTTTTTTTGTATCATCTGTTTGATTAATTCTTGTGATATAGACTTTTTTTATTACTCACAAAGTTTTTTTATTTTGAACCACAGTGATGGAGAGTAAGTATAACAATTTGTCTGTTCGTTTGACTTAGGGTAAGATTACAAGCACACATTTTTCCTAATTCCATACAAATCTAATATGCAGAGGATTGGATAGTAATCTTGAATTTGTCACACTCTCCCCAATCCCTGGGAAGACACTAGGGGTTTTCAACTGCACATTTTATTTCTTCCATTTTGTCACTTTACACATGCAAAGTTTTAGTAATTGTAAGTCATTATCAAATTTTTTTCAAAGAGAAGACATGAGTATTTGCTTAAGCATGTTGAATAATGTCAAATGGAAATGCAGGTTTATTAGTGTTTGGAATAATTAAGAAGAATTTTTTTACTTAGAAATTTCAGGGATTTGAAATGTTTATGAGTTAAAACTAGATTGACAGGGCTTCCCTGGTGGAGCAGTGGTTGAGAGTCCACCTGCCGATGCAGGGGACATGGGTTTGTGCCCCGGTCCGGGAAGATCCCACATGCCGCGGAGCGGCTGGGCCCGTGAGCCATGGCCGCTGAGCCTGCGTGTCCGGAGCCTGTGCTCCGCAAAGGGAGAGGCCACAACAGTGAGAGGCCCGCGTACTGCTAAAAAATAAAAAAAAAAAAAAAACTAGATTGACAAGGATGGTTGTTGAGGACTTCTCTGGTGGTCCAGTGGTTAAGACTCTGCGCTTCCACTGCAGGGGGCGCGGGTTCCGTCCCTGGTCTGGGAGGTTCCTCATGTTGTGAGGTGCAGCCAAAAAAGAAGACAACAATAACAACAAAGGATGGTCGTCGAGAGGTGACATCTTTGGCCATAGATTTTTAGTCTTATTAGCTGTATAAACGGATGTGTGTACACACAGTTGGTGTAAAAACAGCAAGAGGGTTATGAGATTCAGAACTAGGTTAGTTAGAATCAAAATCTGCTTTGGAAGCCAGGGCAGTTTGCTAAATAAGTGATGTATTGGAGACATAGTAGACTATAATTACTTCTTTCACCTCTGCTAATAGATAAAAGTAGTTTCTTCAAGGACATAGAAATGCTGTGAACTTACCGTAAATATGCTGTGGGCACAAAAAGCCAGTTAGAATTGTCACGTGAATATGTTCTCTTAAAAGGGAGTTAGAGGTACTTTCCTGGTGGTCCAGTGTTTAAGATTCTGCACTCTCCGTGTGGGGGGCTGGGGTTCGATCCCTGGTCAGGGAACTAGATCCTGCATGCATGCTACAACTGAAGATCCTGCATGCTGCAACTAAAGACCTGGGGCAGCCACTAAATAAATGAATATTAAAAAAGAAAATAAAACTATTTTTAAAAAAAGGGAGTTAGAAATGAAGTATCTTGGAAAGAGCTCTGGCCTGGGTATCAGATGCCTGGGTTCTGGTTCCAGTTTAGATTCCAAGAAGATTAGTGATCTGGGATTAAATTTGTTTCCCATGTCTCAGTATTCTCCCTTAAAATCAAGACATTTGAGTAAGTGATTTAAAAAATCTGTTCCAGCTATATCAATTTTTGCATGCCCTCATCCAGTTCCTTGGCTTCAAATACTGTATACAGAAAGTCCCTGAGTTAGGGTGGTTTGACTTACAATTTTTTGACTTTATGGTGGTGTCAAAGTGACACATTCATTAGAAACTGTGCTTTGAATTTCGAATTTTGATCTCTTCCTGGGCTAGCCATCTGCAGTATGATACTCTCTAGTGACGCTGGGCAGTGGCAGAGAGCTGCAGATCCCAGTCCATGATGATCCACTTAAAACTGTTCTGCTTTTCACTTTCAGTATAGTATTCAATAAATTACATGAGATAGTCAACATTTTATTATAAAATAGGCTTTGTGTTAGATGATTCTGCCCAACTGCAGGCTAATGTGTGTGTTCTGACATGTTTAAGGTAGGCTAGGCTAAGTTATTTTTTATTTTATTTTATTTATTTATTTTTTTAGGCTAAGTTATGACGGGTAGGTTAGGCATATTAAAATGCATTTTCCGCTTGCAGTATTTTAAACTTAAGATGGGTTTATCAGGATGTAATCCCATCCTAAGTTGAGGAAGATCTGTATTATACATTCTATAAAGTGCTTACGACCCTTATCTCTCCAATCTCTGTTTCTCCTTTGAACTCCAGATTCATATATTTCCTTTCAGCCATTATCTCCTTCTGGATATCTAGTAGGCAGAAACACTGATTTTCTCTCCTTTTCCCACCAAATCTGCTGCACCCAGGCCTTTTTCATCTCCACAAATTCACCACAATCCAGAGTAGCTCGGATCAAAACCTGGGAGTCATCTTTATTCCTCCCTTACCCTTGCATTTCACATCCATTTTATCAATTAGTGTTTGGAAAGCTGCCTGTGGAATACATCCAGAATCTGACCACTTGTCAGTGTCTCCACACTCCTTACCTAAGCAATTTACAAGGGCTCTCATACCTGACCCTCACTGGTGTCCATTCTGTCATATATTGGCTCAGGCCTTCCTTACTCGGCATGGTCTGCCCTGCAGCCACAGGTGGGCAATAAATCACAGAGGAAGAGCAGAAGCCAGTCTTAGAGTCTTAAACTCGTTGGTTTCATTTTTTAAAAATTCAAATTTATCGAGGTAAGGTTTACATACAATAAAACACACCAATTTAAAGCCTACAGTTCAGGGAACTCACTGGCCGTCCAGTGGTTAGGACTCCACGCTTCCACTGCAGGGGCCCCGGGTTGGGGAACTAAGATCCCGCAGGCTGTGGGGCACGGCCAAAAAAAATAACAATAAAATAAAAATAAAGCGTACAGTTCAATGAATCTTGACAAACATCCATGCAATGACTGCCACAGTCAAAATATGGAACTTTTCTATCATCTGTATGTGTAAGAACATAAAATAGTACAGAAGCACGTAAAGTAAGTGAGAGCCTGTCCCCAACGCCTTTACAGCTTTCTGCCAAAACATTGCAGCGTAAGTTCCACTAGGCAAGTTGTTCTTCGCCTTGACCAGACTGTACTTCAGAATCACCTGGGAAGCTTTAAAATTCCCAGTGCACTGGAAGCACTCCAGACCAATCAGATTAGAGTATCAGAATGGAACACACGCATCCGTATATGTATTTTTAAGCTCCCAAGCGCAGGCAATGTTGAGAACCATAATCTTGTGTAACGTATTTTTAGCTCTTCGTCCTCTTCACCAAGTTAACTCCTATTCAGTCTTCAAATCATACCTCAAAGGTCACTTCCTTAGGGAACTCTTTCTGAACCCCTTTCCTATGGTAGAATCTCTTTTCTGTTATATTACATCTGCTTGTGTTTTTGTTAATGCCTATGTCTGCCACGCGATTGAAAGCTCGTTGGAAGGTAGAACATGCCTGACACGTAACAATGTGTTTAAATGAATGCACGTAGAAATGATGAGAGTGAATGGAGATGTTTGTAGCATCGCTTAGATGTCAGTACACTTCCGGGGGCAGCTCGGGGTTGCTTATGGCGTTTCAGTGCCCCCTGTGGGAAAGACCCTCCCAGGGCTTGCATGGCGGCTGAGGCACCACCCTCTACCGCACCAAGGCGCGGGGGCTTCCGCGGCTGTGCAGGGAAAACCCGGCCGAGGCAACCTCTTTAGGCGCAGCCGGCACTGTGCGGCCTCCAGCCGAGAGGGGGCGCTGTGGAACGATAGCCGCTTCCGGCCCGCTTTTTCCTTCCTCCTGCCGCTGGCGCCACCACGTCCTGTTTTCGTTGCCCGCGTTCGGATGGTGGATACCGCTGTGGCTGCTGCAGCTTGTTAGTGCTGTTCCTCGCCCGGCGTGCTGAGGGTTGTGCGGCCTCCTACTTTGTCCGGTTCTCCTGCGCGTGATCCCGAAGGGCGCCGCTTTCCCGCGGCCTGCGGCATGGGCCGGGAGTCACGGTGAGACGGCGCGCTGGGCGGGCGAGCGGGCGAGTGTCTTCCTCAGGCGGGATCGAGGTGGCCGCGGGGCCGGGCCTGGCCCGGTGCGACCCCACGTGCGGCCAGCGCTGCCCGCGGCTACTAGAGGGGCTGGGGGACCTCGGCTGAGGCAGTGGGTGTGCTTGGGTCGGCAGCGGGCACAGGGTTCCCTTACACGGCCATCGGCCGGTTCGAGCCCTTGGAGCGGGAACACACCTCCGGGACGTCAACTACATCCCGCCATTTCCGCGGAGCTTACCCGTATCGCCTTAGTCAATAGCGACCTCAGTTGAATTTCTCACCACTTCGCGTTTGCAACATTTCTTTGGCCCCTGTCGCTCTCTACTTCAGTTTTTTGTGCGCGTGTGGTATTTTCTTAATTGAAAGGAGCGTGTGGCCATTTTTACATCGCCTACAATACTACGTGACTAGGTTTGTTTTGGACTACAGTAAATGCTTGTTGCATGGGCATTTATTTCGCACATAGATTTAAAATTTCTTTGTTATGTGTTATCCTTTTTAAACTGAGAACTGGGAGGTTTTATTAGAACTCTGATATCTCTTCAACATTTCAGATTGTTACCTGGTTTGGGACCTTGAGATTTTTATCTTAAATGTGCGTATTTGCTTAATGTTTAGCTGTGACTGAAAGATCATTTATATCTAGGATATAAATAATAAGTAAGTAAGGTAATAGTAGTTTACTGAGATATAATTAATATTCAGGGAAATGGTCAACGCTTAAGGGTAGAGCTGGTGAAATTTAGCTCATATATGAACTGTGTAACCATCACCTGGATAAAGAGTATTTCCATAACTACAGAAAATTCGTGTAAAGGTCTTTTAAATCTCTGTGAAAGCATTGCTGTTCATCTGGCCACCCAGACCAGAAACCTGGAAGTGATATTTATTTGACTGATTCTTCTCTCTTGCTGCCTACATCTAGTTAGATACTGCACCCAGTCACCATTCCTGCTCTCCCTGACTTAATTCAGGCCCTAATCATTTATTACTCAGACTGCTACACCTGCCTCAAGTTACCTTCCTCTGATCTTGCGCTCCCAGTTGATTCCACACTGCAGCCAGAGTGACACTTCTGATATTAACATAAGATTATGTCATTTCCTTGCTTTCATGTCTGTTGGTTCTTACTGCTTCCAAGATGAAGTGAGACTCTTCAGCACAGCCTTCAGGGCCCTTCCCAAGAAGGTCCTTTCTATCTCTTCGGCCTTCTCCCCCACTTCTCTGCCTTGCCTGGCTTGTGTACTAGATTTGCTGTTGCACTTGACATTTAATTAGTCATTAAAATATCCAGAGTTTGACACTTCTCAACAATTCTACACGAGACATTCTGATCCAAGTCAACGCTGTCTCTTACTTGGGCGATTGCTGTAGCATTCTGCGTGTTTTCCCTGCTTCTGTCCTTGCCTTTCTTTGGTTTGTTCTCCCCTCGGCAGCCAGAGTAATGCTTTAAAAATAGTAGGGAGGTTATGTCACGCCTCTGCTTAAAATCTTCCAATAGTTTCTCATCTTTTCTCAAAGTAAAAGAGGAAGTCCTTATAATGGCCTATAAGGCTCTCCACATTTGGCTACCATGCTGTACCTCTGACCTCATCTCATGACACTTTCTCTCACTCATTCAACTCCAACCACATCTGGTTCCTTGCTGTTCCTTAAACACACCAATCAAGGTTCCTCTTCAGGGTCTTTGCACTTACTGTGCCTTTTGCCTGGAAAGTTTCTCCCTCACATATCTCCATGGTTCCTTCCTTTACTTCCTTCAAACCTCTGAAATGGCACTTTATTAGTGAGGCCTTCTCTAATCACCTGGTGTAAAGGAGCAAACTTCCTACCTCCCACTGTCTCTCTTTTTCCTTTACTTTCATCGGTTTTTCTCCGTACCACCAAATACATATTGTATACTTATTTCTTTACTTGCCTGTCCTCTCTTCCTTTACCAGAATGCAAGCTGCTTGAGGCCCAAAGGCAGGAACTTGGTCTCTTTGGCTTACTGTCCTTCCTTCTTTTTCAGGACAGTATGCTGTAGCAGAAGAGTTCATTCTTTCCCCCTACTTTTAAAAAAGTTTACGTATAAGAAGTCCTTTCAATGTTTAATTTATCTGCTGAGATTCTTTTTAGAAAATAATAAAATAAATAAAATGTGATAGAAGCTGTGTTTGCTAAGCTTAATCTTTAACTTAATAATCTAGCCACTATCGGAAGCGATCAGCATCACGGGGACGCTCTGGAAGTCGATCTAGAAGTCGCTCACCCTCAGACAAAAGAAGTAAACGTGGAGATGACAGAAGGTCTAGAAGCAGGGATAGAGATAGAAGGAGAGAGAGGTCTCGTAGCAGGGATAAAAGAAGATCTCGGTCAAGAGACAGGAAGCGTCTGAGGTAAGACATTAATCTCCACAGGACTCTTGATAAATTGGACCTTCTCAGCTAAATCAGGCTTCTTCAAAAATTTTGGACTAGAATTTAGTGGCCCCTTTGCAGGCCCTCTGCTTTTACCCCAGCTTGTTTGATGAGGTACAGAAGTGATTTGCCTAGAACAAGAACTTTCAAACAGTATTTTTTTTCCCTTTTCCACTGTCATTTTCAAACAGTGAAGTAAAAGCTAATGTAATATGCCATCAGGGGGGTTCTAGTCTAATCCTGTCCCAAGAAAGCTGACCCCTGTCTTCAGAGCAACTGCTAGAGCTGACAGGAGAAGGAAACAGGGCAGAGCCATCTCCATACTCTGTTTGAAACTATTTTAAAGAACTTTTTTAGATTTAACCAAAGAACATCCTAATTTTTTTAAACTTGATTAAATATTCCATGGTACCACCCAAGCAGCCATAACTTCTGGAGGTAGAAAACAGTCTCTAAATAAAAATAATCTTCCCCACACCAAAAAAAGATTTCTCATAAAGTTTCTCATTACAATGGGAAAGAAGACAAGGTTATACAGGTGCTGTGAACTGATCACAGAAAAAACTTTATCTTTTTCAGACATTGGAAGGAGAGATTGCAAAAGTGTCACCTGGTACTTCGGGAAAATATTCACTCGTAACAATGTGGATAACACTAACTTATTCAATTTTATATTATGTGGTACCAGGAACAGTTTCATACAATTCAGTCAAGTACTTGTTAAGTGAAATTGGTCGTTAAAGATTTGGTCTTTGACTTTTTGGTGTGAAAGAATCACAAGATTTTAGAGTAAGAAGGATTTTGAGATTATTTGGGGAAGTCTCCATATTTTACAGATGAGGAAACTGAGACCCAGAGAGTTGATCTGCCCTATGTATGTCACTAATTAGTAGTACCAGGGTAGAAATTCTTGTCTCCTAATTTTCATATCTGTGATCTTTCCACAGCCCCATTCTGCCCATCCTTATACTTAGGTTTCAGCTGTCTTTGAAATTTAGATTTTCTGCTATAGGTCATAAATTTCAAACAGCTCTTGTTACATATTTCCTCTGTTTTTCAACAAACATCGCTTTGAAATTAGTATCATTTATTTCATTGACCACTTGTAAGGACTGGCTTTACTTGTTCCCTGTTTAGCTGATGTGATAGTTAATTGAAATCTGTCTTTAATAATGGTAGTAATTAAGAAGCTTCTTTCAACATGAGGCAGAACCATGGTCTGAAGTAGACGTTCCACTTGGTCATAGAATAAATGAAATGTCCCCTTTCAGGCGTTCCAGAAGTAGAGAGAGAGATCGAAGTCGAGAGCGAAGAAGATCTCGAAGTCGAGACAGGAGACGTTCGAGGAGTAGAAGCCGGGGCCGGAGATCCCGATCCTCCAGTCCTGGCAATAAAAGCAAGAAAGCTGAGAATAGGTAGGTTGGGAACTGTCTCTCTTCCCTACAGTTTTTAAAAAAAATCTTTATAAATACTGAATTTGGCTGCTGCCGTGAGCTGTTAGCTGAATTATTTCAATAGGTTATAAAGCTTGTAATGCTTTTAGAAAATGCTAGATTCTATTAGTTTTAACACTCATAATGCATTGTTCTTTTATTGAATATCTGCTATTAATGGTCAGAAATGCATTTTATATACATCTTTGTGGGAACTATGTATTTTCCTTTGAAATTATTTTCTTGGCATTTCCGATGTTGATTGACAAATAACTTCTTTACTCATGGTGTGTATTGCTGATTTGCTATTCATAATGGGTGAACTTTGCTTTTGTAAGTTAAATGTACCTGTTTCCTTAAGATGTCAGTACCATTCAATTTTGAGATATTATTTATGTCTATTAGACATAATACATTTACTCTTTTTGTTTCTCTTGTTAGTGGTTTGTTCTTTGCCATTATTGTTTCTAAAGTGGTGTCATGGGATGTATGGATTTGTTCTGTTTTCTCTGTTTTCTCCATATTAGTTAATGAGGATTTTTTCCATGTCATTTACTTTACTTTATAAATTTTACTTTTATTTTGTCAAGGTCAGTGTAATAATGCCCATTGGGATTATTTTAAATTTTAAAATATAAATTCAGAGAAATGAGTGAAATATAAACATGCAGCTTATTAAATAATTATAAAGCAAGATCCATGTAACTGCCACCAAAGTCAAGAAATAGAACATTTTCTGTACCCCCGGAAGCCCTCCATGTCCCTTCCCTAACCCAGCTCCCTCCTTCCCTATATAAAAACACTCCTGGGGACTTCCCTGGTGGCACAGTGGTTGAGAGTCCGCCTGCCAATGCAGGGGACACGGGTTCGTGCCCCGGTCCGGGAGGATCCCACATGCCGTGGAGTGGCTGGGCCCGTGAGCCATGGCCGCTGAGCCTGTGCATCCAGAGCCTGTGCTCCGCAACAAGGAGAGGCCACAGCAGTGAGAGGCCCGCGTACACACACAAAAAAAAACACTCCTGACTTTTGTGCTAGTAATTTGTGTCCTAATTGTTTCCTTATAGTTTTACCACCTGTGTGTATAACTGGAAAAAGAATAGTCTAGATTTATATGTTTTTTAACTTTACATGAATGAGTCTTGTCTTCTTTTGCGTTTTTGCTCAACATCGAGAGTTATCTGTGTTGCTCATAACAGTAGTTTATTTTTATTGCTGAACACTATTCTGTGGTATAAATATACCACTATTTATCCATTCTACTGAGATGGATGTGTGGGTTGTTTTAACTTTGGGGCTATTATGAACATTTTTGTATATATATCCTAGTATACATGTGTATGAGTTTCCCTTGGGTGTATATATATAGGAGTGAAGTTACATGGTCATAGAATAAACATAGCTTCATTTTAACTAAGTAATCCGAAATGCTTTCCAAGGAGTTTGTACTAATTATACTTCCAGCAGTATATGAGAATTGTATCCCTCCATACCCTTGCCAGTATTAGGTATTGTCAGTCCTTTTGATTTTTGTTTATTTGTTAGACATGTAATAGCAATATCATTATGGTTTTAATTTGCATTCCCTTGATTACTAATGAAGTTGAACACTTTTTCATATGTTTCTTGGTCATTCAGATTTCCTCTTTTCTAAAGTACATGTTTAAGTGTTTTGCTCATTTTCCTATTGGGTTGTTTCTGTCGTTAAAACTTGATTTATAGGGGGGTTTTGTTTTTAAATATTCTGGATAGTTGTTTTTTGTCATTTATGTGAGGGGCAGATATATTACTCTGGTTTGTCTTTTTACTCTGTAATGATACTTTTGAGGAACAAAGACTTAAGAAAGAAGAAACATTCATAAAATGAAGAAAATTAATAAGATGATTGAGGAAAACCTGACAAGGACAGTGTGAAAAAAGATTATAGGCTATACTCAGTCTAAACATAAAGGATTAGCATGCTGCTTTTAACAATATATAAAAAAGATAATACAATCATAAACTAGTTGGATTTATTCCAGGAATGGAAGGTTGGTTTAACATTGGAAAATCAATCAGTATGATCCTCTACATTAATAAGATTCAAGGAGAAAAGTCTTGGTTATCTAAGTAGATTCAGGACAAGCATCTTATTAACTTCAACATACATTGATGTTTAAAAGTTCTTAGCAGACATGAATAGAAAAGTATTTGATAAGCTGATTATAAAATTAGGAATGCAAAGGGCATAAACACTTTTGAAGAACAAGTTATGAGAGCTTGCACTACCAGGTATCAAGACTTGTCATAAAGTTATAGAAATTAAGAGTGTTGCTTTATTGTAAGGATAGACAAGTAGATCACTGGAACCATATAAAGAACTCAGAATCAGATCCATGCATATAAGGTCATTTGATAAATGACAGTGGTGACATTGTAAATAGTAGGACAAAGATTTTCCAATAAATGGTGTTAGGGACATTTGCTATCCTTTAATAAAATAGGACTGGCTACCTCATTCTGTACGCAAAAAGCATTACCAAACAGATTAAAAACCAAATTAGATGGCAAAGCTATAAACTTTTTAGGAGTTTGTACTAGAGAATATCTTCTTTACCTCTAGAGTATCTTCATCAAAGTTGGAAAAATTTCTAAGATGCTTTAAAAAGCACCAATCATAAAGGAGGGAAAAAGGTCAACTAATTTGATTACATTACAATTAAGGGATTTTATTCATTATTAGATGCCCTAAGTAGGGTCAAAATGCAAGCCTATTGGGATTTTTTTTTTTTTTTTTTGCGGTATGCAGGCCTCTCACTGCTGTGGCCTCTCCCGTTGCGGAGCACAGGCTCCGGACGTGCAGGCTCAGCGGCCATGTCTCACGGGCCCAGCCGCTGCGCGGCATGTGGGATCTTCCTGGATCGGGGCACGAACCTGTGTCCCCTGCATCAGCAGGCGGACTCTCAACCACTGCGCCACCAGGGAAGCCCCGCCTGTTGGGATTTTAAATATTATTACATATATCAGTTGTCTTGTAGACTATTAATGTCTTCGTGTATTTCTCCATTTGTTAAATTTTAATTTTGTTATTTAAATTTTGTAATTATTTTTATATGCTGTGTCCAGTTTTCCTTTGGTCAATTTCCAGATATCTAATAATATTTGCAGTTAGTTTCATGGGATTAATTCTTCATTTTATTTCCAAAGTGTTTATTAATGGTATATAAAAATTCAGTTGACTCTTGGAAGTTTCTTTCTTACGTAAAAAGTAAAATACAAGTCTAAGTATTCTAAAATTAATGTTTCCAAAAACAAATAGATGATGTCCCTCTCTGTCTCTCTCTTTTTTGGTAGGTCTAGGTCCAAAGAGAAAACAGATAGTGGGGAAAGTTCTAAAGAGAAGAAAAAAGACAAAGATGACAAAGAGGATGAAAAAGAAAAGGATGCCGGTGTATGTTTACTAACATAAGTAATCGTATAATATCAAATTTGTTTCTGTAGTGACAAATTCTTGTTTTTTAATGCTGTGTGTTTTATTTTTAAGTAAATGATAATAGATTTGTAAAATAAACAGGTAAAATAATAGTTGTCCCATGAGAAAATTTTTCAGAAAAAAGTTGCATATCTATACAAATTATCTAATTTTATGTGCAAAATGTGATCATACTATATGCACTATTCTGTGCCTTGCTTTTTGTCACTTTTAAATTATGAATTATTTTATCAATATGTAAGGTCTTAAGAGTAATAAATAGCAGTATACGAACTATCTAACTTAAGAAGTAGAATGCCTTTCTGTTTTCGTTTGTTAAATATTGGATATCTTTCTGTAGCTGCATACAGAGGTAGAGCTTGTTGTTTGTAATGCCTGCATAGTGTTTTGTTGAAAAAAAGTAGATGGATATTTAGGCTGTCTCCAGTCTGTAGTTATAAACAATGATATATTAATTCTTGTACACATGTGTTTTGTGAATATAGTATAGGGTAAATTGGTATCAGTAAAATAAATGACTTTGTCAATGGGTATATATATATATAGCTTTCCCTCAGTATCCTAGGGGCATTGGCTATAGGACTCCTGCAGATACCAAAATCTTCAGATGTTCAAGTCCCTTATATAAAATGATGTAGTATAACTTACACATATCCTCCCTGCATACATTGTCATCTCTAGATTACTTATGATACCTAATATGACATAAATGCTGTGTAAATAGTTGTAAACATAATGTAAATGCTATGTGAACAGTTGCCAGCATGGGGCAAATTCAAGTTTTGATTTTTGGAACTTTCTGGAATTTTTTTTCCTGAATACTTTTGATCCACAGTTTGTTGAATTCTGAGGATGTGGACTCACAGACACAGAGGGCTGGCTGTATACATTTAACATTTTGATGAATAGTATCAAATTGCTCTCCAAAAAAGTTGTATAAGTTTTACAATTTTAGACATATGAAAATGTCTGTTTCTTCACATTCTTGCTAACATGGATATTTCAAATTTTAATTTTTGCCAGTGTAATTGGTTTCTTGTTATTTTGAGTTACATATCTTTAAATATGAGTAAATATTTTTAAATGCTGTGAACATAATGTAAACTATTAAATAAGATATTTTAAGTTTATTTACTATTTGCACTTTTCTTAGAATGCCTAGTCATATCTTTTGCCCATTTTAGAATATATTATAGCTTCACTTTTTTTTCTTTTTTTTTTTTGAGTTCTATTTGTTTAGTGTTTTTTTTTTTTTAAGGGACCTGCTTTCTGAGCGGTGTATCTAAGAAAAGATATAACACAAGAAGTCTGGGAGTCTGGTTTCTGATCTAGTTTCTACTAGTCTTGAATGAGTGGGTGATCTTGAGAAAAACACATGAGCTTTCTGGGGCTCATCTTCAGAGAGGATGGAATTATTATAAAGGATATAAATTCAGGATCAAAGCTTTTTGTTTGTTTAAGAAGTAAACTTATTTTAAAAATACAAACATAATATAACTGTATTATAAAATACTTGGAAAGTCAGAAATAATTCTCTGTAATCCTAGGTGCCCAAAATGCCATCATCATTATCATTTATTAATATTTTCTTTGACTTTTATACATGTGTATTTCCATAACTACCTGTAAGGTAGCGTGTCTAAAATTTTGATTTCTATAATGCTTAATCTTTAAGTCCCTGATTATGATTGTGCAAATGATTTGCTCTCTCCTTTTGAGAGTATTATTAATAATCTTGATACAGGCTTTAGAATGGCTGTTCCTAGGAAACCTAGACCTAAAGGCTAAAAGATCAAAACTTCTTAATCATGTTGATAAATAGCTTTCATTTACTCAGTAATTTGTAATAGAAAATTGCTTTTCATGGAGGCAGTCTTGGAGGAGTTTGGAGGATTTAAAGTTGAGAATAACTAATAACTAGGGAACTTTGCTAGTTCATTTAGTTTCCACTTAGAGGGAGAAATTGAATTCATGTGTGCATATTGCTTGTAACTAAAATGAGATTAATTTATGGTGTTTGAAGTGTGTCTGCTTTCTTAGTTGAAGATGCTTTTTATTGTGATTTCATTTTGCTAGTTTATTCCTGAATATATTTAAAAGATGTATGATCTAAATCTGGTCTAAATTTAGGAGTTTTGTGTACATCTATTTTCAGGAGTTTTGTGTACATCTATTTTTCCATTTTTTATACTTTGGAGAAGTTATCTGGAATGTCACTTGGAGTAAAATTGTTGATCCTTATTTCCCTCTCTCTGTTTCTCTTTTTTTTCCCCCCAAGAACTTTGACCAGAATAAGCTAGAAGAAGAAATGAGAAAGCGAAAAGAAAGGGTAGAGAAATGGCGGGAAGAACAACGTAAAAAGGCCATGGAAAACATAGGGGAACTGAAAAAGGAAATTGAAGAGATGAAACAAGGGAAAAAGTGGAGTTTAGAAGATGATGATGGTATATTGATTTGTTAGACTAATAGACTATATAACAATTCATGTAGAATATTCTAGAATTATGAGTAATAGGCCATTTTTATTGTGGAAAAACATACATAATGTTTACTATTTTAACCATTTTTAAGTGTACAATTCAGTGACAATTAAGCACATTCACAGTGTTGTGCAGCCTTCACCACTGTCCATTTCCAGAACTAAACAAAAACTCTGTACCTCATTCAACAATAATTCTCCATCCTGTCCCCCTCCCCCCCATTTCTGGTAACTTCAAATCCACTTTCTGATTCTGTGAATTGCCTATTTTAGGTACCTCATATAAGTGGAATCATACAATATTTGTCTTTTTTGTGTCTGGCTTATTTCACTTAGCAAAGTGTCTTCAAGTTTCATCCATGTTGTAGCATGTCTCAGAATTTCCTTCTTTTTTAAGGCTGGATAGTATTACATGGTACATATATACTGCATTTTGTTTACCTATTCATCTGTTGCTGCATATATAAGTTTCCGTCTTTTGGGTATTGTGAATAATGCTTCTATGAGAATTGGTGTGCAACTATCTGATTGAGTTCCAACTTTCAGTTCTTTTGGGTATATACCTAGAAGTAGAATCACTAGTTTCATTTTGAGATTTTTAAACGCCCCTTTTAATGTTTACATTAAATTTTAAAATTGTATAGTAGTGTTTGGTAAGGATCACTGATTTTACCTTAGAGTGGAGAGTTAGGTGCTTATGGGCATAGTCAGTAAATAGCTCTTTAATTTTTTACTTCCAGTGTTAGTAATGAGGGTAAGTTAAGGGCATGTTTTCAAGTCCCTCTGATTTTTTCATAAATTATAAGAGAAACATTTCCCCTCCACATCTGATATTGATGTTTAAGATTTTAGTAAAGTGGAAGAGTGTGAGATATTATAGGAAAAGGGAATTTTGCTCCATTTTCTCTGTGAAAATTCCTGTGAATTTTTCATTTTCTGTGAAAGTTGAACTAAATAGATAAATGGATTATACCTTTAAGTGGTGATGATATCTTAGTTATGTAAAAAACATTAGATTGTCTTTAAGAATGTGCTATTATTTTTTCTTTGTGTCATTTAAAGAAACATAATTGTAAGAAATAAACATACCATTTTAGCAGACAGAGTTTTTAGTTCTGCTTCTGCTAGTGTAGTTGTAAAACAATACTGGAGATCCATTTTTTAGACATATTAGTCTTTCTTCCTCTTTCAGTTTAATAATTTATAATTTATTTCTTTTATTAGTATTATTCAAAACTAATACCTGCTGGATTTAAAACCTTGCCAGTGTGAGTATTTGAACTGCGTTGTGCCTGTGTTAATTGGTAAGGAAGGTGTTTGGGTAGTAAGAGAAAAGGCTTTAATTGGGGGGGGTGTGTGGTCTCATTGTGAAGTATTTCCTTTTGAAACACAAATTCAAAGAAAGTGTACTCTGATATTTTAGATGATGAAGATGATCCTGCAGAGGCTGAAAAGGAAGGAAATGAAATGGAGGGTGAGGAGTTAGATCCATTAGATGCTTACATGGAAGAAGTGAAAGAGGAAGTAAAAAAGTTTAATATGAGAAGTGTGAAAGGTGGTGGGGGAAATGAAAAGGTATGGAATTTTCTCCTATTTTTAAAGATTTACATTCCTAATTGGGTAACTTGAATTCATTGGTGCATTGACCTACTGCTGACATGCATGGCTTTATAAAGTTAATGATTTTGTTTCCTTCCCCATCTCAGAAGTGTCAGTGCTTTTCTAAATAGCAGAGATACTAGTGAATTTTAACTGCAAATGTTCTTTTAGAAGTCACTGTTAACTGCCATCATCTTTGTTTAGTATTTTTTCTTACTTGTTGCCTTCTCAGTAGGTCCTCTTCAGTAGGTCCTCTTCAGTAAGCCCTGAATAGGTCCTTCTCCAGCACTCCCATCTTTTATGCTCCTGATCCTCTTTACTCTAGTTTTTCTTTTTCTTAAAAGCATTTATTACCTTTTGAAAAATTATATAAATTAATTTTTTGTTGTGTTTATTCCTTCTTCTAAAACTGTCCCAAGAGCAGTGATCTTTACCGCACCTGTCTTGTTTATTGATTTATCCTAAGGTCCCAGAATAGTATTTGGCTTGTTGAATGAGTGAAAAGTACCATTTAGTAGTATTTTTAAAATAAATTATATTACATAATATTATATAAAATTATATATTATATACTGCATTACCTATATTATTAATGTGTTACAAAATATAATGAAATTGTATTACATTAAAAAAAATTTTTTTTTAAATATTTATTTGGTTGCATCGGGTCTTAGTTGCGGCATGCAGGATCTTCGTTGCGGCATGTGGGCTTCTCTAGTTGCGGGATTGTGGGCTTCTCTAGTTGTGGCGTGCGGGCTCAGTAGTTGTGGCATGTGGGATCTTAGTTCCCCGACCAGGGATCAAACCCACATCCCCTGCATTGGAAGGCAGATTCTTAACCACTGGACCACCAGGGAAGTACCTACATTTTTAAATTCAAGCAAGTCAGTAAGGAGAAAGCAGACCACTTTTTGTTTTTTCATTAGGTTGTCACTAACAACTAAGTTAATTCAAATTATAAATTGTGACAGTTATCATTGTGTTTCATTTGGTGTATAATTTGTGTTTCAACTTTACATTTTATATTCTTTTTTTAGAAGTCTGGGCCAACAGTCACAAAAGTTGTCACTGTTGTCACAACCAAAAAAGCAGTCGTAGATTCTGATAAGAAGAAAGGTGAGCTAATGGAGAATGACCAGGATGCCATGGAGGTAATTATTCATTAATTTTTTAAAATTTATTTATTTATGGCTGCGTTGGGTCTTCGTTGCTGTGTGCGGGCCTTCTCCGGTTGTGGTGAGTGGGGGCTACTCCCCGCTGCGGTGCATGGGCCTCTCATTACAGTGGCTTCTCTTGCTGCAGAGCATGGGCTCTAGGCGCCCAGGCCTCAGGAGTTGTGGCACGCAGGCTCTGGACCACAGGCTCAGTAGTTGTGGCACATGGGCTTAGTTGCTCCGCAGCATGTGTGATCCTCCCGGACCAGAGCTCGAACCTGTGTCCCCTGCATTGGCAGATGGGCTCTCAACCACTGCGCCACCAGGGAATCCCCCTTCATTCATTTTTGACTTTGTTTGCGATACTGTCCTAGAAGTATTTATAAGAAAGCATTGATGGAAGTGTGCTTTTCAGTTACTCTTAGGAGAAATTCTTGCTATTCTCAACAGTATTGTAGCCGCATATTCAAATTGGTAGAACATTCTAACATCTTTGACCTCTTGCTGTATGCCCACTTTTTTTTTTTTTAATTGAAGTATAGTTGATTTATAATACAGTGTTAGTTTCAGGTATACAGCAAAGTGATTCAGATATATATATCTGTCTGTAGGTATATATACATATATATACACATACACACAAACACATACATATATACATATATATATATTTTAGATTCTTTTCCATTTTCAGTTGTTACATGATATTGCATATAGTTCCCTGTGCTATACAGTGAATCCTTGTTGTTTATGTATAGCAGTTTGTGTCTGTTAATCCCATACTCCTAATTTATCCCTCCCCTTCCCCTTTCCCCTTTGATAGCCCTAGGTTTGTTTTCTGCGTCTGTTTCTGTTTTGCAAATAAATTCATTTGTATTATTTTTTAGATTCCACGTATAAGTGATCTCATATAATATTTGTCTGTCTCTGTCTGACTAAATTCACATAGTATGATATTCTCTAGGTTCATCCATGTTGCTGCACAAGTGTATGCCCACTTTTTGATTCCCGCTTGTCCCTCATCAGCTCATCCCAGACATAGAATAGGGAGAGAAGAAATGAAGTGACAGAATAAATTAACTTTTTTTTCCTATTAGCACTCATTGTAAAGATTTATATAGAGAAAACTATAGGAAAACTTTATTAAAACCGTGTTAAAATTATTTTTTTATTTTAGCTTTATATTGTTATTATAGCTTTCTATAAGGGCAAAGAAAAAATAAACTAAGTTGGAAAATTCAGAAAATAAAGTAAAAGCCAAAGAATATTTTGTAGGAGAGGAGGATCTTTAAAACTAGGAATATTTCTTCCCATAGGAGAAAGTAGTAATGGATTTAGCTCTTAATTTTTCTTTTTTAATTATAGTATTCTTCAGAGGAGGAAGAAGTTGATCTTCAGACTGCCCTTACAGGTTATCAGACAAAGCAGAGAAAGCTTCTAGAACCAGTGGATCATGGAAAAATTGAATATGAACAATTCAGAAAAAACTTTTATGTTGAAGTTCCAGAACTGGCAAAAATGTCTCAAGAGGGTAGAATTTTTTTATTCATTTATTGGTTATTGTGGGAACAGAGGGAGTACACTTCACCTTGCCTGGGAGGAATGTTGATAGGCCTGTGAGTTGATGCATGAGTAGGAGGAATTTGCCTGGCTTACCTGGAGAAATGAGAGGGAACTAGAAGGCGAGAAGTCATTCTAGAGGGTAGGACAACATCCGCAAAGATTTGGAGCAGTGAGGAATTAGTGTGTTTTTGGAAACATTAAAAAAAATGAGGAAAAATTAGTTTGGCTCATGTAGTTGAGATTTTTAGCATCAAAAATACTCTTCATGTGAAGTTAGCAAATAAAATATTGTTAACCTTTTCTGATATTTGAGAGTTAGGAACCAATGTGAATCTGTGTGATATTGATAGAATAAGGATAATCTGGGCAACCCTTGCTTAAAGAACAAGTGGTTGTATTACTTGTCAATCATTGTTCTTTTATTGCTGGTACAATTTAAGTCAAAATAAAAGCCAAATTGTAGAAATTGGAGTGTTTCTTTTGTTCCTAATTGGTTGCAACAGTAATCGCTTTAGTTGTCTCTCTGAGCTGTTCAGTGCTTTGTCACGTAGCTTTTCTATGGAATTATCTTCAGGAGCACTAGAAAAGAATTGAAAATTTTTAATCTTTCCATGCCTCACTGAAAAGTAGAAGGCACTATTAGAACAATATTTAAGAGTTTTTAATCTGGATTTTGTTTTGTAGAAGTGAATGTATTTCGGTTGGAAATGGAGGGCATTATTGTCAAGGGAAAAGGTTGCCCCAAACCAATTAAATCTTGGGTTCAGTGTGGGATTTCTATGAAGATCTTAAATTCTCTCAAAAAGTAAGTGTTCAGTAGTTGTCCACATTTTTCAATATCTTGTTACTAAAAATAGCCCTTTATGCAAATAATTCCTCTGCTTACATTTTTACTCTAATGGGAAAACTTGATTATTTTTTCTTAAACAGCTTTATTGAGATATAATTTACATACCATAAAATTTACCCTTTAAGTTTACAATTTGATGATTTTTAGTATATTTATGGAGTTGTGCAGTCATTACTGTAATCTAATTTTAGAATATTTTCATTATCCCCGAAAGAGGCCTGGATCCATTAGTAGTCAGTTTTCTCCTTTCTCCTCCACATTAGGCAACCTCTCATCTACTATTTTTATAGATTTTTCTATTCTGGACATTTCATATAAATAAGATCATACTAATATAGTCTTTTGTGACTGGCTTCTTTCAATTAGCATAGTATTTTCAAATATTTCTACATCATCCATGATGTAGAGTGTCTCAGTACTTCATTCCTTTTCATTGTATGGATATACATTTTGGAAAACTTTTACAGTTTGAGGGACCCAGAGATCACAGTTCTTACCTTGTCTTCCTTTGGTTTGCTTTTTAAGGCATGGGTATGAAAAGCCTACGCCAATCCAAACCCAGGCGATTCCTGCTATAATGTCTGGACGAGATTTGATTGGTATTGCCAAGACAGGAAGTGGAAAGACCATTGCCTTTCTGTTGCCTATGTTTAGACACATCATGGATCAGAGGTCATTAGAAGAAGGAGAGGGGCCAATAGGTACAATTCCTTTCATTAAACTATTTTTTCAGTTAACAACTTCGTTGTCCGTTAATCAGAAAGACCTGATGCTTTGTAATGTTAATTATAACAATAAAGATGTCTTTATGTACATTTCCTTTATAAATTTGGCACTTTGGGGCTGATTTCCCCTTACCAGCAGGTGGAGTGAGAATCTTCAGAGCTCTGGAGTGACATCTCAGAAGTACAAAAACAGCCTCTCCTGGCACAGCTCAGTTTTTAAACTCTGACTCGGCAGGTAGACTCCTCGTGCATCTATCTGTTTATTTATGTTGAGGTTTGTTCTTAGCCCGTATCAGTGGATCTATAAACTCAACATAGAAGATTGTAGGGAAGTGTATTTTTCTTTTCTTTCTTTTTTTGGCCTTAAAAGGCTGTAGTGCCAACATTTCATTCAGGATTAGGTCTTTAGATTCAGTTTTCTTGATTCATTTGGCAGAGATCTCTTCTCCAAATTTGAGTAGGGTTTTGGAAAGTTGTTCAACTCCTCTCTTGGCAACAGAGGGCACAGTATATTTCTCCTCTGTCTGTGCCCCTCAGACCAAGGTTGTTTCCGGAAGCCACGGCATGGCTCTTCAGCACAGTGAGTCACTTGATTATCTTTGCTCTGTGATTTGCAGTTGAGAATGATTTGCATTCTTTTCAACCAAGTATTTTCCTGATGGTTGAGTAAGGTATTTAACTCTCATTTATCTTCCTATAGCATGTTCTTAAAACCTTCTTAAAATTATCCTTCACCACAATCTCTGCTATTACAAAACTTTTGAAATAGGATTCTCAAAGGTGCATAAAACAAATTAAAACAAAATTTAGACTAAGATCTGAACTTGATTGCAGAGGTTAAATTTAACACTATAAAGCTTAGCCTCTCAAGAATTTTGGTGGTTAGGCTTTTGACATTTATCTTTTCAGCTGTCATCATGACTCCAACTCGAGAACTGGCTTTACAAATTACTAAAGAATGTAAGAAGTTTTCGAAGACCTTGGGCCTTAGAGTGGTCTGTGTTTATGGAGGAACAGGAATCAGTGAGCAGGTAGTTATAAAAGGAACATTCAGTTTTTCCAGTCTTTTTAAAAATTGAATGACTTAATAATGTAAAAGTGATTTTTTGCTTTAGTGTTTTCTGTATTGATTGCTTCTAAAATCTTTAAAATGAGGTGTGAAAATAATAGTAAGAATGAATTATGTTAAAGTTATATTTTAGAATTTTTGAGTCATTTTCATATCTTAGCTTTCCCGTGCTTGTCTTTCCCTGCTCAAGGAAGCAGATTATTTTTTCCATTTTACAGATGTTCAGAAAGGTTAAGTTGACCAAAGTCTTTAGCTTAGTAAGACTTTGTCCTAGAATCTAGGTCTTATGATTCCTGGATCAACATTTATTTCCTCTAATCTAAATGACATCTTTAAAAGGTGGTTTTGAGTGGGGTGTATTAATATCAGAGTTTCATCTGCATTCTTAAATGATTTTAGTGAGAATTATTTAAACATACCTTCATTCACTCTCTTTAGATTGGCATTTCTCCACATGTCTTCTAAAGAATGCTAGTCATCAGATATTTTGCTTTAACTAGAAGAAGGAAAAATACTGGGTTCTGTGGTCAGATAAGTTTTGGAAATGTTGGACTATGCAAAGTTAAAATTTTCTTTTCTGCAAGACTTCTTAGTTGTTAATAAGCTAATGTATATTGTGATGCTAGAAAAAAATGGGATAAATTAAGTGGCGTTTTCTGAACATATTTAACCCCCAAACCACCAGGACTTCTCAGATTTTAGACACATCTTGGGAATATTTGCTTTTGTTATCCCAATGCTATTTTAAACGCTTGAACTTAGTTTTCTAAGTTTATCTGTGTCAGTTATTTTGGCCATAGCCTGTAGTAAATACAGTTACAAAATAAGGTGGTACATGCATGCATATTTATATAGAAGTCAAACAAAGTTTTATAATGTCTAACAAAGTCTAGTGTTTTCCATTCTATTTCATTTTTAAAATGCAGGTTGTGACTTACTGATTTTGTGATTCACTAATGGAAACAAATCTCAATTTGAAAAACATTGATCTATCAAATTTCTTTATTTACTGCTCTCTCATATTCCTTTCTTGGTTTTGAGGAGTTATGTCAAATTAAAATTGGTAAAAACCTCTGGTTTTCATTGATTTCAAAGTTACAGCATCATGTGGTCTTTCTGCTGCTTCCTATTCCTTTATTAGTGCTCCAGCATTCCAAAGAATTAAGCAGGAGGCTTTGGTGTCTTCTAATCAGACCTGGCTGTCTTATGTTATGGAGCTCTGCAAGGACCTCAGTCAGTATTTTCAAGTTTGTAAAGAAGCATTAGTGATAAATACACTATAAAATTTCATCTTTTCTTATTAGATTGCTGAGCTGAAAAGAGGTGCTGAAATTATTGTTTGCACACCTGGTCGAATGATTGACATGTTAGCAGCTAACAGTGGTAAGTCAGGGGTGTTGGGGTTTTGTTGTTGTTGTTGTTCGTTTTTTTGTTCTCTTTTCTCCTTTTTGAATTCTGTACATTTTTGTTAAAGCAGAAACAAGAAACCACCAAAGGTTTCTACATTTCTTCTTGAAGCTGTAATATCTTGAAATTTGTATTGTAACAAGCTTTTGTTGCAAGTATTCATAATATTTTTGCAATTTAATTAAAAAATTTTTTTTTCACAACTACTCCATCTGATTTTTTTTTTTTTTTAAGCACTTAACATGGATTCTTAATTCAATTTTGGCCTAGCTTTGCTTCTAAAAGGGTGGGGGACTATTTCTTTTTAATTGTACAATTTAGACATTTTCTCCATAGGAGCTAGTACTTTCTTACAATACTAGATAAGTTAAGATCTTGCAGCTTCAAGAAAATTTATCTTTTGTAAATTTGCATGTTTTTAGCTCAAATGTTGTGCTTTGTTAAATTATTCCCTATCAAAACTGTTACTAAACTGTTGACATTATTTAACTTCTGTGGAGAAAGGCCCTTCAAGATTTATAGAACTGGGCTTCCGAGACTTAAACCATCAAAGGTAGGTAATTTAATGCTGTTCCCAATCTTGCAAAACTAATTGGGGCTGCACATGTTAGTATGGAATACTTAAATATTAGAAAGCATTTATTTTGGCACATTTCTGTTTTTTGAAGAAAATGCTTTCAAACGTTTCCATTGTAGTATTCAGTATATATATATCGTAGAGTATTTAAAACTTTGAGTAATGCATGTTTCTAATAGCATTTTGCTTGGATTTCTGTGTACTCTTAATTCTAATTCTACATGAAGTTGGTAAAGTGACATTGGTATTGATAAGTCATTGTGCTTGTATAGCATATGAAAAGTTTTGGATTGAATGCTAATGAAATAATTCCTTGTTTTTTCTCAATGCTGCATTGATTGTCTCCTCCTGAAATTCATCTTGATTAATTTTATCTTTTCCCTTTATCTGTCCTTTTGGTTTATATTTAATAACTGTTTTATACATGTTTTTGCCAGGTGATTGAATCAACAATTGATAGAAATGCTTGTGTTAATCCTTTAGAAAGGGTTTCCTGTCTATGTATTTAGTTTTTTCTGGCTAAGAAGCCAGTTGCATTTATTTAAACCAGTGGGAGCACTGTGTAAAATAGGATTTGTATCTTTGTATAGAAAAATGTATCTATGTAATACATTGGTTTTTAAAATTTTTGTGTAATATGTTAGTTACCTAGTGATATTGAATAGCTTCTTATTTATGTTTTGACATGCCCATTAGAAGCTTCTAACTGTATATAAGTAGGTTATTTACTACATAAAGTATTGTAAAGAGAGATTTTCTGCGTCTGAAGTAGTTAGCACTGGAACTTGCTTTCCACACATACGCTGTAATCTCTAATATGTTTTTTCCTAGGTGATGCTGTCAGATAATGGCTGATGTGGCTCGATGCTCCATCTCAGTCTTAGTTTTATGATGTGTTTTGGAGAGGGCTGTTTTCTGAATTTTACAGGTTCTTCAGGCCCTATGATGGTATGCAAGAGACGAGTTTGACAAAATAAAGGGCCTCATATACCCATTGTCAGAAAGTATTTGCCAGTAGATAAGATATTGTAAACCAAAATTTCTTTTCACTGTTTAAAGATACCTAACTCACCCCTCTGGTTAAGTCAGGCATTTTAGTTCCCTTTACAGTTTTTTAAAGATTTTGGTAGTCATAAAATGAATTGTGACTGATTTTTAGTTTTCTTTTTGTCTTTATTTTTTTTCCTCATGTTAGGTCGGGTTACAAATCTTCGAAGAGTGACTTATGTTGTTTTAGATGAAGCAGACAGAATGTTTGACATGGGTTTTGAACCACAGGTATTTATTAAATTTCTTAGTGTTTTGAACTATAAAGTAAACCTTAACTGCCATGAGCATGAAATATTTGTATGGTTTCTGAAATTCTCACACACATTTCTGTTGTGTGGTGATACAGTGGATTGAGGACATAGGGAATTGAAGTAGATATTTATGTTTTGGATTCTTCATTAAACTTGTTCAGGAGGTATTTGTGCAGGCTTTCCTAAGCCATCTAAAACCATCATTGGTAAAATTAGAAGTGGAGTCCTAATAGAAACTTAAGCTTTCATATTTTATAGTTTTCATTGTACTTCCAAATAAATTGCTTTAATTCATGCTTTTCACTACCTCATGACCTAGATGGCACAGGTTGTTTACATTCTCCAGATGTAAAAACTAAGGCCCAAAGCATTTGTCTAGCTTAGATTTTATATTCTTCATGTGTGCAGTTTTGTTCAATACAAAATTACAGTGATAAAAGCCTAAAGGCTACAAAAAAAAAAAAAAAAAAGCCTAAAGAAAAACATGTTAAAAGGTGGTAGAGGGGCTTCCCTGGTGGTCCAGTGGGTAAGACTCCATGCTTCCAATGCATGGTGCCCAGGTTCGATCCCTGGTTGGGGAACAAGATCCCGCATGCATGCTGCAACTAAGAGCCGGCATGCCACAACTAAGACCCGGCGCAGCAATCAATCAGTCAATCAACCAGTCAATAAGTAAATAATTAATTAATTTTTTTAAAAGGTGGTAGAAATTTTTCTTAGCAAGAGGAGCTGTATGAGTAGTCAATGGGCTATGGATGCCAAAAAAATGCTTTTAAATCACAAACTGCAGTAATAGAAATGGAATATTGGAAAGGGATATGGTTAAAGTGTTCATTCTTTTCTGTTTATTCATGTATTCTCCAAAAATGTATTACCTGTCATATGATAGTGCATGTATTGTGTTTAGATTTAGGGACCACATTCTAAATGAGATACAGAGGAGCATATAAGAATAAACAGGACTATGGTAATACTTGAGCCATGTGAGAAACAGTTAAAGGAATGAGGAATATTTAGCTTGAAGTAGGGGATTTGGTAGCATCCTTTAACTCTTTGAATAAAGTCTATCACATGAAAGAAGCATTAAATTTATCTTTGGGTCCCAACAAGTACGACTGGGATAGTGGGGAAGCTATAGGGAGCTTGATCTGAGCGTAATGTGAAAAAGGACTGGATAAGCATTTTGGGGAGATTAAACAGGTTACTTTGTAGGAGGGAGATATTGAATATGCTTTTTAATTATGTGTTCTAGTAGAGACAGCTGGTCCATTTGTAGAAAGAGAGTAGAGGGAGTTGAAGTCAGGTGGAATATGGAGCTAGGTGCCCTTTCCCAGTCAGTTCAGTGGTTTTTATCGTATTCCTGGAACTTTACAACCATCACCACTATCCAATATCAGAACATTTTCATGCCCCCTCACCAAAACTCTGTCCTGATTAGTTGCTTTTGTTTTGAGTCATATCATTGTGAATTTTTTAAAATCTCCTTTTTATAATGTTTTGTCGTTCTGGAGGGTGTAAAAATAGATGCATGTGTTCAGTCTTTCATTTTTAACCAGAAATTGATCTCATGGCTTTTTCTTGGTGTATTCCTTTGTTTATGGACTGCTTTTTCCGTAGAAAGTGCTTGAGGTACATTCTTTCAGTCTTTGCATGTCTGGAAAGTCTTTGGTCTACCCTCAAATTTATTTGACATTTAGCCAGATATGAGGTGAGGATTATTTTCCCTCAGAATTTCTTTTTGTCTCCATTGGTTTTCTTTCTTCTTTTTCTTTCTTTTCTTTTTTTAAAAATATTTATTTATTTATTTATTTGGCTGCGCTGGGTCTTAGTTTTGGCATACGGGATCTTTAGTTGTGGCACGTGGGATCTAGTTCCCTGACCAGAGATTGAACCCGGGCCTGCTGCATTGGGAGTGTGGAGTCTTAGCCACTGGACCACCAGGGAAGTCTCTCCATTGGTTTTCCTGAGAAATTCAAAGTTACTCAGTTATTAACCTTTTGTATTTAATTTGTACTTTTTGTCTTGAAACTTTTTGGATCTTTATCCTAAGGTTCTGTGTCATTTAGGCTTGTTTTCTTCAACTAGTGTCCTGACTACGTCGTGGGTTCTTTCCATCTAGAAACTCAAATCCTTCCGTTTTGAGAAATTTTCTTGAATTATTTTTTGATAATTTCCTTCTCTTTGTTTTCTGGAACTCTTATTATTTGAATGTTGGACCTTTTGGACTCATCCTTTAATTTTCTTAATTTTTCTTAAGTATTTTGCATCTCTATCATTTTGCTGTACTAGGAGATTTCCTAAACTCAAAGCTTTCAACCTTTCTGTTGAATTTTTAAATTCTGCTTTCATAGTTTTAATTTCTAAATGTTCTTTTCTTTTCTCTGAATTTTTATTTTAAATGGCATCCTGTTCTTGTCTCATAGATACAGAAATTTCTTAAGTTTCCCTGGATATTGATAGTTTTTTGACATTTTCATCTCCTTGCATAGTCTCTTTCTCCCTTCTTGCTTCTTTTTTTTTTTTCTGTGTTTGCCAGTACATTTGAAAGCTTTAGGTTAAACAGATTCAGGAACACTAAAATAGTCTTACATTTGTTAAAGAAATCAACTTTTAATTTTCCTACAAGGAAAACACAAGTTCCTGACTATTTTTCACTAGCAAGTTGTACCAGACATTCAAGGAGTAAATAATTATGTTCCTAATCATACTTTATTTCAAAGTATAAAAAAGAGGGAATACTCATCAATTTATAAGGTCATTATAATCTTTTACTTTTAAAAGAGCTCTGTTAAGGTCTAATTATATACCATAGAACTCACTTTGTTAAAGTGTGTAATAAAATGGGTTTTAGTACACATACAGGTTTTTTCAGCCATCACCGCAATTCAGTTTTAGAAGATTTCTTTCACCAGAAAAATGTCTTGTGCCTGTCTGCATTCATTTCCTATTTCCACCTCAGCCCGAGGCAGCCACTAATTTGCTTTCTGTCTTAAAAGATTTGCCTTTTCTGGACATTTCATATAAATGGAATCTTACAGGGAGTTCCCTAGTGGTCCAGTGGTTAGGACTCAGTGCTTTCACTGCTGTAGTCCGGGTTCAGTCCCTGGTCAGGGAACTAAGATCCCGCAAGCCGTGCTGTTGGGGGTGGAGGGGGTGGAGAATCATACAGTATACATCTAGCTTGTATTTATTTCACTTATCATATGTGTTTGAGCTCCATTCGTGTCCTAGCATTTGTCAGTACTTTATTCCTTTAATTGCTGAGTAATTAATATTCCGTCATATGAATATATGTCATATTTTGTTTCTCCATTAGCCAGCTGATGAACATTTGGATTATTTCCATGATTAGGAATAATGCTGCTAGGAACATTTGTATACAAGTCTTTGTATGGACATACTTCTTCGTATATTTTGAATAGATTACCTAGGAGTAGAATTCCTGATTGTATGGTAATTTATTTATTTATTTATTTATTTTAGGCGAGGAAAGCCTCAAATAGAAGAAAGCCACTTTTTTTTACATCTTTATTGGAGTATAATTGCTTTACAATGGTGTGTTAGTTGCTGCTTTATAACAAAGTGCATCAGTTATACATATACATATGTTCCCATATCTCTTCCCTCTTGCGCCTCCCTCCCTCCCACCCTCCCTATCTCACCCCACTAGATGGTCACAAAGCACTGAGTTGATCTCCCTGTGCTATGCGGCTGCTTCCCACTAGCTAGCTATTTTACGTTTGGTAGTGTATATATGTCCATGCCACTCTCTCACTTTGTCACAGCTTACCCTTCCCCCTCCCCATATCCTCAAATCCATTCTCTAGTAGGTCTGTGTCTTTATTCCTGTCTTACCTCTAGGTTCTTCATATTTTTTTTTTCTTAGATTCCATATATATGTGTTAGTATACGGTATTTGTCTTTCTCTTTCTGACTTACTTCACTCTGTATGACACACTCTAGGTCCATCCACTTCATTACAAATAGCTTAATTTCATTTTTTTTTATGGCTGAGTAATATTCCATTGTATATATGTGCCACATCTTCTTTATCCATTCATCCGATGATGGACGCTTAGGTTGTTTCCATCTTCTGGCTATTGTAAATAGAGCTGCAATGAACATTTTGGTACATGACTCTTTTTGAATTATGGTTTTCTTGGGGTATATGCCCAGTAGTGGGATTGCTGGGTCATATGGTAGTTCTATTTGTAGTTTTTTAAGGAACCTCCATACTGTTCTCCATAGTGGCTGTACCAATTCACATTCCCACCAGCAGTGCAAGAGTGTTCCCTTTTCTCCACACCCTGTCCAGCATTTATTGTTTCTAGATTTTTTGATGATGGCCATTATGACCGATGTGAGATGATATCTCATTGTAGTTTTGATTTGCATTTCTCTAATGATTAATGATGTTGAGCATTTCTTCATGTGTTTGTTGGCAGCCTGTATATCTTCTTTGGAGAAATGTCTGTTTAGGTCTTCTGCCCATTTTTGGATTGAGTTGTTTGTTTTTTTGTTATTGAGCTGCATGAACTGCTTTTAAATTTTGGAGATTAATCCTTTGTCAGTTGCTTCATTTGCAAATATTTTCTCCCATTCTGAGGGTTGTCTTTTGGTCTTGTTTATGGTTTCCTTTGCTGTGCAAAAGCTTTGAAGTTTCATTAGGTCCCATTTGTTTATTTTTGTTTTTATTTGCATTTCTCTAGGAGGTGGATCAAAAAGGATCTTGCTGTGATTTATGTCATAGAGTGTTCTGCCTATGTTTTCCTCTAAGAGTTTGATAGTTTCTGGCCTTACATTTAGGTCTTTAATCCATTTTGAGCTTATTTTTGTGTATGGTGTTAGGGAATGTTCTACTCTCATACTTTTACATGTACCTGTCCAGTTTTCCCAGCACCACTTATTGAAGAGGCTGTCCTTTTGCCACTGTACATTCCTGCCTCCTTTATCAAAGATAAGGTGACCATATGTGCCTGGGTTTATCTCTGGGCTTTCTATCCTGTTCCATTGATCTATCTTTCTGTTTTTGTGCCAGTACCATACTGTCTTGATTACTTCAGCTTTGTAGTATAGTCTGAAGTCAGGGAGCCTGATACCCCCAGCTCCGTTCATTTTTTGTTCTCAAGATTGCTTTGGCTATTCTGGGTCTTTTGTGTTTCCATACAAATTGTGAAATTTTTTGTTCTAGTTCTGTGAAAAATGCCAGTGGTAGTTTGATAGTGATTGCATTGAATCTGTAGATTGCTTTGGGTAGTAGAGTCATTTTCACAATGTTGATTCTTCCTATGCAAGAACATGGTATATCTCTCCATCTATTTGTATCATCTTTAATTTCTTTCATCAGTGTCTTATAATTTTCTGCATACAGGTCTTTTGTCTCCTTAAGTAGGTTTATTCCTAGATATTTTATTCTTTTTGTTGCAATGTAAATGGGAGTGTTTTCTTGATTTCACTTTCAGATTTTTCATCATTAGCGTATAGGAATGCCAGAGATTTCTGTGCATTAATTTTGTATCCTGCTACTTTACCAAATTCATTGATTAGCTCTAGTAGTTTTCTGGTAGCATCTTTAGGATTCTCTATTTATAGTATCATGTCATCTGCAAACAGTGACAGCTTTACTTCTTCTTTTCCGATTTGGATTCCATTTATTTCCTTTTCTTCTCTGATTGCTGTGGCTAAAACTTCCAAAACTATGTTGAATAATAGTGGTGAGAGTGGGCAACCTTGTCTTGTTCCTGATCTTAGTGGAAATGCTTTCAGTTTTTCACCGTTGAGGATGATGTTGGCTGTGGGTTTGTCATATATGGCCTTTATTATGTTGAGGAAAGTTCCCTCTATGCCTACTTTCTGCAGGGTTTTTATCATAAATGGGTGTTGAATTTTGTTGAAAGCTTTCTCTGCATCTATTGAGATGACCATATGGTTTTTCTCCTTCAATTTGTTAATATGGTGTATCACATTGATCGATTTGTGTATACTGAAGAATCCTTGCATTCCTGGAATATACCCCACCTGATTATGGTGTATGATCCTCTTAATGTGCTGTTGGATTCTGTTTGCTAGTATTTTGTTGAGGATTTTTGTATCTATGTTCATCAGTGATATTGGCCTGTAGTTTTCTTTCTTTGTGACATCCTTGTCTGGTTTTGGTATCAGGGTGATGGTGGCCTCGTAGAATGAGTTTGGGAGTGTTCCTACCTCTGCTGTATTTTGGAAGAGTTTGAGAAGGATAGGTGTTAGCTCTTCTCTAAATGTTTGATAGAATTCGCCTGTGAAGCCATCTGGTCCTGGGCTTTTGTTTGTTGGAAGATTTTTAATCACAGTTTCAATTTCAGTGCTTGTGATTGGTCTGTTCATATTTTCTATTTCTTCCTGATTCAGTCTTGGCAGGTTGTGCATTTCTAAGAATTTGTCCATTTCTTCCAGGTTGTGCATTTTATTGGCACAGAGTTGCTTGTAGTAATCTCTCATGATCTTTTTTATTTCTGCAGTGTCAGTTGTTACTTCTTTTTCATTTCTAATTCTATTGATTTGAGTCCTCTCCCTTTTTTTCTTGATGAGTCTGGCTAATGGTTTATCAATTTTGTTTATCTTCTCAAAGAACCAGCTTTTAGTTTTATTGATCTTTGCTATCGTTTCCTTCATTTCTTTTTCATTTATTTCTGATCTGATCTTTATGATTTCTTTCCTTCTGCTAACTTTGGGGTTTTTTTTGTTCTTCTTTCTCTAATTGCTTTAGGTGCAAGGTTAGGTTGTTTATTTGGGATGTTTCCTGTTTCTTAAGATAGGATTGTGTTGCTATAAACTTCCCTCTTAGAACTGCTTTTGCTGCATCCCATAGGTTTTGGGTCGTCGTGTCTCCATTGTTATTTGTTTCTAGGTATTTTTTGATTTCCTCTTTGATTTCTTCAGTGATCACTTCGTTATTAAGTAGTGTATTGTTTAGCCTCCGTGTGTTTGTATATTTTACAGATCTTTTTCTGTAATTGATATCTAGTCTCACAGCATTGTGGTCGGAAAAGATACTTGATACAATTTCAGTTTTCTTAAATTTACCAAGGCTTGATTTGTGACCCAAGATATGATCTATCCTGGAGAATGTTCCATGAGCACTTGAGAAAAATGTGTATTCTGTTGTGTTTGGAGGAAATGTCCTATAAATATCAATTAAGTCCATCTTGTTTAATGTATCATTTAAAGCTTGTGTTTCCTTATTTATTTTCATTTTGGATGATCTGTCCATTGGTGAAAGTGGGGTGTTAAAGTCCCCGACTATGAATGTGTTACTGTCGATTTCCTCTTTTATGGCTGTTAGCATTTGCCTTATGTATTGAGGTGCTCCTATGTTGGGTGCATAAATATTTACAATTGTTATATCTTCTTGGATCGATCCCTTGATCATTATGTAGCGTCCTTCTTTGTCTCTTCTAATAGTCTTTATTTTAAAGTCTATTTTGTTTGATATGAGAATTGCTACTCCAGCTTTCTTTTGATTTCCATTTGCATGGAATATCTTTTTCCATCCCCTCACTTTCAGTCTGTATGTGTCTCTAGGTCTGAAGTGGGTCTCTTGTAGACAGCATATATATGGGACTTGTTTTTGTATCCTTTCAGCCAGTCTGTATCTTTTGGTGGGAGCATTAATCCATTTACATTTAAGGTAATTATTGATAAGTATGTTCCTATTCCCATTTTCTTAATTGTTTTGGGTTTGGTATTGTAGGTCTTTTCCTTCTCTTGTGTTTCTTGCCTAGAGAAGGTCCTTTAGCATTTGTTGTCAAGCTGGTTTGGTGGTGCTGAACTCTCTCAGCTTTTGCTTGTCTGTAAAGGTTTTAATTTCTCCATCAAATCTGAATGAGATTCTTGCTGGGTAGAGTAATCTTGGTTGTATGTTTTTCTCCTTCATCACTTTAAATATGTCCTGCCAGTCCCTTCTGGCTTGCAGAGTTTCTGCTGAAAAATCAGCTGTTAACCTCGTGGGGATTCCCTTGTGTGTTATTTGTTGTTTTTCCCTTGCTACTTTTAACATGTTTTCTTTGTATTTAATTTTTGACAGTTTGATTAATATGTGTCTTGGCGTGTTTCTCCTTGGATTTACCCTGTATGGGACTCTCTGTGCTTACTGGACTTGATGAACTGTTTCCTTTCCCATATTAGGGAAGTTTTCAACTATAATCTCTTCAAATATTTTCTCAGTCCCTTTCTTTTTCTCCTCTTCTGGAGCCCCTATGATTCGAATGTTGGTGCGTTTAATGTTGTCCCAGAGGTCTCTGAGACTGTCCTCAGTTCTTTTCATTCATTTTTCTTCATTCTGCTCTGCAGTAGTTATTTCCACTATTTTATCTTCCAGGTCACTTATCCTTTCTTCTGCCTCAGTTATTCTGCTATTGATCCCTTCTAGAGTATTTTTAATTTCATTTATTGTGTTGTTCATCGTTGCTTGTTTCATCTTTAGTTCTTCTAGGTCCTTGTTAAATCTTGCTTTCATTTTCTCTATTCTATTTCCACGATTTTGGATCATCTTTACTATCATTATTCTGAAATGTTTTTCAGGTAGACTGCCTATTTCCTCTTCATTTGTTAGGTCTGGTGGGTTTTTATCTTGCTCCTTCATCTGCTGTGTGTTTTTCTGTCTTCTCATTTTGCTTATCTTACTGTGTTTGGGGTCTCCTATCTGCAGGCTGCAGGTTCATAGTTCCCGTTGTTTTTGGTGTCTGTCCCCAGTGGCTAAAGATGGTTCAGTGGGTTGTGTAGGCTTCCTGGTGGAGGGGACTAGTGCCTGTGTTCTGGTGGATGAGGCTGGATCTTGTGTTTCTGTTGGGCAGCTCCACGTCTGGTGGTGTGTTTTGGGGTGTCTGTGGACTTACTATGATTTTAGGCAGCGTCTCTGCTAATGGGTGTGGTTGTGTTCCTGTCTTGCTAGTTGTTTGGCATAGGGTGTCCAGCACTGTAGCTTGCTGGTTGTTGAGTGAAGCTGGGTGCTGGTGTTGCGATGGAGATCCCTGGGAGACTTTTGCCGTTTGATATTACATGGAGCTGCGAGGTCTCTTGTGGACCAGTGTCCTGAAGTTGGCTCTCCCACCTCAGAGGCACAGCACTGAATTCTGGCTGCAGCACCAAGAGCCTTTCATCCACACGACTCAGAATAAAAGGGAGAAAAAGTAGAAAGAAAGAAAGAAAGAAGGGAAGGGAGGGAGGGAGGAAGGAAAAGAAAAGATAAAAAAGTAAGATAAAATAAAAGTTATTAAAATAAAAAATAATTATTAAGAAAAAAATGTTTTTAAAGTAAAAAAAAAAAAAAAACGGACAGATAGAACCCTAGGACAAATGGTGAAAGCAAAGCTATATGGACAAAATCTCACACAGAAGTATACACACTCACAAAAAGAGGAAAAGGGGAAAAAATAATAAATCTTGCTCTCAAAGTCCACCTCAATTTGGGATGATTCGTTGTCTATTCATGTATTCCACAGATGCAGGTATATCAAGTTGATTGTGGAGATTTAATCCGCTCCTCCTAAGGCAGCTGGGAGACATTCCCTTTCTCTTCTTTGTTCGCACAGCTCCTGGGGGCTCACCTTTGGATTTGGCCCCGCCTCTGCATGTAGGTCGCCGGAGTGCGTCTGTTCTTCGCTCAGACAGGATGGGGTTAAAGGAGCCGCTGATTCGGGGGCTCTGGCTTACTCAGGCCGGGGGGGAGGGAGGGGTACGGAATGCGGGGCAAGCCTGTGGCAGCAGAGGCCAACATAATGTTGCAGCAGTGTGAGGCGCGCCGTGCGTTCTCCCGGGGAAGTTGTCCCTGGATCCCGGGACCCTGGCAGTGGCGGGCTGCACAGGCTCCCCGGAAGGGAGGTGTGTGACCTGTGCACGCATAGAGGCTTCTTGGTGGCAGCAGCAGCAGCTTTTGCATCTCATGCCCGTCTCTGGGGTCCGTGCTGTTAGCCGCGACTCGCGCCTGTCTCTGGAGCTCCTTTAAGCGGCGCTCTTAATCCCCTATCCTCGCACACCAGGAAACAAGAGGGAAGAAAAGTCTCTTGCCTCTTCGGCAGGTCCAGACTTTTCCCCGGACTCCGTCCCGGCTAGCCGTGGCGCACTAGCCCCTTCAGGCTGTGTTCACGCCGCTAGTCCTCTCCGTGCAGTCCTCCCCCTACGCTCCAACCGAAGCCTGAGCCTCAGCTCCCAGCCTTGCCCGCCCCGGCGGGTGAGCAGACTAGCCTCTCGGGCTAGTGAGTGCCGGTCGGCAGCGATCCTCTGTGCGGGAATCTCTCCGCTTTGCCCTCCGCACCCCTGTGGCTGCACTCTCCTCCGTGGCCCCGAAGCTCCCCCCTCCATCAACCGCAGTCTCTGCCCGTGAAGGGGCTTCCTAGTGTGTGGAAACCTTTCCTCCTTCACAGCTCCCTCCCATTGGTGCAGGTCCCGTCACTATTTTTTTGTCTCTGTTTATTCTTTTGCCCTACCCAGGTACGTGGGGAGTTTCTTGCCTTTTGGGAGGTCTGAGGTCTTCTGCCAGCGTTCAGTAGGTGTTCTGTAGGAGTTGTTCCACGTGTAGATGTATTTCTGATGTATCTGTGGGGAGGAAGGTGATCTCCGTGTCTTACTCTACTGCCATCTTCCCCACCCCTGTATGGTAATTTATGTTTAACTTTCTAAGAAACAGTCAAACTTTTCCATAGTAGCTATTCCATTTTATAGGCCAATATAATATTGATACAGAAATCAAACGTTATGTTACAGTTTTATGTACAATGATGCAAAACCCCTAAAAAATATATTAAGGAACCAAATATAGCAATGTTTAAAATAGATCATTAATCATATCGAAGTTAGTATCCTTTGGATGTAAGGCTGGTTTAACATTAGAAAAATCAAGTAATGTAATCCACCCTGTTACCAGAATAGAGGGAAAAACCATAGTATTATCTCAAATAATGTAGAAAAGCATTTGATAAAATTTCACTGATGGTTTAAAAATTCAGCACACTAGGACTAGTAGGGAGCTACCAGAATAAGCCTGTAGCAAACCTTGCACCTAATGGTGCAACTTTGAAGCTTTTAACATAAGAAAGAAAATTAAGTAGTGAACACTCACTCAACACTTTGCTAGAGGTCCTAGCACAGTAAGCAAGAAAAAGGTATATTTAGAAAGGAAAAAACAAGTGTTATCTGCAGATGATATGACTATCTTTGTAGAAGACTCAAAATAATCTACAGATAAATTATTAGAATTGATAAAGAGAATAGTAAAATTTCTGGACACAAAGTCAGTAAAGAAAAGTCATTTGCAGTTCTTTTCCCAGTAAGTTAGAAAATGTACTTTAGAAATCATGTAAGTTACAAAAGCTTGAAAAAATAAACTTGACAAAGATGTGTAATATGTATCTGGAGAAAACTGTGAAACTTTACTGGAAAACATTAAAGAGAGCTTAACTCTGAAATTTATGTAAAGACCAAGTGGTAAAGAGCAATCCTCCTGAAGAAGAGAAACAGGATAGGGTATAAGAGAAGCCACTTCTTGAAAGTCTAGTTCATTCCCATTTTAGGATTTAGTTTTCTTGGGTCTGCTTAGTCAGGTACCACTTAATCAAAATGTTGTTGCTATCGTGTCCTGTCTTATCTTCTTGGTCTTTGTTGGTTTGTGTAATTTTTTAAAACAATCCCTGTATTGTTACATTTTACAGCGTTTTTCAAGGGAAGAGAAGTAAGTGTGTGCTGTCAACACTGAAACATTTTTAACTGAAAATACTGGGATAAGTTTTAAAGCCATCATTTTGGCTGCTGGGTGGAGAATAGATTTCAGATTGGACAGGAGTAAAGGCAGGAAAACCTGGTAGGAGACAATTGAAATAATCCAGATGAGAGATGGTTGAGGTTTGGACCAGGAGCCCAGGATTTCCACATGCCTTGGGTAGGGCAGCCCCTTTCACAGATACCACATCATCTTTGATTGGAGTAGAAATGTGGTCCTGTGTATTCCTGGCAAGACCTTTACCCTTTCCAGTTTCCGACCACTCACCCCTGTCTCTCTTGAAACCATCAGTAATAATTTTATTCATTATGTCTTTTTTTGCTTGTTTATGCCATAAGAATCCTAGAACTCCCTGATTCCTCCAGGGCTCTTTAGACACTGAGGTAGTTAATTGGTACCTGTATCCCACTCCCTCAACAGTATGTCCACCATCATTGTTCTTTTTTTTCCTGTAGCTCTTATCACCATTTGTAACATAATATATTTGTTTATGCATCCTCATTAGAATATAAGCTCTATTAAGACAAGTTTTTCTCTATTTTTATTGCATATTCCAAGCACTTAGAACAATGCCTGGCACATAATGGTTGCTCAGTAAAAATGTGTTGAATAATTGGAGGAAAACAGAAATATCAATGAGGAATAGGTGCATTGTAGGTTTAGTTTGAAGATCAAGACTACTGAATTTGTTGATGGATTGGGTGTGGGATGAGCAAGAGAGAGAGTAGTTACGGATGGCTCCTAGATTTTTGGCATAAACCAAAATGACTAGAGTTGCCATATCTTGAGAGGGGGAAACTATGAGAGGAGCAAATTTTAGGGTAAAATCAATTATAATATTCTAAGGTAACACATTTAAAAGTCACTGAATAGATGTTCTCAAAAGTTCCTTCTACTTGGTTTTACCATCCTACAGTTTTTGGAGACTACACTCACCATGCTTATTTGTAATGTTTTCTCAGGTCATGCGCATTGTGGATAATGTTCGTCCTGACCGACAGACAGTTATGTTTTCAGCTACTTTCCCCAGAGCTATGGAGGCCTTGGCTCGCAGAATCCTGAGTAAACCCATTGAAGTGCAGGTTGGAGGCAGAAGTGTGGTTTGCTCAGATGTGGAGCAACAAGTGGTGCGTACAGTCCTTAGGAAGCCCCCAGTTCCCTGTATGTTTAGGCACTGTGTCATCCTTTTGGGATCGTTGTCATGTAGGCAGATAATTTCTAAAGTTAAATAGTACGTATCAACTGCAGCCTTTAACATTTTACGAAATATATATATATATATTTTTTTTTTTTTTAAATTTTATTTATTCATTTATGTCTGCATTGGGTCTTCATTGCTGCATGCAGGCTTTCTCTAGTTGTGGTGAGTGGGGGCTACTCTTTGTTGCGGTGCGTTGGCTTCTCATTGTGGTGGTTTCTCTCGTGGAGCATGGGCTCTAGGCGTGCGGGCTTCAGTAGTTGTGGCTCACGTGCTCTAGAGTGCAGGCTCAGTAGTTGTGGTACACGGGCTTAGTTGCTCCACAGCTTGTGGGATCTTTCTGGACCAGGGCTCAAACCCATGTCCGCTGCATTGGCAGACAGATGCTTAACCACTGTGCCACCAGGAAAGCCCTACCAAGTATAGTTGAATTTGCTCTTCCATGGAACTGTCTGTTTAAATGCTCTTTTAGTTTTTTTCACCAGAAGTGGTAGGCTGGTGATAAAATGTCACATACCTATGTTTTTCTTTGGTTAATAGGATGTGAAGTTAAGAGTCAGAGAGGGGTTTACCTGGTGGCACAGTGGTTGAGAGCCCGCCTGCCAGTGCAGGGGACGCGGGTTCGTGCCCTGGTCTGGGAAGATCCCACATGCTGCGGAGCGGCTGGGCCCGTGAGCCATGGCTGCTGAGCCTGCGCGTCTGGAGCCTGTGCTCCGCAGTGGGAGAGGCCACAACAGTGAGAGGCCCGCGTACCGCAAAAATAAAAAAAAAAGAGAGAGAGAGAACAGATGATCATCTGTCCACATTTGTAAGCCTCTTAGTCTCTGAAAGTTACAATTATTTTTTTGGTCTTAGTGGTTTATCAATTAAAATCAACATTTTCCTACCCCTTCCTAAAGTTATAGGAAGATGTTTATTTATTTGCCACAAATAAAATCAGTATTTTTGTTCATGAAATGTATTTGGGTTTTTACTCCACTAACTTGGTACAATGTGTTGTTTTCAGATTGTGATTGAAGAAGAAAAGAAATTCTTGAAGCTACTTGAACTTCTAGGCCATTATCAAGAATCAGGATCTGTCATTATATTTGTGGATAAGCAGGAACATGCTGATGGTCTTCTGAAAGATTTAATGAGAGCTTCTTACCCTTGCATGTCTCTTCATGGAGGTAACGTTTAATGAAGTCTCTGTTAAGTACTTAACTTAGCCAAGCACTGTGCTGTGTATTTCCTTTGTCTCTAATTTAGCAGTAAATTTTATGTCATCCATGTCATTTTTCATTCACAACAGTTCTGTGGGGGTGGGTAAGCATTATTTTATTTCATCTTAGCAATAAAGAAAATAAGACAACAACATATTGGTTTGATCAAATTCCATAACCATTAATCGAGGAATTGAACTTAAATTTTTTTTCAGCCCAAACCCCCAATATTTATTTACAAGTTATTTATATGTACAACTAATGTAATATTATGCTCTTTATAAACATTAACACACAAATAAGAAATTAAAAAACACAAAAATTAGAAATATTCTAGTATTTTCTTCCCACTCCCCCAACGTATCATATCACACCCACCCTATGTTACCTCTCCCCCCACACCCCCTCACCCTGCACCATCACTTCGGAGCCCCTGATGTAATCAAAGGGAGCCTTTGGAGTTTCTGAAACAGAGGAGGGGCATGGTCTCTGATGACTTTCCCAAATCCGCAAACTAAAAGCAGACTGAGACATCAAAGAACTGCAATTGCCTTAGAGCGCTTTCCACGTGCCAGGAAATGCCTCAGTGCTTTAGTATAACTCATTTAATCCCCAAAGCAACCCTACGCTGTACGTACCGTTATTGTCTTTTAAGATATTTTTATTTTAAGATGGAACTGAGGCATAGTGAGGTTAAGAAACTTTGCCAGGGTGACACAGAAAATGGTGGAGCCAGAACTGGAACCCACCCTGGGTGGGTCCACACTCCATGAGCTTAACTGCTACTGGAGGGAGATAAGGGGGCTCCCTTGGTCAAGTCCCTCACCAATCACTGCTGTCATGAGAATCCCAGGTACTGTGTGAGGAGGCAGCAGGAAATCACTAATCACCGGGGTACCTCTCACTCGGTTGTCTAGGCAAGGTCGGCTTATCTGCAGTCTCCAGAGGCCAGCTCAGCTGGTCACGCAGGCGCAGATCGATAGGCTTGGTTTCTATGCACTTAAAATTTTTGATTTATGTTCTATTCTTTCCATTGTACCATGCTACCTAGAGGTTTTTATTATGATTCACATTAGAGCTTTAATTAATTTCTGTGTAATATCGCCATTGTTATATATATATATGGGACTTAGAACACTAAACATATGGAACAGAGACAGTTTGAATTAAACTCACTAACCAAGTGTTCTGGCAATATGGCTTTGTGACAAACCACCCCCAAATTTAGTGGCAACAGTCTTTTTTTTTTTTCTTTTTTAATGAATCTGCAATTTGTGTAGTTCTTAGCACATAACTAGTCTCTCTTTCATGCTCTGTCTACTCGGATGGCTCAGTTGGGGTTGGGGATCCATTTCCAATTTGCCTTACTTAGGCAGCTGACAAGTTGGTATTGGCTCTTGACTGAGAGCTCAGTCAGGCTGTTGGCCAGGAGTCCTGACTCTTTCCCTGTGAGCCTCTCTGTGAGGCTGCTTGGCCAGAAGGCAAGAACCAGAAGCTGCCAAGACAGTTAAGGAGGATACTGGGAAGTGGTAGAAATTTTATTTCCACCATATTTTATAGGTCAGAATAGTCACTAGACTGGCCCACGTTCAAGGGAATGGAGTCATAGACTCCACCACCTTATGGGAAAATGTCATTCGATATGCAGAAGAGCATGTGGGATAGGACATGCTTTTGCTGCCGTCTTTGGAAAATACAATCTACCACACAAGGCTTCATCATGTGGAATGCAATTAAAAGGGCTTTGAGGATATGTATTTGGTTAACTTTTAATATTTGAAAATGACTCGTTGTGTTTTCCTTTTCTTTATTTATTTTTAAAGTTGTGAGTTACATGTTTTGAAAAATAAATATATTTATTTATTTTTGGCTGTGTTGGGTCTTCGTTGCTGAGTGCAGGCTTTCTCCAGTTGCGGCGAGTGGGGGCTACGTACGCTTCGTTGTGGTGCACGGGCTTCTCATTGCAGTGGCTTCTCTTGTTGCGGAGCATGGGCTCTACGCGCCCGGGCTTCAGTAGTTGTGGCACGTGGACTCAGCAGTTGTGGCTCGCGGGCTCTAGAGCACAGGCTCAGTAGTTGTGGTGCACGGGCTTAGTTGCTCTGCAGCATGAAATTATGTAGGGCTTTTTTTTTTTTTTTTTTTTTTTTGCGGTACGCGGACCTCTCACTGTTGTGGCCTCTCCCGTTGCGGAGCACAGGCTCTGGATGCGCAGGCTCAGCAGCCATGGCTCACGGGCCTAGCTTCTCCGTGGCATGTGGGATCTTCCCCGACCAGGGCATGAACCCGTGTCCCCTGCATCAGCAGGCGGACTCTCAACCACTGCGCCACCAGGGAAGCCCTTTCTTAGTTTTTTGATACATTTCAGAATACGTTGCAGCATCAGCATATTTCACTTCACTGTGCACATGATTAACACTAGTTCAAAATTTTTTTAAATAAAACATTTGTAAGTAAACTATAGTGAAATGTACAGATCCTGAGTGTACCATTTGATGAGTTTTGACAAATGCATTTAAGTTGTGAAACCCAAACCTCTGTTAAGGTATAACCTCAGAAATTTCCCTCAGTCCCTGCCACCACTTTTTACATTTTTTTCCCCAACTTTACCTGTTTTAGAATTCCAGATAAATGGAACCATACATTATGGACGGTTTTGTGTCAGGTATCTTTGACTCTGCATATATTTTTGAATTTTCATCCATGTTGGATATAACAGCTCTTCCCTTTTATTGCTGAGTAATACTCCAGTGTATAAGTATATCATAGTTTTTTTAGTCATTTCTGTTGGTCACCTGGGCTACTTCCAGCTTTTTGGCTGTTTTAACCATCCCAAAGGATTCACCATAATCAGGATACAGAATAGTTCCCTCACCCCCCAAGACTCCCTTGTCCTATCCCTATGCAGAGTAACTCTAAGGTTATCTTTCCTCTTGTACATAGCCCCTGGAAACCACTGATGTGCTCTTATAAGAATGTTTATAAATGCAGTCATACATTATACAGCTTTTTGCAGTCGGCTTTTTTTTTCACTCAGCATGATGGCTTTGAGATTCATTCAAGTTGTTGCATTGTTCATTTCTTTTTATTATCTAATAGTATGTCTTGTGTGGATGTACTACTGTTTGTGTATTTATCTGTTGAAGGACATTTGGGTTGTTTCCAGTTTTAGACAATTATGAATAGAGCTGCTATTAAATATGTAAGTCCAGATTTTTGTGTGAACATTTCATTTCTCAAGGGTAGATAACCAGGAATGGGATAGCTAGGTCATATGGTAAGTTGATTTAGATATGATTTTCTTTGTATTCTCCTTCGGGTTTACCGCCTTCTAGAATCTGTAAATTTATGTCTTGCATCTAATTTGGGAAATTCTTGACTGTTATTTCTTTTTAAAAAATAATTAATTAATTAATTTGGTTGCACTGGGTCTTAGTTGCGGGAGGCAGGCTCCTTAGTTGTGGCATGCGAACTGTTAGTCGTGGCATGCATGTGAGATCTAGTTCCCTTACCAGGGATTGAACCTGAGCCCCCTGCACTGGGAGTGTGGAGTTTTATCCACTGTGCCACCAGGGAAGTCCTTTGACTGTTATTTCTTGATTGATTGATTGATTGTTTTACTGCCCTATTCTCTCCTCTCTTTTTGGGACTCCAATTGTGTGTATGTTCAGCCTTTTGATTCTGTCTCACGTATCACTGATGCTATGTTCAGTCTTTGTTTTACAATCTTTTTTCTAAGACTGAATAATTTCTTTGACTCTGTCTTAAGTTCACTGTGTGTTTTTGGCCATCTCTTATCTGCTAATAATAAGCCCATTCAGTGAATTTTTTAATTCAATTTTTTTTTTAGTTCTAGAATTTCCTGTGGGCTCTCTTTTATATTTTACTGATTCTCTAATTCAATTTCCTAGCCATTCATTATAAGCACTTAAAAGTTTTTTTCCTTGATCACAATTATAATAGTTGCTTTAAAATCTTTGACTATTAATTATAATGTCTTGGTCATCTGAAGTCAGTTTCTATTATCTTTTCTTTTGATTTTGTTTTATAGTTTTTTGTTTCTTTGTATGTCTAGTAATTTTGGTTTGTATACTGGCCTTTGTGAATGATACCTTGTAGAGTCTGAATTCTCTTATGTTTTATTTAAGGTTTTTTTTTTTTTTTAAAAATAGGGTATTAACTTGGCTGGATCCATATTTGAAACTGTCTTTCTTGTTGGGCAACCTCTGAAATTTCTAATAATTTCTTTCAGCCAGAGCTGGGCTACTTGGATTCTGCCCCATGTGTGTATAGTTTAGGTGTCAGATATTTGGGCAGCGTTTTTTTTGTTTTTTGTTTTTAATTTTATTCCTTCCTCCCTCCCTCCCTTCCTCGTTTCTGCACCCGGGTTTTCTCTAGTTGCAGTGAGCGGGGGCTTTGTTGCGGTGTGGTGGCTTCTTTTGTTGCGGAGCACGGGCTCTAGACGCGTGAGCTTCAGTACTTGCGGCATGTGGGCTCAGTAGTTGTGGTGTGTGGGCTCTAGGGTTCATGGGCTTCAGTAGTTGTGGTGCATGGGCTTAGTTGCTGCACGGCATGTGGGATCTTCCCGGACCCAGGCTCAAACCCATGTCCCCTACATTGGCAGGCAGATTCTTAACCACTGCGCCACCAGGGAAGTCCTTGGACAGTGTTTTTATGCACTGTTGGACATGCCTGCTCTGTTGTTCTTTCTGGGGTTTATCCCCTCTTTTCTGGTCCTGAGTTTATCCTGAATGCTTTCTTCTTGTTTCTTCTTGTCAGTAAGACTGTTTCTATTCACGTTTTGACTTCCCTACCTGGGCTGCTCAGGGCCCGCTCCCAAACAGAAAGTTTAAAATAAAGAAGTAAAATCCTGTAAACTCAACCAGTGCCATTGCATTCTTCCAGGTGTCAACTCCCTTCCAGTTTCTGCCTTCTTTTAGTCACTCTCTGGTGCCTTCAGGTAGTTAGTTCTTTATATTTTGTCCAGAATTCATAGTTGTTACCCACAGGAGGGTTAGTCTATAAGATTTTCCCCTACCTTGATGTAAATGTATATTTTTTTATATATGTAAGGAAATTTTACCCCATAATCCCCTGTCTGTACTTCTTTTATATTTTTGGTCAGAATTGCTTCACATGTTTATGCCTAATTCATTCAAAGACAAGGGAATGACAAATAGTTCTTAATGTATTATCCTTGCACCCCTGAGGTTTCTGAGATTTTCAGGGGTTTCATGAAGTCAAAAATATTTCCATAATAACCCCACCAAGTTATTTGCCTTTTTCACTTTCATTCTTTCATCAGTGTATACGTAGTATAGCTTTCTAGAGGATGCACAGCGTGTTAAATTGCAACAGATTGAATGCAGAAGATATGAGACTCCAACTATCTTCTATTAAGCCAGACATCAAAGAGATTTGCAAAAATGTGAAGTGCCTCATTTTTATTGTTTTGGAAAAGTTACTTTTCACAAAAATATATTTTTTAGCATGTAATTGTTTTATTATTTTTAAATAAGTTAATAAATATTTAAAATTTTCCTCAGTTCTAGTTTCTAATACATTAAATATTGATAGAGATGACCTAGATAAACTAAAGCTCTCTGGGTCTGGTTCTTATTAATTTTAAGAGTGCACAGACAACCTGAGCACAGAAAGTTTGAGAAGGGCTAGTTTACACTAATCATTACTCACCTCCTAAGACTGAGAATTAGGCTCATCTCTGGTTTAATATATGTGACCATGTGTTGGGTGGATAACAAAATTGAGGTTATGTTAAAAAGGAAGAGGGTTAATGGTTGCTGCCATTAACTGCTAACTCTACTGCACGTATGTGTCAGGATACCTCAGTCTACACTAAAAGTTGTGGTATTTTAAAATTATAAACGTAACGTATATTGTTACTGATTCCACTAATTTTTCTTATGAGGTTTTTGGGTACAATGTTGGATCCTAGTTTCTTTGAGATAAGATCCAAATATTTTCCATAATTCAATCTTTGAAGAGTACATTTAAAACTTTAGGTAATGTAAATTAATATTGATAAATATTTAGATGCTAAATGTTCTGTATATGTTAAACACAGGTTTTATATGGAATGTTAGAATATCTCTTGCTGCAAAAATGAATTTCAAGGTTTGAGAATTTATCCCATTCCCTTCTCTGATTACTAGAGATTCCCAGGTACCCCATCATAAAGTATATTTGTGGCCTGGACATTTTGTAAAAGAACATTTTGGTATTTTATGCTCTGCTTTGTCACTCATCCTGAGGCTCTTTGAGTAACAAATTTTAAAGAGAGATCCAGTTGGGTACTTTTTAAGCAGTGCACCATAAACTTTAATGTGCATATGTGGATCTTGTGGATCTTGTTAAAATGCAGAATTTGACTCAGTAGTTTGGGGGTAGGATCTGAGATTCTCCATTTCTAACAAGCTGTCATGTGATGCTGCTCCTGGTCCCTGGGACAAAACTGTGAGGAGCAAGGCTCTAAATAACCTATGAGAGAATTAGAAAGATCTGAATCCTGTCAATATAGGCTGAATGTACCTGCCTTTTTCCCATTTGCCCCTATAAGAGATACAGGTTAGTGATTCTGAGGTTGGGCTTCTGGAGTGATAAGCCTTATATGTAGGAAAGGGGGCAAAACAGGGCAGATTTAGAATTCGTAAATAGCAATAACTTTTGATCTTGCCATTAAATTTCCGTAGTCTTTTTTTTTTTTAATTTTTTATTGAAATGTAGTTGATTTACAGTGTTGAGTTTCAGGTGCACAGCAAAATGATTCAGTTATACATTATATCTATTCTCTTTTAGATTCTTTTCAATTATAGGTTATTATAAGATGTTGAGTATAGTTTCCTATGCTATACTGTAGATCCTTGTTGGTTATCTATTTTATATGTAGTAGTGTGTATATTTTAATCCCAAACTCCTAATTTATCCCTCCTCACCAACCCCCCGCCAAGTCTTTTACTTTCTATATGGTAGTTGTTGGACATGTGGTCAATATAAGTTGGATTTGTTCTTTACCCCGTGTTTAACTTCTTTGTCTGAATGTCAGAGGAAATGGAAAATTTAACTTGAATATGTGGTTTTACAACTCTTTAATTTACTTGCAGGCATTGATCAATATGACAGAGATAGCATCATAAATGATTTTAAGAATGGGACCTGCAAACTTCTTGTTGCTACGTCTGTTGCTGCCCGAGGCCTAGATGTGAAACATCTGATTCTTGTAGTAAATTATAGCTGCCCCAACCATTATGAGGATTATGTGCACAGAGCAGGACGGACTGGAAGAGCAGGCAACAAAGTAAAAATAATTGCTTTTAAAGTTGATTTTTATTATGTTAAAATACAAGTGTTTCTTTATGATTATAAAGAGATAATAGGAGTTATGGGGACATTCTGAAAATCCTTCATCATCAGAGTATGGGGATAGTTGATGTTCATCATTTATATACATCTACATGTCTTAAGTGCTGTTCTCTGTAGGCAGATAGTGTTAACCATTTGTGTCCCCAAAAGGTATTTTTCCCCACCTAAAAATTTCTGTATATACATACATGCATATAGTTCAAGATCTTTCATTGCTTTTTTTAAAATAAGGGATCATGAAATACACTCAGCCCACACCCCCCCTGTTCTCACCCCCCTATACACATGAATATTATTTGCTTTTTTGACTTATCTGTATTCTGTTAAGTATATAGTTCTAACTCTTTCTTTTTGAAGGCAGCACTGATGGAAGCACTGATGGTGATATATTTGATATTACAACCATGGACATTTCTACATACTGAAGCAATAATAGTATTAATAGGTTATATTTATGGAGTATTTATTAAATGCCCACCACTGTTCTGAGTGCTTTACATATATCATCTCATTTTATTCTCACAAATTCCCTTTGAGGTAGATAATATTACCCCTTTTAACAGATGAGAAAAGTTGAGGCACACTGACATTGTTACTTGATAAATTTACATAGCTAATAAGTAGTGATGGCATTTATTCTTTTAACCTGAGTTATTCTGTGGATTTGGGAAACTTTTTGTGTAAAGGGCCAGGTAGTTAAAATTGTAGCCTTTTTGGGCCACACGCAGTCTCTGTCACATTGTGTGTGTGTGTGTGTGTGTGTGTGTATACGTGTGTACACAACCCTAAAAAATGTAATACCACTTTTAGTTCATGGATCGTATAAAAGTAGGCCATGGGTCAAATCTGGTAACTAGGTACTCCTGAAATAAAATATTAAATCATGTTTTAAAATTTATAACAGTTCACTGGTAGGGTAGAGTGTTTTGTGAAGATGGCAATCTAATTGTGTTTGCTATTCCTCTACTTACAACTCCAGTCTTTCTCTTGCCTGAACCAAAAAGCTGCTGGGGACACCTGCATCCTTAGGCTTTAGAGAATCCCAGGGAAGTGATATAGCTGACTTCATTTTTGTATATGTTAAAAACATATCAGATATACATGTGTGTATGTTTTTATATCTTTTAATTGGTCTTTAAAAAATATGGGAAGCTGTATTCTAGGACGTTAACACAGGTTAGCTGGGGTAGAGAGGTGCAGTAGGTAGTGGAGGAAGGGAATGCAAGCAAAAAGGGAGAAATAAGATATATTAAAGTTAATACTTATGACAGTGGAGTTGTACATTTATGTAAAAATCACATGTATTTCCCTTTATGCATAAAGAGATTAGAAATTTTCTGGTTTTGCTTATTTTTAAATATTAAACTTAGGTATTTCACTTTGAACCATTAAAGAATTTAGTAGGACTCTTTTGTGGTCTTTGAAATTCTTTAGTAATGGAGTCATCTTAAAGAGGGTATATTAGGTGACTCAGATTTTATCTTATTTGTGATCTAAGGAGGATTCATCTTGTTAGTGTTTAATAGTATCACTTTTTCATCATTCACTAGGGCTTCGCCTATACTTTCATCACAGAAGATCAGGCTCGGTATGCTGGTGACATAATTAAAGCCCTTGAATTGTCAGGGACTGCAGTGCCACCTGATCTAGAGAAACTTTGGAGTGATTTCAAAGATCAACAGAAAGCTGTGAGTTTTTTAAGTCTCATTTTTATGCAAGTCATTGTGTTCTAGATCTTGAATATTTAATACCTGTAAATCTTGATAGGATTATTTTCACTTATCTCTTTAGCGAGGAAGGGAAAGGAGTGAAAATAAAATGCTCCCTTTTGCTTCAACTTAGTATTTTTTGTAGTCTACATAGAGTTCCTTTTTCTCACATGCTAGATGAAATGTTTTTGTTACATTGTCAACACCGCCTTGAAAAATATTTAGTTGCCATAAATTCCTGAATATTAAAGTTTTTTATTATGAAATTAACTTTCTTGTTTTTCCTTGAAAGGAAGGGAAAATAATTAAAAAGAGTAGTGGGTTCTCTGGTAAGGGATTCAAGTTTGATGAAACAGAACAAGCTTTGGCAAATGAGAGAAAGAAGTTACAAAAAGCTGCTCTTGGTCTTCAAGATTCGGATGATGAGGATGCTGCAGTTGATGTAAGTATTGTTGTTCTAAGCCTTATTCTTACCAGTTGAATCAATTATTCCTTTGGTACTGGAGGTTTTACCATAGGCTTGTTTAGTTAGCAAGTTACTGGAAACTTTTCGTTGTGTACCCTTCTCAGTTTTTTTCTGTGTATACAGACGTATTCACATATGCCTGTGTTTCTGTAATTTCATAAACATGAGATCATACTGCTTTATAATCTTTACAATAGTCCTATGTTGAAGTCTTCCCTTTTAGTAAATTCACTCTTATGCTATTCTTTGGTTACATATTTCATTATATGGATGTTCCACTGTTTAATGAATCAAATCCTTATTTTTGAATATATGGAAACAAACATGTTTGTTTCCATGTATTTTTTATTTGGAATATACTTTACTGTACTTCATCGCTCATTCTTGAACATTAAACCTTGCACATTCGTTGCATTAAGTCTTGAGGATGAATGTATAAATGGAATTGCTAGGCCAAAGGGTGTATCTAATTTGGTCTTAAAACGTTGTCAGATTGTTCTCCTGCAAGGTGAGTACCAGTTTGCACTCACAATAGTGTTATATAAGAGTGCCTGGCTCCCTGTATCTTTAACATCATTGGTACTAATATTGTTTTTTAATCTTTTACAATTTAATTGTTATACAACATCCTTAGTAATAATAATAGTCAACATTTATTGAGTTCTACTAAGTGCCATGTCCTGTGCAAAGTGCTTTACAGGGATTATTTCATTTACTTCCTCACAATAGCTAGATGAGTGGATACTCAGAGTATTCCCATTTTATAATTGAGGAGACTGAGGCTTAGAAAGAAATAACCTTTTCAGATTTGCATAGCTGTTAAGGGGAGGAGCTGGGATCTATACCCATTCTGTTCTTACTTCAAAGCCCATGTTCTTAGCTTACAGAATTATTTGTAACCCAGTGAAAAGGGACCCTGAGGACTCAGCAAGTTAAGGGTTTCCCAGAGTATTCTTTGGAGCCTTAATCCCAGGATCTTGAGCTTTAGATGTTTTCATTATAAAATAATTTTGGAAAATCTGCCTAGTATATACCACTCTTAGTGGTATCCTATCAAAGGATGTGAAAAGTCATTAATAAAATAATCTTATTTAACTTTATTTGACACAGAAATCTTCCAACATATTTGATATTTGATCATAGAACTTTTTTTTGTTTGTTTTTGAAACATACCCTGTTAAACCTTAGCTCAGAACACAATTTAGGAAATCAGGAATTCAGTCTGATCTTGTCATTTCAGGAAATGACCACACTGGCTGTTAAGCACAGCCGGGACCAGACCAAGGTCTCCTATTAACTCTAGGCCATTTCTTACTAGCATACCATACTGGCTTAAAATTCAATTAAGTCAATATTTTAGTTATTTGTTACCATGTAACAAATCAATCCAAAACTTAGTAGGTTAAAACAGTAAACATTTATTATCTCATGATTCCTGAGGGTTAGGAAATCAGGAGAAGTTTAGCCAAGTAGTTCTTACTTAGGGTCTCATGAGTTTGCAGTCAAGCTGTTGTCCCAGGTTGCAGTTATCTGAAGGCTTCACTGATGCAGGACCATCTTCTTCCAAGATGGCTCAGTCACTTTAATGTTGGTAGGATGCCTCTGTTCTTCACTCTGCATTTGTGTCCTTACAGCATGGCAGCTGGCTCCCCCAGAATGAGTGATCCAAGAGAGAGCAAAGAGGAAGCCTTAGTACCTTTTATGACTAGTCTCTGAAGTTACATACTGGCTTTTCCACTTTTTTTTTGTCTGTTAGAATCAAATCACTAAGTCGAGGCCACATTTAAGGAGAGGCTCCACCTCTTGGAGGGAAGAGTATTAAAGAATATGTGGGATTGTTTTTAAAACCACCTCAGTTTTTTTATGTTACTTAAACATTTTTAAAAAATCTCATAATGAAATATGTTGATTTTTTTCCTTCTTGTTAAAATATAAGTTTTGTAAAAAAAAAATAGAGCAATACTAAAGTGAATAAAGTTAAAAGTAAAGTTACCCCTGTCACCTAGCTCCATATACCTTCCCCATTCCTGATTTATGCATTTGTTTTGGATTTTAACGCCATGTATGCTGTTTAATTTAAAAGGGTTATTTAAATGTTAGTTTAAAAGTAGTTGGTAACTCAAACCCCTTAGTAGATAACAAATATTTTAAAAAGAAGATAAGTTGTCTGTTTCCATTTCAGTAAAAGGTCTTTCTAAATTAACCTAATTAATTTTAAACCCTGAAAAAAGCTTGCTCTTCATTTGAGATTTAAAATATTAGCCTAATTTTCAGCATTGCTCTTGCTTTGATGGGGAAACCAACCTTCATTTCTTTCCTTCCTTGAAGGAAAAAAACCAATAAAGGCTTTTTTTCCTGATTCTCTTACCCAGTGTTTTAGATAAATCCAATTGCATTTTTGAAGTTGGGAAGAAATTTAGGAACCCTGTTGCAGCATTTGCCCTGGGAACCACTGACTGTATTTTTAGGTGTCCACTGGTCTTGAGTTATTGCCCTTGTCCAGCCCCTTTCATTGCAGTGTATGTAATTTGGCCTTAAGGCCTTGGCCCTGGAGCAACTCATCTGCATCAAATTGTCTGCTCTGTCTTGACAGCACATGTTCTTCATTTACTGAATTGGGATGTATCTGTACCACTCAGGAGTCTGCTGAAGTGGTTCTTGCAGCCTTGTATCTCTGTTTCTTTCTTTCCTTCCTTCCTCCCTCCCTCCCTCCCTCCCTCCCTCCCTCCCTCCCCCCCTCCCTCCCTCTCTCCCCTCTCCTCCCTTTCCTTTCCCCTTCTCCTCCTCTTCTCCCTCTATAAATTGGTATTTTTAATTAGATTTTTACTAATCCTTTTTCTTCTTGTTTAGATTGATGAGCAAATTGAAAGCATGTTTAATTCAAAGAAGAGAGTGAAGGATATGGCTGCTCCTGGAACATCTAGTGTTCCTGCTCCAACTGCAGGAAATGCTGAGAAGTTAGAAATTGCAAAGAGATTGGCTCTTAGAATCAATGCTCAGAAGAATTTGGGGATTGAGTCTCAGGTATTAAGTAATTTGTTCCAAGTCTTAGTACTTTTTGTAAGTTCTTTGATTTAAATGCTTTTCAGGAATTATGGCAGCACAAGTGAACAAGAAGTTATTTTAGACACTGAGGTAGTAAGCATTTAACATTATTCTCAATACAGAATTCTTTAATTATTATATTTGGGTGATTTCTCTAGTGTGGTTAACTGAGGTCTTAATGCCTAGTCTGGAAGGCCTAACTGTTAAGCATGTTAACCATGGATAATTTTATAAAGTAGTATTCTGATTGATCTTAACAAAATGCTAAAGAAATAACTCTCTTTTCTTTCTTTTCTGTTTATATTAGGTGGGTTATTGGGCACACAAACAATACCTTGGAAGTATGAATATCCAGTTACATAACTGAAACTAACATGGGTTTAGACAGTGGGAAAATGTGTTAAATATTTCACTTGCCTTGTTTCTCTTGGGAGTTTTTTGGTTAACTTAATTTTTTTTTTGAAGTATAGTTGATTTATAGTGTTGTGATAGTTTTTGCTGTACAACAAAGTGATTCAGTTGTACATATATATATATTCTTTTTTCCATTATGGTTTATTACAGGATATTGAATATAGTTCCCTCTGCTATACAATAGGACCTTCTTTACCCATTCTCTATATAATAGTTTGTATCTGCTAATCCCAAACTCCCAATCCATCCCTCCCCCAGCCCCCTCCCCCTTGGCAACCATAAACAAGTCTGTTCTCTATGTCTGAGTCTGTTTCTGTTTTGTAGATAGGTTCATTTGTGTCATATTTTAGATTCCACATATAAGTAATATCATATGGTATTTGTCTTTCTCTTCCTGACTTACTTTCCTAGTATGATAATCTCTAGGTTCATCATGTTGCTGCAAATGGCATTATTTCATTCTTTTTTATGGCTGAGTAGTATTCCATTGTGTGTATGTATATATGTACATATGTGTGTGTGTGTGTGTGTGTGTGTGTGTGTATACACATACCACATCTTCTTTATCCATTCATGGACATTTAGGTTGTTTCCATGTCTTGGCTATTGTAAATAGTGCTGCTATGAACATAAGGGTGCATGTATCTTTTTGAATTATAGTTTTGTCCAGATATATGCCCAGGAGTGGGATTGCTGGATCATATGGCAGCTCTACTTTTAGTTTTTTGATGAACCTCCATACTGTTCTCCATAGTTGCTGCACCAGTTTACATTCCCACCAACGGTGTAGGAGGGTTCCCTTTTCTCCACACCCTCTCCAGCATTTTGGTTAACTTAATTTTAAACTAAGGTTAAATTTTCATAGCATTCCTAAAGAACAATTTGTTAATTTTGACAGTATTTTTAAGATTTTGAGAGTTTGGGGACCTGCAGGGCCCTGTGTCCAGTAGCCTGTATAGGTTCAGGTCTCTAGTGTCCAAGTGGGATGACCAAGCTAGAGGCCAGTGGGCTGACCCAGTGAGGCAGCCACAATCAAGGCTCAGAGCCTTGGGTCTCTGCATCTGTTTTAGTTAGCCAGTGAGTTACTATAAATTGTTTACTGTACTCAAGCCTGTGCCTCTTCTGACAACAGGGACACAGCACCTCACCTAATATTCTCTTGGATTATTGCTACTAATAACTCTTTACTGTGAAAACAAATGGCTCTAACTTTTCGCTGTTGTTAGAAGAGCTTGTGGTGTGAGTCGTGTATTACCCACAGAAGAATTATCTCTGCATTAGGCACATAGTAAAATTAAGTTCAAATTTTAAAAAATGTGTTGAGTAAAGTCATTTACTGTAATTTATAGAATGTTGGGTTGGTCCATGGGGGAAGGAAGAGCTCAGTGGTGGTAGTGGGCAAAGATTCTGATTCAGAGGAAAACTCCTAGTAGCCACAAAGTATGTAAATGATTTTAGAAATATTATACTATATTTGATATCAAGAGTTACCTAATTATGTATGATTCAGTAGAATTTTTAATGTAAAATTGAATATTATTGTTTTCTCATCAAGTAAGGGAGATATATTAAACTGTCTGTTATAAATATATGCTGTTAAATTGCACTTACGGGTAGCACTTTACATTAGAAAGATGCTTTTAGTTAGTGGCTTTCCAGAGAATACTTTGTGGTGGGATCTTTGGTCTTGTCTCTGCCCTCATTTGAGATTTGACTGTAGGTCTTCTTTAACTGCAGGATGTGATGCAGCAGGCCACCAATGCAATTCTTAGAGGTGGCACCATCCTGGCTCCCACTGTCTCTGCAAAAACCATTGCAGAGCAACTTGCTGAAAAGATCAATGCCAAGCTTAATTATGTGCCTTTGGAGAAACAAGAAGAGGAGAGACAGGATGGTGGACAGAATGAATCTTTTAAGAGATATGAAGAAGAATTAGAGATCAATGACTTCCCACAGGCAAGTAACAGATTTAAACTTTTTTTTTTTTTTATTGTAGAGTAGAAACTCCTTTTTTAGGAGCGAAAATGCCTTGTTTAAAACCCATGAACATTTAAATGGCTGCTTTACTTTTTATCTAGATGGGGAGACAGCACTAGAAATTCCATATTTATGATTATGTTCTAGTTACATTAGAATCTAAATGAATTTATGATGCAGGTATTAATTATAATCTTAATATTGACCATAATATGATTTAGTTAACCTATTCTTTGTCAGTACATCAGGTTTCTTTATTCTGTTGTAAAGTGATTTTTTACCCCCACTCTTTTTTATTTTATTTTTTTAACATCTTTATTGGAGTATAATTGTCCCCCCACTCTTTATTTCATAGACTGCTAGGTGGAAAGTTACCTCTAAGGAAGCTCTGCAGAGAATCAGTGAATATTCTGAAGCTGCAATTACAATCAGAGGAACATACTTCCCACCTGGCAAAGAACCCAAGGAAGGAGAGCGGAAAATTTACTTGGCAATTGAAAGTATGTACTGTTCGTTCTGTTTCAATCTTGAGTTAGATCACAGTTGATATAGATGTAATAGACACAGAAAGAATATGAGGTCAGTTCTAGAGAGGACTGAAAATGAGGAACACCTATAAGAAAAAAAATAGTTTCATCTATCATTGTGGTCTTTATTTAGAAGTTTAGTACATATATAGAGGTGAATGATCTGTGTTTGGGACTCTTTCAGTTTTGACAATTTGGTCAAATTGAAAATCACTCTATAAGAAAACATGTATTTTCAGGACTGGTTTGTTTATGCTTCCAGTAAGTAGAACGTTCAGGCCAAAGTTTAGGTTAGAAAGTAAATCAACTATATATAATAGTCCACTTAATGCTTGTTTATCCAAGCAAATATTGCCTGTGATTTTATGCCTAAAAGTTCATACATACCTTTTTAAAAAACAGGATAGGACAATTAATACCATAACTCACAGGGTATATTTATTTCTTTATTTTTGGCTGAGTTGGGTCTTCATTGCTGTGCCCGGGCTTTCTCTAGTTGTGGCCAACGGGGGCTACTCTTTGTTGCGGTGTGCAGGCTTCTCATTGCGGTGGCATCTCTGATTGTGGAGCACGGGCTCTAGGCGGATGGGCTTCAGTAGTTGCAGCACGCGGGTTGTAGAGCACAGGCTCAGTAGTTATGGCGCACGGGCTTAGTTGCTCCGCAACATGTGGAATCTTCCCGGACCAGGGCTCGAACCCATGTCCCCTGCATTGGCAGGCAGATTCTTAACCACTGCGCCACCAAGGAAGTCCCTTAAAGGGTATAAGTAATGCGTTATCTAAGAGTGATCAGGTGTGTTTTTTAACCTTATTTTATACATTCATGAATGAATTCAAAAGACAGTTTCCAGTTTGATTTTTTTCCTACTTCGTTATGTACTGCATGGTAGATAACTTGTCTCCCTTCATTTATATTTAATTTGAACATTTTAATAATAGATTTTTAAGCATAGACCAGCCACAGATCCATTTCATCTACTTAATGAACTAAATATTTTTTGAACACTGGTGTTGTAGCTGTGAAGAGGTTTTACTCCATGTGTCATGTAAATCCAGAGTCTGCATATCTACTGCTTAAATGGCTTAGCTGGCTACAAAGGAGCTCTCCCATACCTTGTATAATCTTAAACACCAGTCTAGTCCTTTGAGTTATACACATCACTTCTAACAAGGAAGCCTTACTTGATCTCATTTCACCACTCTGTAGCTCTTTACTTGCTTTGTTTTTCTTCACAGTACTCATTACATAGAAATTATAGTATATTTTTACTTGTTTCTGTCTCCCCTACTAGAGCTCTGTGAATGCAGTGACTTTATCATCTTCTGTATTCCCAGTGTCTGACACATGGTAGGTAGGCACTTGATAAATTTTCTGAATAATGCATCTGATCATGCTCTAGAGCCACTTCTCTTCTGCACACAAAATATTATTTGACAGGCATATCCATGTGATCTCGCTAAAGCCGCACCATCCAATAAAAACTCTGATGGCTGTGGAGCACTTGAAATACGGCCAGTGTGACCAAGAAATTTTAAATTTAATTTAATTTTTATTAACTTAAATCTAAATAGCCACATAGCTGATGGCTACTGAATTGGCTAGCTCAGCTCTAAAGTTTGTTGCTGGAAAGATCAATGGAAATACAAACTGAAAGTATATTGTAAATAAGGTTTATCACTAGTTAGTATTTTCTTGTTATATTTTGGCATTCCTTTGATTTTGGTGAGGACTTTATAACTGTATGTAAGTTCCTTACTGAAATAAATATAAACTAAAAATGTTTTAAATATATATGAGGACTTTTTATTTTTTCTTGCGGTACGCGGGCCTCTCACTGTTGTGGCCTCTCCCGTTGCGTAGCACAGGCTCCGGACGCGCAGGCTCAGCGGCCGTGGCTCACGGGCCCAGCCGCTCCGCGACATGTGGGATCTTCCCGGACCGGGGCACAAACCCGTGTCCCCTGCATTGGCAGGTGGACTCTCAACCACTGCGCCACCAGGGAAGCCCGAAGACTTATTTTTAGGGTTTGATTCTTTCCTGGACAAAACAAAGAATTTCACAGATGTGAAAGTAAATTAGTACTGTGCCTATTTACTTTACTTTTAACTGGTGACCTCAAATTGTTTTTGTGTGACTTCTTAACATAAAGACTACAAGAAGAGAAATGCACGTGCAGTGTGCATCTCATTTACCCTAAGTAGAAGTTGTTTCCTGGTCAAAATGCTTGATAGGATCAGAGTAAGTTAAAAAACAGAAAAGTTTTGTTACCAGGATTGAGCTGGGGTTTTGTTTTTTTCTCCTTTAATAAGGGTTTGCCTGGTTGATGTAAGGTTTTTATTACTTTCTGAATTCTGATAAAATTGATTTTAATAGTTTTTGCAAGTTTATTCACTGCTTTTGTGGAGGGACAGGCTTTTGAAATTCCCTCCTGTGCCATTTTCACTGATGTCACTCTCACTTTCGGACTTTTTAAAATGAAGAATTGTGGCGAAGGTAAAACTCAGATATAGCCTTTATGTTTTCCATATTATTGAAATTCTACCTTTACAGTACAGTAAGATTCATACATATGTTAAATGGTATGCAAAGAATGTGGGTCCAGAACTAGGCAAGTTGTATTTTTTTGTTTGTGATTGTGACTTTGAGAAACTGGATCATATCTATTTCAAGTCAGGTTTTTAAATGGCACCCTTTTATATATCCTGAAAGACTTTTGCTCTGCCAGTGACTCAGTGTGTTTCTGAATCATGTGACACTGTTCCTTATTGTGAGGCAAAATGCGGGTTGCTGGCACCTCAGCGTTCAAGGAGAGAAAATTAACACTGAAATCTTTCTGCACTTGGAACTGGACAGCTCTCTCTTACTACTGTGTTCATTAGGCCATACAGGATGTCATTCAGTAGAATCTGATGATAAAACCTTTTGTAAACATGGAGTCATCCTTGTATATTCAGCTTGAATGTCATAGGTGTCATTTAAGCAAAACCAGTATTGTATTTTTTTTTGCAATAACATAACTGTAGTTTATTCTGAATATCTCTAAGATTTCAAAACCAGTATTTTAAATGACTGCCTTTTAAAGAGGTAAATCAGAGATGATTGTTTGCTTTGAAAAAGGATCCCATATATAATTTATTAATTTAAAAGTAATTATACTTATTTAGTGTAGTATAATTAATGTATGCCAGGTTTAATTTGTATATAACTTTATCAGAACATATCTCCTGTACTACCAAGTGAAGTGAAATGAGAAGCCCACAGCTTCTGCTGACTTTTCCATCCACCTAAAGTGGTTCTGGGTGCTTCTTTCCACTGTCAACTTGTATTTAGGAAGTAACATCTAATTTTTATAATCTAAGCAAGGTTTCTCTCCCCCAGTAAAAAGATAACCTTGTCAGAAATGAATCTTGAGAATTCTGGCAACATAAATATGCTAAATAAGAGCTGGAGATTGGTAATTAAAATGACCTAAAGCTTTGAGAATTTTCATAGATGATTAGATTTAAAGGATCTTTTAGTTTTTGAAACTCCAACCAAATCAACTGAACACTAATAGGATGAAAACAGGTGTTGGAAGGAGCCTAGTGTCATCTGTTTCTAGTTCTGTAATTGGAGGGACCCCACTGCCTGGCTCCTTAGAGGCTCTGTGTGGCTCAGCAGCTCCCGGCAGTGGGAAGGAGAACAGGAAGGACGTACGTGCCTAGCCAGCCTGTATAATTTATAGCCTGTTTTGTGACCCTCTGCTTTTACTAGTGGAGAATCCCTTAAAAGCAGCCAGAGTTGTTTTGGGACCAATGAAAGGAAATGCCACTTTTTCATGACAGCTTATAAACATATGTAACCTATTACCTAAAGAAGCTGTGTCAGTCAAAAATTTAAACTGGTCCAAATGGTCAGGCTCTAACTAACGCAGGAAAATTGCTCTTCACTTGGAGCTGGGTGGGAGTATCATTTTCCTTCTTTTTAAAACAGCAGAGAATGTCAACAGGCTACACATCAACTCATGCCAAGTAGCATATTTTCCTCCTGAATTTCATTTTTTAAATAATTTTCATTCTGGCTTGGCTCTTGATTATACCCTTGGCTCCACGTTCATCTACCTTTCTTCCCTTCCAGCACCCACAGCTTTAAAATGTTTTGGTCAGTGGCTGGTCGAGGTGTAGGGCTTAGATTAGATATGTTGCTCTGACTTCACAGCCGTACTCATGGCCCTTTCCTTCCTGTTGTTAAACTGTTTCTTTTTCTTCCTCCTCCTCCTCCTCTTCTTTCTCCACTTCCTCCTCTTCCCCTCCCCCCTCCCATTTCTTTTCTTCCTCTTCTCCCTCCCACTCCTCCCTTCGTCCTTTCCTCTCCTCTCCTCTCTATGGGTTTGAAAAAGCATATCTAATAAGGGGGGAAATTTTCCCATTTCTTGTGAATTGTTTTCCTTATTTGATTTTCTTACATAAAATGATAAGAACAGGACTTCCCCGGTGGTTCAGTGGTTAAGACTTCGAGCTTCTACTGCAGGGGACATGGGTTCGATCTCTGGTCGGGGAAGTTCCACATGCCATCATTTTTTTTTTTAATGATAAAAACATAGTTCTCTACAACCCCAGTTCTTCTTTTATTCTTTGACATTTCACTCCTAGTCCTTAATCTCTAGTCTGCTTCTTTGGTCCAGCTCTATTCCTTTTATAGATGTGCACCGTGTTACCTCTCTAGATGTACCTACTTCCTGGCATTGTCCCCTGGCTTCAAATCCCTCCACACTTAGCCTTGATGGCTCTCTAATCTCCGTCTCTCCTCTACTTCTGCTCCTTGTTTCCATTGGCCTTACTGAAATTTCCAACTTGGTGTCCCCTGAGCACCTCAGCCACAACGATCTCAGAATCGAATTTCATCCACTATCACTGCTAATAGTAGCACCTGTTCTTCCTCTTGGATTCAGTATCTCCTTTATTACCTGTTATTTTCTTTACTTGCTGCTCAACTCTTAGCATCTTTGTTCCTCTTCTTCACTGTTCACATCTAGTCAGAAAAAACATCTTGTCCATTCTACCTTAAAAATGTGCTTTCAGGGGCTTCCCTGGTGGCGCAGTGGTTGAGAGTCCGCCTGCCGATGCAGGGGACATGGGTTCGTGCCCCGGTCCGGGAAGATCCCACATGCCGCAGAGTGGCTGGGCCCGTGAGCCATGGCCGCTGAGCCTGCACGTCCGGAGCCTGTGCTCCGCAATGGGAGAGGCCACAACAGTGAGAGGCCCGCGTACCGCAAAAAAAAAAAAAAAAAAAAAAAAAGTGCTTTCAGGGACTTCCCTGGTGGTCCAGTGGTTAAGACTCCACACTTCCGCTCCTGGGGGCAGGGGTTCAATCCCTTCTCAGGGAACTAAGATTCCGCATGCCGCACACGTGGCCAAAAAAAAAATATGTGCTCTCATGATGGTATGAACATAATCCTGTGAGAGCCCTGAGGGAAAAAGCACTTAACCCCACCTGGAGAAGTTAGGAAAGATTCTTGGAAGAAGTGATATTTAAAAGTTGCTCTGGGGACTTCCCTGGTGGCGCAGTGGTTAAGAATCTGCCTGCCAGTGCAGGGGACATGGGTTTGAGACCTGGTCTGGGATGATCCCACATGCTGTGGAGCAACTAAGCCCGTGTGCCACAACTACCGAGCCTGCGCTCTAGAGCCCGCGAGCCACAACTACTGAAGCCCGCGCACCTAGAGCCTGTGCTCTGCAACAAGAGAAGCCACCACAATGAGAAGCCTGCACACTGCAACGAAGAGTAAGTAGCCCCCGCTTGCCACAACTAGAGAAAGCCTGCACACAGCAATGAAGACCCAATGCAGCGAAAAATAAATAAATAAAATTTTATTGAAAAAATAATAGGGCTTCCTTGGTGGCGCAGTGGTTGGGAGTCCGCCTGCCGATGCGGGGGGCGTGGGTTCGTGCCCCGGTCTGGGAAGATCCCACATGCCGCGGAGCGGCTGGGCCCGTGAGCCATGGCCGCTGAGCCTGCGCGTCCGGAGCCTGTGCTCCGCCACGGGAAAGGCCACAGCAGTGAGAGGCCCGCGCACCGCAAAAAAAAAAAAAAAAGAAAAAGACGCATCATTTTTTTGGGAAAAAAAAATAGTAATAATAAAAGTTGCTCTGGTAGACTACTTACTACCTACTCATCTTGCTGTAATATCTTTACAAGTTTGTTTTTCTAATAGCCCAAAAGATCATAAAGAGATGAATGAGTACTTTGTATAATGAATCTCTTACAGTAATAGCATACATGGTGGGTGCTTAATGTTTCTTGAATTTATAACTATACAAATGTCTTCAGCCTACCTCATCTACTTGGCTATCTTGCTGTGTTCTTTCACACACTTTTAAAATTTTTCAACCATGCTGTACCTCTCTTACTTTTCAGTAGTTAAGCATTACTTTCGTAATCTGTACCATTACACACATGATTCCCTTTGTAAAATACTTTTCATGTCATCTCTCCTCCTCCAACTTGGCTAGTCCTCCATTCATCTTTAAGACTTTGCTCAGGTGACACTTTTCCAAAACATTTGCTGACTTTAAAGAGCATAATAAACATCCAATAAATATTTGCTAAATAAATGAACCTAGGAAGTTATATTTTCCTTTTACTTTTTCTTCTTCTCTTCTGGACAAATTGCGAATTATCTTTTCTTTGCATACCAACATACCAAGAACTTGTAACACTAGTACCTCACTAACCTTAACACTCTTAATACTAACATCACTGGCTACATTTGAAACTCTAAAAGTAATCGTAATAATAAGCAGCCATGATACAATGTAGATGATGTTCCACCAGGTATTGAAAGACTACCTTGGCAAGTAGTACAATGTTGCTGAAAGTCACGTACTGATCTCTAGGCAGTGGATAAACATCCAGCATAAATCTAGTAATACAAATAATGTTCTCCACTCACTCACCAGGTGCCAATGAACTGGCTGTGCAGAAAGCAAAGGCAGAAATCACCAGGCTTATAAAAGAAGAACTGATCCGGCTGGTGAGTGAAAACCTCAAGGACTTATTTATTTGTTTTAGTAAATGTTTTATTGAACTATAATATAAATAAGAGAAGTAGACAAATGATATACATATAGTTTGATGAATTTTCACAAAATAAGCACACTGATGTGATCACTACCCAGTTGAAGAAATATAGAACATCACCAGTATCCCAGAAGCCCTGCTCATGCCCCTCCTTGTCACTATTCATTGCCCCCAAATGTAACATTATTCTGACTTTCAACACTGCAGATTAGTTTCGCCTAATTTTGAACTCCATATAAGTGGAATCAAATGCTGTGTACTCTTTTATATCTGATTTCTTTCACTCAACATTACTTTGAGGAAATCAGTAGTATTAAATAGTACAGTATTTAAGCATGTGAATATACCACAGTTAATTTATGTTTTAGACTTCGAGGTCGTTTTAGTTTTTGGTTTTTATGAATAATGCTTCTATGAACATTCTTCCATGTCTCTTTGGTACACGTTAATATATTATTTTCTTGAGTATATACCTTGGACTAGAATTGCTAGTTATAGGGTATGTGTAGTTTAGCAGAGTAGTTACACCAGTTTACATTACCTTCAGCAGTGTATGAAAATTCCAGTTTCTCTACATATTTGCCAGTGTTTTTAAACTTAGGTGTTTTGAGTGTTTTTAAACTTTGATGAGGACTTAATTTGATTTTGGATAAAGCGGCCTTTTATAGACCACCTTTCCAAAGGAAGCAGACACATCCCTGTAAACTCTCCCTACAATGTGTACATTGGGATGAGGACCCTTTGAAAGGAAACTTTATCCTTTCTCTAAGAATGTGTTTTTGAGGGCTTTTCTAAAATTTCCCTTACAGAACATTCTTTCGGGTGGATAAAAAATTTAAAGAATAGAAGGTACACAAAACAAGAGGGAAGAATAAAAACAACGTTTAAAGCAAGTGACTTTCACCAAGCAGTGATAGAAAAAGAATGCCACCACCATTAAGTTGGTTCAGAACCGTTGTTAAGGAACAGTCGAGTGAACACAGGGAGATGATTGTTGAATAGTTCTTTCTTCCTCAATATAATATTAATATTTTTTATTTTAAATATCTGATAGTTTTATAAGTTTGTAAAGGAAATTACTTAACATATTTTTTTTTCCTCCCTTTTACTGATCATATGCCTTTTATTTTCTCTTGTAGCAAAATTCATACCAACCAACAAATAAAGGAAGATACAAAGTCTTATAAAACATCTGGAAAAAACTTTTTACCTGTGCTGGTCTGTGATACATGTGGCAATTGTTGTCTGCAGTTTACAGTGTATTTTAAGTTAAGATTTTAAAAATTCTTTCTTGCTGATTTTTTTTTTAAATACAAGAAACCAGTATTTGCTAATGAATTTTCTTTCAGTAAGTATCCCCAGAATTATCAAACTATATTTAAAGTTTTCATTAAAGTGCCCTTTAATGTAAATCTGGATAATATTCCAGAAGCGTAAGAAAATTAAAATATTTGGACTTTCCATTGAAGGAAATAAAGTATATAAGTCGCTAAGGGGCTATTCACCTTATCTTCTTGCAATGAAATTGTGATAATCTCCTCAGAAAAGGTAAAATTCTCTAATTTTGTGACCACCTTGAGCTTAAATCTTACTTGACTCAGTGGAACAATATGAACTATATTTAAGAATATTATAATAGAATTTTTACAAAATGCATTCAGTTTTTGTTTCAATTTTTATTAACATGTATGGGCCATAGTTGGACTGGTTTTTGGTTTTGTAAAATTAAAAATTTGTAGTATAAGAATTTTTTGCATTCCTTTACACTGCTAAGAGTTTTAGTATTTACTACTTTTAGGTTCCCCTAACAACCTCTGGCTCTGTGCCTAGCTACTAACTCTTTTCTAATCTTCCTTAAAAGAAAGTGATTTGTAGCCTATAAATATTAATATGATTGTTTTTTTCCCCTGAAAGTGTTCGTTTATGCATCTGTACATACAAACATCATACCAATCTGATTTTTCTTCAGGATTATTGAATAGGTTGTGAATTTTCTTTCTTAAAAAAAGCATAATGGCACTCACATTTTAAACTTAGACTTTAAGCATTTCTCAGTGAAATTCAGTTCACAAAGAATCATAAATTATATTTTTGAGCCTTCAGATATATTTCCTGAATATTCTAATTTAAATTGCTATAATTGGATCACCTAATTTTTTTCAAGACTCCTGGTGTATTAGAACTTCATATTGTTGTCACTTCTTGAAAAAATAAAATTTTCAGGAATTAAATAGATGTATTTCTTAAATTAAAAGATATAGAAGTTCCCTTGAGTATTCTTGACTTAGAGTTTTTAAAAAAGAAAAAAACCAAAGAATATTATAGCTGTTAAATTATTTTAATAGTATGTTAGGTGGTTAAAGTGACAAGGAGTATCAATCATGATTTCTTCAATATAAAGTTATCCTTAATGAAAATCTAAGGTATAACTTGGAAATATTCTTGGATCCCTCGCATATCCTCTTTTTTTCTTAGAGGAAGAAAACAGACACAACACAGCAACAGAACCAAATAAACCATTTACTATAAGATTTCAGGCATCTTGGGCTCCTCCCCCCTCCCCCATTTTATTTATATCCTTATTTTTGTTATCTAGTGATAGTTTGTTTCTTTTGATAGAATATGTTGCAGTCCCACATTGATGGCAATTGGTGCTCCCTTCAGCCTACTCCATCACTTGGAGATTCAGAGTTTTACATCATTTTAGCATTATTACCTTTATGTTTGTATATCTAGTTGTAATAAGCCACTGATAGTACTTTGTTAAAATGAAGCACATTTCTCTGTTATTACATTTTTTTTGTTTTGTTGTTGTATGCGGGCCTCTCGCTGTTGTGGCCTCTCCCGTTGCGGAGCACAGGCTCCGGACGCGCAGGCTCAGCGGCCATGGCCCACGGGCCTAGCTGCTCCACGGCATGTGGGATCTTCCCGGACCGGGGCACGAACCCGTGTCCCCTGCATCGGCAGGTGGACTCTCAACCACTGCGCCACCAGGGAAGCCCCTGTTACTACATTTTTTTAGTGTCACACTCTTTGATTTTTAAGATTTGAATGGCGTACCAGTTAATTTGTTTTTTTAATGCAATATCAATATTTGCTCATGTTTTCTAAATTCCTTATAAGATAAAGTTAATTTAGTCTGCGTTTTCCTAAAATTATCTTTGCTGAAATGTTTTCTGCTGTTTATCTAATTTTGTTTACATTGCTAGGCATGTGAGAGAGGTATTATACTCTCTGTATCTTTTTAAAAAAATTCTAGCAACAGAAAATATATAGTTCTATCCAAAAATATCTTCCTGAAGAAGGCTCTTAGTCTTTAATGGTGTTTGTATTTGGCCTAAGATAGGCTGTAGGTGAAATAATGGGTCCATGTGCCAGTTGGTGTTTTATCACAGTGACACTCATTCTTAGAAAATGGAAGTATAGAATGAAATGATAACGGCTAGATTCTCTTCAACTCCTTTTAGACAGTTCATTATCTGATATATTTCATACCTTACTAGCCTTGTTGGTATGCACGTGGTATTGAACTGGTAGTCACAGTATACCTGTGACTGCAGTCCTTCTTTTGAGGGAGGCATCCCCTATGTGCAAAGAAGTTTTTGTTTGAGCAGAACCAGCTCTTGAGTACCTGGGATGTATAAATCCTACGAAGCCAGCTGTGGAGCCCACTTCTAAATAATTCATCAGCACCTTAAGAAACACATGCTAGAGAGCAAAGCCTCCAAAGTTATAACTTGTCTGTGTGTGAGCTCTTTTTCCGATGATGCCTTGCTTTGCTTTATAAAACCATCAGCTAAAGTCCTTTAGTGGCAGATAACATAGCACTTGTTTAAGATAAGAGCTGGGGGTCAATATCAAAAAAAAACAACCCAATCCAAAAATGGGCGGAAGACCTATTTCTCCAAAGAAGATATACAGATTGCCAACAAACACATGAAAGGACGCTCAACATCACTAATCATTAGAAAAATGCAAATCAAACCACAATGAGGTATCACCTCACACCGGTCAGAATGGCCATCATCAAAAAATCTACAGGAACTTCCCTGGTGGTGCAGTGGTTAAGAATCTGCCTGCCAATGCAGGGGACATGGGTTCGAGCCCTGGCCCAGGAAGATCCCAAATGCCGTGGAGCAACTAAGACTGTGCACCACAACTACTGAGCCTGCTGTCTAGAGCCCGCAAGCCACAACTACTGAGCCTGTGTGCCACAACTACTGAAGCCCACATGCCTAGAGCCCGTGCTCCGCAACAAGAGAAGCCACCGCAATGAGAAACCCGCGAGCCGCAATGAAGAGTAGCCACTGCTTGCCACAACTAGAGAAAGCCTGTGCCCAGCAACAAAAACCCAATGCAGCCAAAAAATAAAGAAATTTTAAAAAATCTACAAACAATAAATGCTGGAGAGGGTGTGGAGAAAAGGGAACTCTCTTGCACTGTTGGTGGGAATGTAAATTAATACAGCCACTATGGAGAACAGTATGGAGGTTCCTTAAGAAACCAAAAATAGAACTACCATATGACCCAGCAATTCCACTACTGGGCATATACCCTGAGAAAACCATACTGTTCATTGCAGCACTATTTACAATAGCCAGGACATGGAACCAACCCAAGTGTCCATCGATGGATGAATAGAAAAAGAAGATGTGGCACATGTATACAATGGAATATTACTCAACCATAAAAAGAAACAAAATTGAGTTATTTGTAGGGAGGAGGATGGACCTCGACTCTGTCATAAAGAGGGAAGTAAGTCAGGAAGAGAAAAACATACCGTATGCTAACACATATATATGGACTCTTAAAAAAAATGGTTCTGATGAACCTAGGGGCAAGACAGGAATAAAGACGCAGATGTAGAGAATGGACTTGAGGACATGGGGAGGGGTAAGGGTAAGCTGGGACGAAGTGAGAGTAGCATTGACATATATATACTACCAAATGTAAAACAGACAGCTAGTGGGAAGCAGCTGCATAGCACAGGGAGATCAGCTCGGTGCTTTGTGACCACCTAGAGGGGTAGGATAGGGAGGGTGGGAGGGAGGCACAAGAGGGAGGGGATATGGGGGTATATGTATACATATAGCTGATGCACTTTGTTATACAGCAGAAACTAACAACGTTGTAAAGCAATTATACTCCAGTAAAGATGTTTAAAAAAATTTTTAAATAAAAAGATAGGGGCTGGGGGGAAAATGGTAGTTGAAGTGAAGTCCAGGGTAAAAAACTATATTTTGTTTAGTAAAATGCCCCATTCTGGTCCTTTTTAGATGATGGATGCTAAGTACATGTAGCAGGCGTGAATTCTGAGTGGCTAGCCCAATGTGGTCAATGAGAATACTCTTCCTCTTAGAACTGAGTCTGGAGCTACCAGTTCTTCACATTGTGGTATATAGTTTTATGTAAGAATTGGAATCTATTGACATTTTCTTATGCCTTCTGCTTCTGGCATGAAAAGCTGAAGTTAACCTTTAAAAAAGTGTGTATGTAAATATAAAGAGAGAAAGAGAACGGATGAATGTGTGTGGATAGGTAGAGGGGATGTCTTAACATTTTATTCAGTTTAGGTGTTGTAACCACCAGAAAACCTTAATAAATTCTCACTGGAGTGAGGCATTTGACTTGGAGTATAGCAACATCTTACATGTTGCTTAGTGAAACATATGCTGTGTTTTTAGGCCAGCTCTCTGGAGCTAAAGGTGGCTACATTTCCATCACTAGGTAAAGATTCCCTGGTGTATTACCAATTACAGATATTTGAAGGTCCTTTTTTTCTGTATCAACTTATAATTTTACTTGAGCAGGAGTCCAAGTAGAGACATGAAGAAAAAGTGTAAGCAAATGAACTCTTTGCAATATCCCAACAATATCAGTGGTCTCACCTTTCTGGGGCTTTATGGCCAAACTGGTATGTAAGTGCATACCATCAAATCACATGACTAGTGAGGAATTTACTTTTGATTATTTTTCTTGACCTTGTTCTCTTCCAAATATGGCATAAGCTTATAGAAGTTCATGATTTTGAAGCTCAAGCCTTTAAAAATTCTATATTTGTGTTAACCTTGTTCTTCTAGAGGGATAAAAATGTGAAATAAAAAAAAGTTTTAACCCCTTTGGAAAACTGGAACTCAGAGTTACTCTCGCAGATATCATTAGGATTACTGTAAAAGCTATAGAGTTTCAAAATTTAAGAAAATCCTAATTATCTTTAATAAATGGAAATACGTGATACTTCATGTTTTGAGTATTAGTCCCTTTTCACAATTTTGCCTATTATAGAATAAAGAAAATGTGAGGATTCAGTATGAAAAATGTGCTCTTTGACCACAGAAAAAGCATGTCATTTGAACATGGCACTTGGTAGTAGGTGGATTTTTTTGCAGCCTGTCAACTCCCAGCAGTTCTAGCAGCCTTGGGTGTTAAAGTGTCCTTGGCCTTTATTCCTGAATTCCTAGGAGGCTCTCAGGTGCCTGTGTCCAGCCAGTGCAAGGTAATAGTGAAGGTAATATTTTCTTTCCATGCCTTTGCCTGAGGGAGGCTTCTGGGAGCTGAGATTCCTAGAACTCTACTGTAGACTTTTGAAAAAGAGTCCTCCCCAGCCCCCAAGCCAGCCCACGGCCCAAGTCTCAGATTTGGAAAGCTCCATGGAAAGAGCAGGGGAGTGGATGTCTTTAAAGAGAGCCCAAGCTCCCCTGTAACTTTTTACAGTCTAGAGTTGCTATTATAAGTGTGTTTGGGATGGTACTAATTCTGTGATACATATTCAAGTTTGAAAGCCACTGATAATCTTCACTTTGTTTTGTTCTTGGATTTTGACTGCCTGTTATCTAAAGCAGTGGTCTTCAAAGTGGGGCACATGTTTAGTAAGCCATTGGAAAAAGGGAGAAAACACTGGATCCTCTATTTGTATTTCTTCTTTGAAATCTCATCTTTTAGGTTCCCACATGCTGTGGGGCAGCTAAGCCCGCCCACCACAGCTACCAAGCCCACGGGCCGCAAACTACAGAGCCTACGCGCTCTGGAGCCTGCGCGCCGCAACTAGAGAAGAGAAAACCCGCACGCCACAACAAGAGAGAAGCCTGAGCGCTGCAACGAAGAGCCTGCGTGCCGCAACTAAGACCCGACACAGCCAAAAAAAAAAAAAAAAGTCCACATTAAATCTCATCCTTTACATTTTTTGAGTAGATTTTATAATATGTTGTTACATGATCTATCATGTATAGTATTATTACAGTTTAGAATAACAGTTCATATACATAATTATAAATTCACATATTGGGTGATACTTGGACAACCTTAGGCAAGTTGATAAAATGCTTTAAAATGTCTCATTTTTTTCATACATAAAATAGAGATAATACCTATCTGTTTTTGTGAGGATAAGATGAAATAATACATATAAAGCATTAAAGCATATAAAAACTGCCTGGCATATGGTAAGCATTCAATAAATATTAGTACTCTTATTACAGTGGGTGAATGGGAGTGCATTTTCATAGGCTACCTTTCAATATTGCTGTGTCTTTCAGTATTGCTATAAGCTGTATATCTAGCAAGGACAGTCAGTGGCTACTGATAAAATCTAGAAAGTGAGATTCATTTTTCCTATGGATATCTTTCGGTTCAAATGAATAGCATTTAAGAACACTTGTTGCCTTAATTGAAAGGTCTTTAGGGGCAGCCAGTTTCCCACTCTAGTCGAATATTCCTTTTATGGCCTTCCATTCACATGTATACAATCACTGCTTATCATGCAAAAGTCTTATTAACTAGTGGTTTGTCTATATTATCTGGCCTACTCTGGGCCAGGCTGAGGTTTTTGGAGAAGGAATGAAAAATGTCGAACTGAGTCCAAATCGTATTTCACAGGTATACACTATTGAAGAAATGTTTGGAGGTAAGTCAAATAGTGTGACAATTAAAAGTGTGCTTTTTGCAAATGAAGTGATGATAAATGGATATGCTCTTGAAAAAAGCATATCCATTTATCTACCTGTGTTTTGTGTACTATAGCACCTCATGAAGACCAACCTGAGATAATTATCCGAAAACACCAGATCATTGCATTTAACACTGTATTTTGATTATTTTGAGTTTCTGCCTACCACACCAGAATGTAAACTTCCTGATGTTAGGGACCTTGTCTGTCCTGCATAGCTTGTACTTTAAATTCAATAAATATGTTGAATTAACTAGTTACTTGTCCATAGTCACACAGCTAGTAAGTGGTAGACTGAGGATTTAAATCCACATCTTTCTTTACCTATTAGCTCATTTTATTTCACAGCCCTTCATTTCACACATATGGAAACTTCTGGAAAAAGCAGTGACTTGTCCGAGGTACCATAGGAGGTGAATGGCAGAAAGACATTCAAACCCGGGAATGTCTGACTTCCTCCATTACTCTGGCTACTTCCCCATTGGGCCTGCAAATCATTTGACCTTTTTAGTGTGAAAGTTTTTTTTTGGCCGCGCCTTGCAGCTTGCGGGGATCTTAGTTCCCTGACCAGGGATTGAACCCTGGGCCCTTGGTGGTGAAAGTGGGGAGTCCTAACCACTGGACCACCAGGGAATTCACAAAAGTTTTCTGCTTAAGTGGTTTTATGTACAAACGCCATTTCAGTTGGAAGTTTAAAGTTATGGATCTGGAATAGTCATGGTACGGCAGCACAGCAGTGCATTCTCACATTTCCCTTCAAGAATAAAAAAGAAAACTTCCTTAGAGAAAACTTGTTTTCAAAAAGTTTTTTGGAAGGCTACTTAATATCCCCTAAAATCTGTGTGCATATTTTAGCTGTTTTCTATATTGGTATTCTCCTTTTATATATGAGCAATAGTATGATCAGTCCTGTTTTCTAGTATTCTATAGGAGTAATTAGAATGATTGTTAGAATCATTTTACAAAACCCTGCTTGCCAAAAAATGATTGAGCTTGCCTGTTGTATGTACTGTATTTGGTTTGCCTCCTGGCTTGTGTACTCACCCAGAAAAGTTGTTGCTCTTTATTTCCAGCTGACAGCAGCACTGGGCCAAGTGTTGTGCTCATGGTGCAATTCAGTGTTAAGAATTATCTCCTCAAACAGTCTTCATTGCATGGGCAAAAGGGATAAGCACCTGCCTCTGGCCTCTTCATGCTGTCAAAGAAGTGTCTTCCTGGGAATCCCCCGGTGGTCCAGTGGTTAGGACTCTGCGCTTTCACTGCTGGGGCTGGGAACTAGGATCTTGCAAGCAGCAGAGCCTGGCCAGAAAAAATAAAAGTTTTAAAATAAAATAAAACAACAACCATGATTTATTAAAAAAAAAAAAAAAGTGTCTTCTTCTCGGCAGCCTTCCTAATTCTGGATCCTCTCCTTTCTGACATTTTAGAATTAACGGACCGAAGAACCAGGGAAACTAATCCCTTCTGCTAAGTGGCTTGTATGGGGTGACCCATATGCCAGAAATCTCACAACAGCTACATAGAAGGGGAGATTTTGTAAGCAAGCTAATTCTTGTCCCATCCCTTCCTGTGATGGTGGAATGAAGAATATGGTAATTCAGAGGAGGTCATGGATATAAAAACTTGTTAAACTTTTAATATTAGCTTCACGAAATGAGGCTTTTCATTATTACATGGTGCTAGGACTGAGGGCCCCCCCCAAACGCCTCATGTTATTTGAATATTCCCCATTTTATTTGCAGGTGGAGATTTCACCCCATCCATTCGTAAGTAACTAAAAGAGGCTGAATCCTTTTAATGTGCTTTGGGCAGCACCTAGCACAATAAGGGATTAATAAATCTTTTTGCCAACGGTGATTAAAAGCACAGTTTCTGTAACAAGAATGCTGGGTTCAAATCCTGACTCCACCATTTATTAGTCCTGTAATCTGAAAAATGGGGTCGGTAGTAGATCCAGCATCACAGGATTGGGTTGAAAGATCCACGTTAGGAAGTTATCCCTTTGCTCGTGCAATCTGCACCAGAGCCTAACGAGCTCCTTCCTAAGCCCCACCTCCTGTCGTCCCCGTGCCGCGCAAGCGCAGCCCGGCTCCCTGGGCTACTCTCCCCAGGCTTGCGTGCTGGTCGTCGGCGGGAGATTGGGTCTCGCGACGTGCGTGTGCGTGTGCGTGCGCGTGCGCGGTACTCGCGAGCTCGCGCACGCCGCTGCTTGCTCCACGCGGCTGTGGTGGCCCCTTCCTGCTCGGTCCGGTGGTGCACTGTGAGCGGTGGTTGAGGTCGGAGCTGTGAACCAGCGTTCGCTTCGCCGCTGCCGCCGCCCTGCCTGCTTTTCCCTCTGTCTTGGGCTCTACGCGCAGTGTAGAGGCGCCGGGCTGGAAAGAGAGCGGCGCCAGCGTGAGGTTCCCAGCCGATGGGCAGCCCCTAGGCGCGCTGAGGGGCCGGGCTACTGGCGGCTGAGGTAGGTGGGCGCGCGGGGGTTTGTCAGACTGGCCGGGAGCAGAGTCGGGGCGGCGGGTGCTCGTGGAGAAGGCAAGGAGGGGGCCAGAATGAGGGCCTAGCCTGCTGGTGAGAACAGGTCTCCGACCCGCGCCTGAGAAGGGGCTCTGGCCTAGCTCGGAGCGAGAGGAGGGACCCCGGTCGTAGCCTGCTCTTCTCCGGGCTTGAAGCCATTATTTAGGGGAAATTCCTCCTGCGGCGGGGGGAGGGGTCACCCTTTCTTTTCTTTGCGAGGTCAGAATCCTCATTCCTCCCCGCCATCACTTTAAATTAATGCTTGCTGGCTTCGAGATGCACGTCTAGATGGAGTGGCCTGTGGACTTGACCAGCTTGCAGAACTCCGGTGCACGACAGCGGGCTATCAGTTATGATTATCGAAGAGGGTTCACAACCCTCTCTTTAGTGTGGGCGTGTATTTGCTGCAAAGTTCTTATTGCTGATACATTAATAATCGCTTTCGGGCACAACAGGTAATGAATTTTTAAACACCTCTTGTCAAATAAGGATTCCGGCACTGGGGAAACTGCGCCGTGGAGGCACAATTAAAGAGTAGAAAGAAGACAAAGAAGACCGTTATTTATGTTCTCTCCTAGTATCAGAACTTTCCGTGGTGGAGCAGGATGCGTCGCTACTGGCATTTGTTTTAGCCTTTGCTGAATAGACTTTCTGAGTGATTGAGGTCGATCACCAATGGACTTTCATTTAGAATTATAAAATCACATATGATTTTAGCTAGTTGTTACAAGTCAAATGACCTGAAATAACCTCTGAGAATTATGTGGTGTTCGCTCCTCGGAAGAGAGCAGAACTTGGTTTTCTTGAAAGGAAGATTTTCTCCATGTTTAAAGATGAATGCATTGTGAAGTTACTAAAAATAGTTCTTTATGTTGACAGTGATGACTGCCACATTCAGGAGAAGGAAAAGGAATTATTTCGTAAAGAACAGCCCACGGAAAGACTTCAGGGGTTAAATACGCAGTAAAACAGCTTCAGGGATGGCAAGTTTTAGCATATGCTTTTAAGAATTCTAATTTAGTCATAGTTAAAATATATCGAAGCTCTTAGTTGATTCCCTTATATTTAGTGAACTATTTTAAAAGATTATTAACCTTTGCTAGTTTTGTATTCCGTTCAGCCGAAACTTTCTAGAAATGTAGTATTCATTCTGACTCTATTAAGGAATGTGGCCTGCATGCTTTCAATGAACTCTGTACCATAGTATGGGAAGAGTCTTTCAAGAAAGAACAGTTAGCTGGCGAGCCCTGAGGTGGAACCAGGGAGGCGTTATTAAATGTCGGATTAATGCTTGTATATGCACATACTGCATACAAACATACAAATTCTGAGGCTTCCCTGGTAGCGCAGTGGTTGAGCGCCCACCTGCCGATGCAAGGGACGTTGGTTCGTGCCCCAGTCCGGGAAGATCCCACATGCCGCGGAGCGGCTGGGCCCGTGAGCCATGGCCGCTGGGCATGCGCGTCCGGAGCCTGTGCTCCGCAGCGGGAGAGGCCACGGCGGTGAGAGGCCCGCGTACCGCAAACAAACAAACAAAACATACAAATTCTGCATGCGCCCGCCTGTGTGTGTGCGTGTGTTTATGTATGATGGTTATGCACACAAGGATCTAATGGTGCTGACTCCCATCTTAAAAAGTTGACACCTGAAAGTAGAAAGGGATTGGTTTTAGCTCTGTTTCTTGTTTCAGTTAACTTAAAAAAAATAATAAATTTACTTATTTATTTATTTTTGGCTGTGTTGGGTCTTTGTTGCTGCGTGTGGGCTTTCTCTAGTTGCGGCGAGTGGGGTCTACTCTTCGTTGCAGTGCACGGGCTTCTCATTGCGGTGGCTTCTCTTATTGCGGAGCACGGGCTCTAGGTGTGTGGGCTTCAGTATTTGTGGCACGCCGGCTCTAGAGCACGGGCTCAGTAGTTGCGGCGCACGGGCTTAGTTGCTCCATGGAATGTGGGATCTTCCTGGACCAGGGCTCGAACCCATGTCCCCTGCCTTGGCAGGCAGATTCTTAACCACTGAGCCACCAGGGAAGCCCCTTTATTTAACTATTTACATGAGTAAAAGTCATAGTAAATTTCTTGTCCAGCTTCTTAATCAGTAATTGAGTAAGCAGAATACCGTACTGATTTCTTGGTGGTAGCAGGGAAGGAAAATATAGAACATATAGAAGACTTGCCCTTTAGAAATGTTCTTTAAGTCAGTATCTTACTATCTTCCCTGGGATAAAGAGCTTTACTCCTGTCTATTTTGTGTCCTGATGCTTAGAATAGTGTTTTGCATGGAGTTGGCCCTCAATAAACGTGAGCAGTGTCAGAAGTTAATTAACATAATACAAACCAAATTCATAAATTCCTGGAGAAGATTAAAGTAGTTGAAGATGGGTGGATTTTTTTTTTTTTTTATTGCAGGTCTACTGTTTAAATGGTGTGTTTTTCTTCAGTGTTGGTTGTCTGAGTAAAGGATATGTGGCAGAATCTTGCTTCTGAAAGCCTAACATAATGTAAGCTGAGACGGTATATCCTGAGTGATAATAGATGGTGAATGTTCTGATATATTAAGAGAAAATGAAGTTAAAGGAAGTAAGGTCCAGAGGGAAGATTTTGGTAAGTTAGTGATAGGAACTTAAAAGGAATGAGCTATAAACCATTGAAACGGATTATAGGAAAAAACATTTTCTCCCTTTACTGGCAGTGCTACTTGTGGAAGAGAACTGGTACCTTTCTATCTCTTTATACTAGAGCTTTCCAGCAGGGTGATTTCTGAATAATAAAATTGAAAAAGGGATCACTTTGGGAATTCCCTGACAGTCCAGTGGTTAAGACTCTCGGCACTTTCACTGTGTGGTCCAAGCCTCAGGGCACGGCCCAAAGAAAGAAAGAAAAAGTGACCACTTTTTCTCTTATAATCTGCTCAAAGGTCTCAGTGTGTTTCTCTTTGTATTTGCATGTGGGCTCTAGTCTAGTTTTATTGGCAATAAACTAGTATTTTGATTCCTATCTAATTCCTGTGTATATTTCTCAGTTAGTTTATAACTTGTAGGGGAGAGGAATGTGGTTGGTCCCTTCACAAATCCCAACGTTGGCTTTTTTTCAATTTGGAAAACAAATCTATTTGATTTAGATGTTGTAGATGTTATCAATAGAAAGGTTCTGTGGATATTTGGAGAGGTTATCCACAGAACGGTTTTATGATTATTTGGAGAAGTTATCAACAGATTTTATGGATATTTGGAGAGGTAGGAGCTTAAGATGTGAATAAAAACTTCAACAGGAGTGTTTTATTTTTTTTAATAAATTTATTTATTTATTTATTTTTGGCTGAGTTAGGTCTTCGTTGCTGTGCGCGGGCTTTCTCTAGTTGCGGCGAGCGGGGGCTACTCTTCGTTGCGGTGCACAGACTTCTCATTGAGGTGGCTTCTCTTGTTGTGGAGCACGGTCTCTAGGCAGGCGGGCTTCAGTAGTTGTGGCTCACGGGCTCTAGAGCGCAGGCTCAGTAGTTGTGGCACCTGGGCTTAGTTGCTCCGCGGCATGTGGAGTCTTCCCAGGCCAGGGCTCGAACCTGTGTCCCCTGCATTGGCAGGTGGATTCTTAACCACTGTGCCACCAGGGAAGACCAACAGGAGTATTTGAAATTGAGTTTTCTGTTTTCATTTTAGTATAGCTGAGTGATTCCCATGATAGGTGGCAGATTTTTCCCCCCAAGGAATATTTGGCAATGTCTGGAGAATATTTTGCTTGTCACAGATTGGGAGGGTAAAGAGGAGGGTGTAGCTACTGACATCAAGAGGGTGGAGTGGGTAGATGCCAGGGATGCTGCTAAGCATCTTAAAATGCACAGGACAACCCCATCCTCCACCTGCCCCCACCCAAAAGAATTATCTGGCTCAAATGATAGTGGTGCTGTTGAGAACCCCAGTTGGTTCTGAAGTCAGATTATCTGAATTTGTATTTGGCTTTACCATTTCCTAATGTGTGACCCTGGCAAGTTGCTTAAAGTTCCTGCCTCAGTTTCTGTAAAACAGCTAACAATATGTTCCCCATGGAGTTGAACTGTAGTGATGATTAAGTCAGATAATGTGCAAAGGGCCAAACTTATTACCTGGCACATAGAAAAATCTGAAAAAACTTTCAGCTAATATCATTACATTTGGAACACATCTTGATGATCTCTTCTTATTTCTTTTTTTTTTTTAAACATCTTTATTGGGGTATAATTGCTTTACAATGGTGTGTTAGTTTCTGCTTTATAACAAAGTGAATCAGATCTCTTCTTATTTCTCATCTGAAATTAGAATTTGAGCAAATGAAGTGATAATAAACTCATTCTCTATCCTTGGGGAATAAGTGAAGAATCACTCCATTTAATGTTTGTGTTTAGCTCACTCTTGTTTTATGTTTTCAAGTCTATAAGGCTTCTGCCATAAACAAGTAGCTTCTCATTGTAAATGTTTTTCCTTCATAGTTAAGACTTTAAGCTAGCTGGCCAGTGGCTCTATATCTGTTGATTCTCAGCAAATATTTAGTAATGTAACTGAATTCAGTTCTTTGACTTCATTTCCATTTCCTTTTACCTTTATAACTGAAATAAATTTGCAGTGGTTTTGGCTCACATTGATTATCTATTCTTAGCCTCTGGGAGTAACTATTTTCATAACTGAGGTTTTGGTACAATTTTACATTTATGAAAGGTGCAGGCGAACTTCTAACAACTTGGGGCTGGACCTTCGTACACATTTGTGACTCTTTCAAAATATGAATTGGAACCCATGTGGGTTTTTTTGTTTTTTACCTTATTGAAATATAATACTGTAGTCTATATAGACTCTCATTTTCTGTGTGTATAAATGATATGGCTAAATAGAGAAACAATTCACAGATAGAGAGTTTGGACTGTTTGTTAATAAGCCACAGAGCTCTTGTAAGGGAAGAAGATCCACATCATTATTTATGGTCAAGGGAGAAAGCAGTGTGGCACATTCAACTTTTTGTCTTGATAACCACACTTTAAAAATAGAAAGTTTTGGGCTTCCCTGGTGGCGCAGTGGTTGAGAGTCCGCCTGCCGATGCAGGGGACGCGGGTTCGTGCCCCGGTCCGGGAAGATCCCACATGCCGCCGAGCGGCTGGGCCCGTGAGCCACGGACGCTGAGCCTGCGCGTCCGGAGCCTGTGCTCCGCAACGGGAGAGGCCACGACAGTGAGAGGCCCGCGTACCAAAAAAAAAAAAAGAAAGTATTTTATTATGATTGTTACACATATTTTTGTAGTATAAGTCTCTGTAGTTTCTATAAATGTTCACTTATTTCAGCTAATGGAAACCTTTTTTTTTTTTTTTTGTGGTACGCGGGCCTCTCACTGTCGTGGCCTCTCCCGTTGCGGAGCACAGGCTCCGGACGCGCAGGCTCAGCGGCTGTGGCTCACGGGCCCAGCCGCTCGGCGGCATGTGGGATCTTCCCGGACCGGGGCACGAACCCGCGTCCCCTGCATCGGCAGGCGGACTCTCAACCACTGCGCCACCAGGGAAGCCCTAATGGAAACCTTTGTTTACCCTTTATGTTGTTATTGCCTCCTGTTTGGATAGAATAGTTTAGAGGGAGTCAGTACCTTTGGCCAACAGATTGTGTTCTTTCCTCGGTACATTCTATCTTTTGTAAAGTGTAACATACACTCAGGATTCTGTATAAATAATAAATGATGATAATGATAAGGAAGTGTCCACCTTGTGAAAACTGGCCAGATCAGAAGTATACATGTGGGAAATATAATGAAAGGCCAAAGGAAGACATTCTAAGAATGCTAGGGAAACTTAAGAAAAAAAGAATCATGTTAATAACAATTCTTGTCTTTATTATTATCTTTTTAGGATTTAGTAGTCTAAAAGAAAAGAGCCTACAAAATGTAGCAGATTTCATGTACACACTTTGCTAATTCCTAAGTAGAGAACATTGTAACTACAAAATCAGAACTAGAGTTATCTTGCATGGCATTTGTGCCTGCCAGTGATTAAATTGAGGGGAAAAAAAAGTATCTGAATCTGCTGATGTGTGTTTGTTTATAAGTGGTCTGGAGTCCTGCCTGTCAGCTAATTTTAGAGAGCCTGCATAGTTGTTGGAAGACAGACTGTTTTCCCACTAAATGCTGTCATACAGATATATATTTGTATATGTGTATTTATGCATATTTGTCTTTTATTTTTGGTAGAAAATGATGCATCCCGTTGCCAGCAGTAATCCAGCTTTTTGTGGGCCTGGCAAACCTTCCTGCCTCAGTGAAGATGCCATGAGAGCTGCTGATCAGTTTGACATATATTCCTCCCAGCAAAACAAATACAGCCACACAGTCAGCCACAAACCAATGGCTTGTCAGAGGCAAGACCCATTAAATGAAACACACTTGCAGACTACAAGTGGCAGAAGCATAGAGATAAAAGATGAACTAAAGAAAAAGAAAAATCTCAACCGATCTGGTAAGCGTGGCCGGCCTTCAGGAACCACCAAATCAGCAGGATACCGGACCAGCACGGGCAGACCCCTGGGAACCACCAAAGCAGCTGGATTTAAGACAAGTCCAGGCAGACCTTTGGGTACAACTAAAGCTGCGGGATACAAAGTCAGCCCAGGGAGACCTCCAGGTAGCATTAAAGCTCTATCCCGTCTTGCCGATCTTGGTTATGGCTGTGGGACTGCTGCTTTTCCTTACCCTATGATGCATGGTAGAGCAGTTCATGGCGTAGAGGAAACCAGCAGCGAAATCAAGCCGCCCAATGAGTGAATGAGGCAGGAAAGGAGGGCCAGGTTTAGAAGGAAGATTGTGAATAATTCCAAAGCTTCTTGGTTTTATTTTGACATACATGATTTTATGGCCTGGGCTTTCCAAATTTGTTTTCCCATTTGATTTTTTTTTTCCTGCTTTTGCTCAGAAACTGTCATATGCTGACAGATGCACTCAGGGCATAGCAGTGGCATTGTCTTTGTACATAGGTTCAAGTGTAACACCTATTTAAATCATTTTTGTTTTCCTTTAGAGTTATGGTTGTGTCTCATTTCATTACTACTTTTGGGTCATTCTAAATAGATGCTTCATGTACTAAACAACTGAAACCGTTATACCTATTAGTTTGTGAAGTAAGCTTACAATATAATAAAGATAATATCTAAGGTATTATTAACTGATGGAACAAAGCAAACTAATGATTCAGGATTACTTGAGGTAGTGGCTGTGAGGTTTTTTTGTAACATGTTCATGAGACAAGACACAGATATTTGTATGCTTTGGCATTTACTTAGATTTCATATGTTAAAAATCTTATTTTTAACGTTCTAGGTTTAAGCAGCTTCCTATTTATTGATCTACATGGCATTAATTGATTTAACTATTATTCCTTTAAAAATACTTTAGTGTTTGCCTTTCAGCCATGTTAGGTTGTGTATTTTTTAATTGCCTAAGAGCATGTATACCAAACACTACAAACAATTCATATTTACAAAAAAAATAAACTTTTTTATAAAAAATGCACATTACATTTTTGGTGAAATATTGAATACAGTGCATTCTGAGAATAGCATATTTAATATAATAGGAAAAGAAACATTCTTAAGGTCTGCATGTTGCTATAGTTACTACATTTTGTCTTTCATATACTTAGTTTTAAAGCATTATGCTTAAAGCATTTATTAATGTTCATTCATTAAGAATATTTTTTAGTTTTTTCTGATAAATTGTCCCATTGCATTAGCAGTTACTGTGGTTTCAGGTCTGTATCTACCAAAGGACAAAAATTGAATGGTAGACCGTAAAACTGGTATAAACAAAATGTAGTTTTCTGACTGTCAGAACCCAAATATTAAGAAGTATATAGGAATCCATCTATGCATGAAACATGTAAGAAATATGTTGGTAGTTTAATTAAAAATCTCATGGTTGCTCTAGTGAGACCACTTCATTCAAAATAAATTTTTTTTCTGACAGTGTTTGCTTTAGAAGCAAAATAGATAGGAAAGAAAAAAACGTATTAGGTAGATACGTATAGAAGGGACAGGGGGATATCTCTCTTCCCTCTTTCTGAAAGTAATATTCTTTGTTAATATACATTTTATTTATTCTGAGTTCTAAATAAAATAAACTATTATAAACTTTGGATTTGGAAAAAAAAATTCCACTGAACTTTAAAGTTACAGTGTATATGTATTTGTGAGCTTAAATGCCTTTTGAGATTATAATGTAGATTTGCAGGACCCCAAAACTTTTAAAATAATTAAAATTTTAAAAGGGCACATACTGTGTTGTTTGGGCTTGCTCTCAGTTACTGCAAACTCTGACTGCAAATGGATGTCATGTTTCATACCTTTTTTATCAGGAAAAAAGCAGCAAGCCTTCAGGTGTTCCAGTGATGCCTGACACAATGAGCTGGACTTTATGCTGCTCTTTACAGTAAGAGGTGTTGCATTGTATGTGGGGACTGTGTGTGCACTGGCATCTAAGACAGTGACCTCAACAATTTTAGCTTTGCACAAACCATAGAGAATAATGTTGGATGACTACATAATCAGTTGTAACATTCTGGCAGCTAAATTGCTACAAGAGTTTCTTCTTGCAGAAGCTTAAAATATAAAACTTTTAAAATAATTTACTTAGAACAGTATAACTTCTGACAGACACACAGATGCTTATGTCTTTATTCATATGTTCATCCATCCACTTTTATTATGTATCTGTCATTTAGTTGTTTCTCAAGATGATGTTCAGCAGTTGGCTGCTTAGAAATCCTCTTTTGAATTGCTGAAAACAGTTGTTTAATTAAATGTTCTTCCATGGAATTATGTATATCACTGTCAAGGGTTCGGTTGCAGGTTGTGTTTTATAGGACACCCATTTGACATTTCCCTTTCGGTTTATTTGCTTTCCTGATTTTGTTATACATGCTCTTTCTCCCTGCCTTTTTCTACATTCATTCCCCTCCCCCTTTCTCCATCCTCCAGCACATCTACTCGGTGGTGCTGTGCTGTGTGTCAGAAGATAAAGCAGGTGTGTTAATGTATGATGAATCTTATATACAAGTTAATGAAATGGTGAGATCAACTAAAGGAAATATGTTCATAACAGTGTTTATTAACATCAGGAGCTATGTCCCAGGAAAAAAGGGGGGGGGCGAATGGCTACTTTTGTGAATGGATAACATCATTTAAAAAGCTGAATTTTCTGTGTTCATGTGAGTCGTTACCTGGAGTATTAGATCTGTATGCTGATGAGCATCTCCTGATTGCACTTCCTTTTCTCCTTGTGAACAGTTTGTTGGTGCCATGATGAAGAGAAAGACATCTAAATGATAACATGAATGAAGTCTTAAAATACAAAATATTTTTACTTCTCTATAAAGACTACATTGTGCATCTTTTGTAACACTGTCTCTTGTCATGATAAACACTGAAATAGCATGTTAAACAATTGCCTATACTTTAATATAATCAGTTGGGGAAAACTGGCCTTTTCCTCCCACTGTATGATTGTTCCTTGAAAGGTAAATTAGTAATTTTATATTGTGTAATTCTGTTCTTCACAAAATAGGTTTCACTATTCTATATTAAAACTTTGGTCAGAAAATGATCTGCTCTTCAAGTAAGTTTGCTTTACTTTTTTCTTTAAAAAATATTTCAACATGCCTTATTTATTATATTAACAAATTAGGAGCTAATACAGATGAAACTTCCGTTTTTTGACAGCTGTAACCTTGCATAACTAATCTTTAGCGTGGGATGATTTTGATACTATCTTTGGAGTTTTGCACTGGATATTTAAAAAAATGCTAGCACAGTGTATTGGAAGAAAATAAGTGATTAATTTTTAATATTTGGGGATGTTTTAAAAATCAGTATTTCAGTTAGACTAAAAAATTCTTTATATTTTTTATTTACTTTTTAAAAGAAACATCTGTTAAAGTAGTAAAAGTAATATTCATTCCAAACTAATGTTTATGTGAATTTACATGTATATTTTCATGAAATAATAGCGTTTCTTTGAATTAAGGAGGAAAAAAAATTATCTGGATCCATTTATTAGGTTAAAGGTGATTCATCCAATGTAAGAAAAACCAGTGTATGAGCTAAAGAAAAAAAATAGTTTCTCTTTTATATTCTAAGATGCTTTAAAAGAACAATTCAGGGGATATTGACAATAACTGCTACTCTGCCAGTCATTGTCTATATATGCAGTAAAATTTTATGATCCCTTTATAGTAAATTATCAATATAAGAATTCACAACAGTTGTTCAAAACATTTTTTCCCTTGAACGTAAGATATTTTGATGCTATTATGTTTTTGTTTTTATTATAGCTTAACTATATGCTATTAAACTCTAGGATGTATCTAAATCTTTCCTTTGCTTTTCCCCCCTACTCCCAAGTAGATAAATCTGTGCTCTCACAAATAATGTATTTAATTTTTGGAAAATTTAATGCTATAGTAAATCAAGCGTGTGATTTATAGTAATCAGACCACTTTGATTCTTTGAGTTTCACAGTTTCCTTTTTCCACAGGTAATTATGGAGAAAATAATTACCAGTTAACTGATATAAGCACGCTGTTCTCTGCTGTAAAAAGTCTGAATAGATACTGTGTATGTTTTTATGTCCATGAACTTGAGCTACTCGTGTGCAATTATGTGTATGGGAATGGAGTAGTGTTCATGATTTGTATCTACATCATCATATGGATGTATATTTATTAATAAAGTCATTACTTTAAAACCAACTATGTTTACTACTTTATTTCTTAGCAAAGTATTTTCCAAGTAGGGTAATTGTAAATGGTAAAACCTCTTTCATGATTGGTGGTCTTGTATTTTCCTTGGGTTGTGCTCTCTGAAATCTGCCTCTCTCTACTTGTTTTTCTCAAAATAGTAATTATCTATATATTTGTAATTTAAACGTCTAACTTATAAATGAATCTCATTTTCTTCCAATTATTAAGATACTTCAGGCTAATGGTTCTACTAAAGGCTTAAATTATTATTATTTTTTAATAAATTTATTTATTTATTTTTGGCTGCATTGGGTCTTTGTTGCTACGCACGGGCTTTCTCTAGTTGCGGCGAGCGGGGGCTACTCTTCGTTGCAGTGCACTGGCTTCTCATTGTGGTGTCTTCTCTTGTTCTGGAGCATGGGCTTTAGGCACACGGGCTTCAGTAGTTGTGGCACGTGGGCTCAGTAGTTGTGGCTCACGGGCTTAGTTGCTCCACAGCATGTGGGATCTTCCTGGACCAGAGCTTGAATCTGTGTCCCCTGCATTGGCAGGCGGTTTCTTAACCACTGCGCCACCAGGGAAGCCCTAAAGGCTTAAATTTAAATGCGATTGATCCTTTTAGTTTGAAAAGTTTAGATATTAAACGTGGCTAACTTTTTTAGTGTTAACCTTAGGGATAGCAGCATGTGCATATTTTGTAACTGTCAAATATTGGAGATATAAAAAGAAAAACACTTTCTCCTAATTATTAGAATATCTAATTACCTTTTCCATTTTCTCTGAATCCTGCATATCATCTGGAACAGAGGCTGGCAAACTAAGACCCACTGCCTGTTTTTGTAGTTTCATTGGATTAGCCATTCCCATTTGTTTACATATTGTCTCTGGCTGCTTTTGCAGTACAATGGCAGACTTGAGTAGTTGTGACGTAAGTCCTGCAAAGCCTAAAATTTACTGATTATTCCTTTCCTTACAGAAAAGTTTGCTGACCCCCCTTATCTAGAAGGATAAATTGGAGTAGGAAACAGCAAATACAATTTAAAATTGAATTTCAAAACCTGAGCAAGTGATGGTTTTTGGGTTTGTTTTTTTTTCTGGCCACACCACATGGCATGTGGAACTTTACTGACCAGGGATTGAACCCACACTCCCTGCAGTGGAAGTGCAGAACCTTAACCCCTGGACCACCAGGGAAGTCTAGTGATGGCTTTTTTTTTTAGTAATTTTATTATTTATTTATTGGCTGCATTGGGTCTTTGTTGCTGCGCACGGGCTTTCTGTCTAGTTGTGGTGAGCGGGGGCTACTCTTCACTGCGGCACGCGGGCCTCATTGCGGTGGCCTCTCTTGTTGCGGAGCACAGGCTCTAGGCGCACAGGCTTCAGTAGCTGTGGCATGCGGGCTCTAGAGTGCAGGCTCAGTAGTTGAGTCTTAAACTCAGGTTTAAGTTAGGTTCCTAACTTAAAGGAAACTTGTAGCTGCTTCAAAATCAGTGTCAACTATAAATGTTATCTAAAAAACGAAGTACAAAACCCCATTGGAGTGAAAGTATAAACAGGTACAGTAATAATGGCTTCTTAGTACAGTGCTTGCCATAAATAATAAATACTTTACATGATTTATTTTGTTAAACCATTGCAATTTTATTGAATGCTGTCAAAGGAGTTGGAATATGCCTTTACTGGTAAGAAAACTTGAACCCCAGAGAGGTTACATAATTTACCCAGAGTCATGACACCCAGTAAGTGGTAAGAGTCAGCATCTGAACCCATGCAAAACTGGGGCTCTTAAGCTTCTACTCACCATTGGAAAAATTTTAAAAAGAGGTTGTGCTTTTAGTATGTATTTTTGTGCTGGCCCTGAAATAGATAAATGTGGCCATGGAATTCTAATAATTTGTTTTGTCTCCTTGCCAGTGGCCATTCTTTTCTGAGAACCTAAGGGATCTTGAAGTAGCTTCTTTGTAAGGAGGGTGACAGAGCCTTTTTTTTAAAGTTTTCTCGGTCATTTTTCTCATTACTCTTTTAAAATCTTTAAAGGTTTTTTTTTTAAAATTTATTTCGCTGCATTGGGTCTTAGTTGTGGCACCCAGGATCTTCGTTGCGGCATACTGGATCTTTCAGTGCAGCGCGCGGGCTCTTCGCTGCAGCGTGTGGACTTCTCTCTAGTTGTAGCGCCACAGGCTCAGTAGCTGCGGTGCACGGGCTTAGTTGCTCCGCAGCATGTGGGATCTTAGTTCCCCGACCAGGGATCGAACCTGCTTCCCCTGCATTGGAAGGCGGATTCTTAACCACTGGACCATTAAGGAAGTCCCCCATAAAATCTTTGAAGTTTTTAAATCTTCAGAAATCTTTCAAAATCTTCATTCTGTTAGGCATTTATTTCCATGTGAGCGGGGCATGTTTTTAAGTACAGAATCTGCCCATTTTGTCTTTGAGCTGCCTGGTGCTGGTCTGTGACCTCTGAAGTTGGTTTGTGATCTGTTGTTTATCATTTGTCCCATTATCCTTGGGCTAGCTTTTCTTGGGATAAGAAGTTGCATGTAGAATGGCAGTTACCCTAGTTGCTGGCTTATAACTGCACATGACCTATGGGCACCACAGACACATAAGTTCTTTTTCCTTGTCTCTTTCGTATTATTTTTACTTTCTGATTTTGTTAATTTGCCTCAGATAACATATCAATTCTTTATGTGTGTGTGTGTGTGTGTGTGTGTGTGTGTGTGTGTATACACACACACACACATTTATTTATTTAGTTTTGGCTGCGTTGGGTCTTTGTTGCCGCGCCCGGGCTTTCTCTAGTTGCAGTGAGTGGGGGCCACTCTTTGTGGCGGTGCACGGGCTTCTCATTGCGGTGGCTTCTCTTGTTGCAGAGCATGGGATCTAAGCACATGAGCTTCAGTAGTTGTGGCACGTGGGCTCAGTAGTTGTGGCTTGCGGGCTCTAGAGTGCAGGCTCAGTAGTTGTGGCACACGGGCTTTGTTGCTCTGCAGCATGTGGGATCTTCCCGGACCAGGGCTCGAACCCATGTCCCCTGCATTGGCAGGTGGATTCTTAACCACTGCGCCACCAGGGAAGTCCCAACATGTCAATTCTTTCTCATTAAGGAAGATATTTTTAACTAGTTTCAAAAATTACTAGTTTCTATGTTTATATGACTCTTGGTTCATAATCTGTTTTTGATATTGGAAATTTTAATCTTTATTTTATTAGGTCTATGTAGTTTTTCTGAAAACCTGAAGTCTCCCATTTCATCTGCCTTTCTGTATCCTGTGTATTAGGCCTTATAGTAGTTATAGTTGTAACAAAGAGACCCCAAAATGTGATGGCTCTGATAAGGCTAGCACATTTCTCACCACTTAAGTGTCCTGTGCTGTCCTCCATGCAGTCTTTCAAGGACCTGGGCTCTAACTGACTTTGCCGTTTTCAAAATATGGCTTCTGAGATTACTCAGTTGTTTTCATTTTAGTCCCTGAGTTGGTGGGCTTTGGAAGTCTAAGCCGTTTTAAGCAAATAAGTTATATGACTTCTCACATTCTTTTGACAGTAGGTTGGTCACATGAATACATATAGCTGCAAGAGGCACTGGGAAGTGTAGTCTCTACTTGGGCAGCCAGGTCTAGTTATGCAAGAAGAGAATGGATTTTAGTGGCAATCTCTACCACATCTCTATAGGTAAGTAAGAGTTGTGGGCTGAAATTGGGGTAGAATGAAGAAGCAAAATCCTACAGATTATGTGAAACCAAATTGAGGGTTTTGAAGCTAATTTAAGTCATTATTAGGTGTCATTTAAAAAAAATTGTTAATTTACTGAAGATTTGCATACCATCATTGAGCCAAACACTCTTCTGGGTGCACTAGACTACTGGTTTGTAGTCTAATGGAAGATTTAGACAAGTAATCAGAAAATTATACAATATGATGAATACTGTTTCTGGGGTAAATGAGGGGGGCTATGAGAGTGCTCAAAATGACATTTAAGCTGGGAGCTGAAAGATGAGTATGGATTGGTGTGTGGAGGAGGGGGAGAGTATTAGGGACAGGAAAAACAACATACACATATACGCAAACCTGGAAGAATTGTGTATATGAAATTCTTTAAACAAATTATTGTGTATGGTAAGTGGTGGTGGTGGTGAACAAGGATTGAGAAGTGGAGATGAAATGGACCAGATCATAGAAGAGCCCTGAAAAATCAATTTAAAGTGTTTCTGTTTCTTTGAGGACAATGGCAAGCCATTGGAAGGTTTTAAATAAGGGAATGACACTCGCAGTTGTAGTTTAGGTTGGCTTGGAGGAGGAAAATCAGAGGCAGGCACAGTGGTAAAGTCTCATTTGAGTGAGATATTCAGATTAAGATCAGGCAGTGGGGAAGAGAGAAGTGGACAGACTGTGATCTGAAATAGGTAGTTAATAAAGCTTGGTGTCAGTAATGGAAAGAGGAGTCCATGAGTGGTGGCATAGTATTAAGTAGGCTAGGGAGCATGTGAGTGCGTGCATGCACATGCACACATGGTAGGGGGAGTTGGTTAGATAGAGTATATCCAAGCCAAATACATACGACAGACTAAGATGCCCCTGCCTATATCGAGGCGTTACATTTCTCCTGGTATAGCTCAAGATCTATCCCTTTGTAAATGAAAGTAAATATTGTTTTTATCGCTGGGGGAGGGTGTGGGGCCAAAAGGAGCTACTCTTTTTTTTTTTTAACATTAGTTTCAGGTGTACAACATAATGATTTGCTATTTGTATATATTGTGAAATGATCACAGTAAGTCTAGTTAGTTAACATCCATCACCATCCATAGTTGCAGAATTCTTTTTTTCTTGTGATGAGAACTTTTAAGATCTAGCAACTTTCAAATATGCAACATAATATTATTAACTATGGTCACCATGCTGCACATTACATCCCCATGACTTATTTATTTTATAACTGGAAGTTGGTACCTTTTGACTCCACTCACCCCTTTAGCCCACACCCCACCCCCTACCAACCTGTCGCACACCAGTCTGTTCTCTGTAAGCTTGGTTTTGATTTCTGTTTCTTAGGTTCCACATAAAAGTGAGATCTTACAGTATTTGTCTTCCTCTGTCTGACTTATTTCACTCAGCTTAATACCCTAAGGGTCCATCCATGTTGTCGCAGATGGCAAGATTTTATTCTGTTTTATGACTGAATAATATTTTGGTGTATAGATAAACGTGATATATAGATTTTTATTTCTATATGTCACATTTTCTTTATCCATTCTTCTGTCAGTGGACTCTTAGGTTGTTTCCATATCTTGGCCATTGTAAATAATGCTGCAATGAACATGGGAGTGCATATATCTTTTCGTGTTAATGTTTTCATTTTCTTTGGATAAATAGCCAGAGTAGAATTATGAGATCACGTGGTAGTTCTGTTTTTAATTTTTTGAGGAACTTCCATACTGTTTTCCACAGTGGCTGCAGCAGTTTACGTTCCCACCGACAGTGCACAAGTGTTCCCTTTTCTCCACATCCTCTCCAATGCTTGTTATTTCTTGTCTTTTTGATAATAGCCATTCTAACAGATGTGGGAACCACTTCTGAAAATAAAGAATTTGTTATATTTTAGGTAAAAAGAACCCATTTTAATTGGTAATTTTCCCAAGCTTTCAACTGACCTAATAAATTCAGCAACAGTTACTGACCTTAGTAACTGTTGAGCATCTCCTGTACAATGTAGCAGCTCACATACTGAACAAGACACAAGTCCCTAACCTCTAGGAACGCATACTAGAAAACAGATGCCTTAATATGTAGAACTTAAACCATGTAATGCAATTTTTATTTGTTCTGAATTGATATTTTAACATGCTTTATCTCTCAAACTAGCTAATTAATTTTAGCACAGAGCCAGTGAAACTCCAGCCCATCTGCTTAGTCCTAATCTTTAGGCTTGTTTTTAGATGAATTTCCACAGAAAAACTGGTTACTGTGCTCATTCTCTTATAAGCTCAGAAGTATCAGATAATCCTGTAACAAACCATAATGGAAAAGAATATGAAAAAGTGTATATGTATAACTGAATCACTTTGCTATACACTAGAAACTAACACAACATTGTACATCAACTATACTTCAATAAAAAGTAAATTAAGAAAAGTATCAGATAAGAGATCATTCATAAATCGTGATGATGCTGGCTTTTAGATCATGTTGGGAGCTACTTCTATGGCTGTTGTGCTCCCTCTGTCACATAAAGAAACAAATAATAACTGCAAAGTGTTAGATGCACCCTCAATATGCCAGGTGCAGAATGGCTGATGACTGAAACTGATCATGATTTTTTTTGAGTAACTGTAGGACTGTAACAAAAACAGCACATACAGAAGAAGTCTTTGTAAAAATTCTGTTTAATTTTGGAAATTACAAACTTTCACAAAACTTAGTAAAAATAAGAGTATAATGACCCTCCATGTGGCCATCACCAAGCTTTAGTAATTAAAAATTCAAGACCTGTCTTTTGTTTTTTAATCTATATCCCTATCCACTCTCTTTCCCCCTCAAGTATTTTGAAGCAAATTCTCCAAATCATATCATGTCATCCTAAAATACTTCAATACATAAATCTAAAACTAAAGACTTTCTAAAATACATAAGCATGATACCATTATTACACTTTTAAAAATAATAATTCCTAGATATCACCAAGTATCCAGACAGTGTTAAAATTGTCCTAATTTGGGAATTCCCTAGCGGCCCAGTGGTTAGGAGTCAGCGCTTCCACTGCCAGGGACCCCGGTTCAATTCCTGGTGAGGGAGCTAAGATCTCGCAAGCTATATGGTGTGGACAAAAACAAAAAAATTGTCCTAATTTTCCGATAATTGTAAGAAAAAATTATTTAATTGCTGTCTGTTTATTGAAGTATAATTTACATATCAAAAAATTCACCCATTGTAAGTATACAGTTCATTGTATTTTGTATGTCTAACCAATTATTCCAGCACCATAAGACTGTCCTTTCCCCCACTGAATTACTTTGGCATGTTTATTGAGAATCAATTGACCATGAATGTATAAGTTTATATCTGGCCTTTCTTGTCTATCCCATTGATTTATATGCTAGTACTTATGCCAATACTACACTTCCTTGATTTATATAGTTTTAAAATAAGTTTTGAAATCAGGTAGTGTAAGTCTTCGTACTTTGTTTTTCTTCCTTAAAATTGTTTTGGCTATTTTGGTCTTTATGTTTCCTTATAGATTTTAGGATACATTTGTCAGTTTCTACAAATCCCCATTATTTTGTTAGGGATTATATTGTATCTATAGATTAATTTGGAAAGATGTGCCATCATAACAATATTCCAACTTAAGTACATGGTATACCTCTCCATTGGCTTAGGTATTCCTTGATTTCTCTCAGCAGTGTTTTATAGATTTCAGTGTATAAACCTTCCACTTATTTTGTTAAATTTATTCCTAGATATTTTATTATTTTTTAAATATTTATTTATTTGGCTGTGCTGGGTCTTAGTTGCAGCATGCGTGATCCTTAGTGGCGGCATGCGGGATCCTTTTTTTTAGTTGCAGCACGCAGGCTCTTAGTTGCAGCATGCGGGATCTAGTTCCCTGACCAGGGATCAAATCCCGGACCCCCTGCATTGGGAGCGTGGAGTCTTAACCGCTGGACCACCAGGGAAGTCCTGATATTTTATTATTTTTGATGATATTATAAATGGAATTGTTTTCTTTATTTCACTTTAAGTATTGTTTGTTGCTGGTCTGCAGAAATACAGTCCATTTTGTGTACTGATCTTGTATCTGGTAACCTTGCTAAACTTACATAGTATTTCTGGTAGTTTTCTGGGGAGTTTCCATAGGATTTTCTACATACAAAATCATGCCATCTCTGAATAAGGACAGTTGTTCTTTCTTTCCAAACTCTACACCTTTAATTTCTTTTCATTGCTTACTGCACTGGCTAGAACCTTCAATACGGTGTTGAATAGAAATAGAGTGGACATCATTGCCTTATTCCTGTTAGCAGGAAAACATTCAGTCTTTCGTCATTAAGTGTAATGTTAGCTGTATGTTTATGGTAGATATCCTTTAAGAGGAAGTTCCCTTTGTTCCTAGTGTTTTGAAAGTTTTGTCTTTTTTTTTAAATCATGATTGGGTGTGGAATTTTGTAAATGCTTTTTCTGCATCAATTGATCATGTGGTTTATTCTACATTATTCTACAAATAGTTCTATTTTATTCAATATGGTATATTACATTAATAGATTCTTTTGGATGTTAAACCATTTTTGTATTCCTGGGACCCATGGTTTATAATTCCTTTTATATATTGCTGGATTTTGTTTGCTAATATTTTCTTAATAATTTTTGTCACATAAGTGTTAGAACTACCATCCAAACAAGGTGCCCAGCTGCATTCAATCTCTGTGTCTCTTAAGTCTCTCTTATGGATTCCATTTCTCTTTTTCCCCTCTTGTAATTTATTTGTTGAAGCAACTAGGTCATTTCCCCCCAAATTCTGAATTTTGTTGATTGCATTTTCATGGTGTTATTTATTTAATTTTAAAATTTTTATTTATTATTTGGCTGTATTGGGTCTTCGTTGCTGTGCGCGGGCTTTTTCTAGTTGCGGCGAGCGGGGACTACTCATATTGCAGTGCGTGGGCTTCTCAATGCAGTGGCTTCTCTTGTTGTGGAGCATGGGCTCTAGGCATGTGGGCTTCAGTAGTTGCAGCATGTGGGCTCAGTAGTTGTGGCTCACGGGCTCTAGAGCGCAGGCTAAGTAGTTGTGGCGCATGGGCTTAGTTGCTCCACGGCATGTGGGATCTTCCTGAACCAGGGATCAAACCCGTGTCCCCTGCATTGGCAGGCGGATTCCTAACCACTGTGCCACCCAGGAACTCCCTCCCATAGTGTTGTTTGAAGTTCTCTAACTCCTGTATTTTCTGTAAATTGGTAGTGAGCTCTAGAGGTGTTATGAGATTCCATGTTGATTTTTTGTCCGTCTTAGGTAGTGTTTTGCACTTCCTATTTCATCATATTAGTTTGTCCATAATAACTGATTGTCTTTTATGATGATATTAAAGTGTTCTTAGCCTGATTCATCCACTTAAAAATTCCTCTTCAGCTTTTCACTTAAGGGTTTTAATAACTATAGATAGATAGATAGATAGATAGATAAAGATATATTACAGGAATTGGCTCATGAGATTAAGGAGTCCAAGAAGTTCCATGATCTGCCATCTGCAAGCTAGAGAACCAGGAAGCTGGTGGTATAATTCAGTCTGATTCTAAAGGCCTGAAAACCAGGGAGCCAGTGGTTTTAGTCCCAGTCCAAAGGCTCAAGAATCAGGGGGCCAATGATGCAAGTCTCGCTCCAAGTCCAAAGACCTGAAAACCAGGAGCGCCAATGTCTGAGGACAAGAAAAAATGGATGTCCCAGCTCGAGTTAAAAAGAAAATTTGCCCTATTTCTACCACTTTCTTCTATTCAAATCCTCAACAGACTGGATGATGCCCACCTGCAATGGTGAGGGTGATCTTTTCTCAGTTTACCTAGTCAAATGCTAATCTCTTCCAGAGACACCCTTGCAACCACACCCAGAAATAATGTTTTACCTGCTATCTGGGCATCCCTTAGCCCAGGCAAGTTGACACGTAAAATTAACCATTGTAGTAGTCTTTGGTGATGGCCTAGCTTCATTATTTCATAAGGGGCTGCTAAATGGCAATTTAAAATTCTGTTGTTTCTTTAATTGGCTCAAATACTTCTATACAAATAAGCTTCCCCTTGTCAAATATTTGGTTACCCTGAAATAAACTTTGTGTGGGAAGGACACATAAACACCTAATTCTTTCCTTTTACCTATCAGTTTTCAGAATAATGAGTTCTCTAGCATCTTCCAAAGGTGATTAGCTGGTTAAAATTTCTTTTTTACCAGTGGGGAGAAGGAAGGCGGGAGAGGCAAATAAGGGTATGGGGTTAAGAGATACAAACTACTATGTATAAAATAAATAAACAAGGTTATATTGTATAGCACATGGAAATATAGCCATTATTTTGTAATAACTATTTTAAAAAAATTTTTATTGGAGTATAGTTCATTTACAATGTTGTGTTAGTTTCAGGTGTACAGCAAAGTGAATCAGTTATACATATATATATATATATACACTCTTTTTTTTTTTTTTTTTTTTTAGATTCTTTTCCCATATAGACCATTACAGAGTATTGAATAGAGTTCCCTGTGCTAAACAGCAGGTTCTTATTAGTTATCTGTCTTATATATAGTAGTGTGTATGTATCAATCCCAGTCTCCCAATTTATCCTCCCTGCCATCCCTCCCCTTATCCCCTGGTAACCATAAGTTTGTTTTCTACATCTGTGACTCTACTTCTGTTTTGTAAATAAGTTCAGTTGTACCCTTTTCTTTTAGATTCCACATATAAGCGATATCATATGATATTTGTCTTTCTGTGACTGACTTCAGTCAGTATGACAATCTCTTTAGTCCATCACATTGTGCAAATGGCATTATTTTGTTCTCTTTATGACTGAGTAATATTCCACTGTATATACATACCACATCTTCTTTATCCATTCCTCAGTTGATGGACATTTAGGTTGCTTCCATATCCTGACTATTGTAAATAGTTCTGCAATGAACATTGGTGTGCATGTATTTTTTCGAATTATGGTTTTCTCCAGGTATATGCCCAGGAGTGGAGTTGCTGGGTCATATGGTAGTTCTATTTTTAGTTTTTTAAGGAACCTCCATACTGTTCTCCATAGTGGCTGTACCAGTTTACATTCCCACCAACAGTGTAGAAGGGTTCTCTTTTCTCCACACCCTCTCCAGCATTTATTGTTTGTAGATTTTTTCATGATGGCCATTCTGACCAGTGTGAGGTGATACCTCATTGTAGTTTTGATTTGCATTTCTCTAGTAATTAGTGATGTTGAGCATCTTTCCATGTGCTTTTTGGCCATCTGCCTCTTCTTTGGAGAAATGTCTATTTAGATCCTCTGCCAATTTTTGGATTGGGTTGTTTGTTTGTTTTTTATATTGAGCTGCATGAGCTGTTTGTGTATTTTGGAAATTAATCCCTTGTTGGTCGCTTCATTTGCAAATATTGTCTCCCATTCTGTGGGTTGTCTTTTTGTTTTGTTTATGGTTTCCTTTGCTGTGCAAAAGCTTTTACGTTTAATTAGGTCCCATTTGCTTATTTTTATTTTCATTACTCCAGGAGGTGGATCAAAAAAGATCTTGCTGTGATTTACGTCAGAGTGTTCTGCCTTTGTTTGTAATAACTTTATTTTTAAATTTAATTTATTTTATTTTAATTTTTTGGCTGCACTGTGCAGCATGAGGGATTTTAGTTCCCTGACCAAGGATCGAATCTGTGCCCCCTGCAGTGAAAGCATGGAGTCCTAACCACTGGACCGCCAGGGAAGTCCTGTAATAACTTAATTAATTAATTAATTAATTATTTAAACGTCTTTATTGGAGTATAATTGCTTTACAATGGTATGTTAGTTTCTGCTTTATAACAAAGTGAATCAGTTATTCATATGTTCCCATATATCTTCCCTCTTGCGTCTCCCTCCCTCCCACCCTCCCTATCCCACCCCTCTAGGTGGTCACAAAGCACCGAGCTGATCTCCCTGTGCTATGTGGCTGCTTCCCACTAGCTATCTGTTTTACGTTTGGTAGTGTATATATTTCCATGCCACTCTCTCACTTTGTCACAGCTTACCCTTCCCCGTCCCCATATCCTCAAGTCCATTCTCTAGTAGATCTGTGTCTTTATTCCCGTCTTACCCCTAGGTTCTTCATGACCTTTTTTTTTTTCCTTAGATTCCATATATATGTGTTAGCATATGGTATTTGTCTTTCTCTTTCTGACTTACTTCACTCTGTATGACACACTCTAGGTCCATCCACCTCACTACAAATAACTCAATTTCATTTCTTTTTATGGCTGAGTAATATTCCATTGTATATATGTGCCACATCTTCTTTATCCATTCATCCGATGATGGACAGTTAGGTTGCTTCCATCTCCTGGCTATTGTAAATAGAGCTGCAGTGAACATTTTGGTACTTGACTCTTTTTGAATTATGGTTTTCTCGGGGTATATGCCCAGTAGTGGGATTGCTGGGTCGTATGGTAGTTCTATTTGTAGTTTTTTAAGGAACCTCCATACTGTTTTCCATAGTGGCTGTATCAATTTACATTCCCACCAGCAGTGCAAGAGTGTTCCCTTTTCTCCACACCCTCTCCAACATTTATTGTTTCTAGATTTTTTGATGATGGCCATTCTGACTGGCGTGAGATGATATCTCATTGTAGTTTTGATTTGCATTTCCCTGATGATTAATGATGTTGAGCATTCTTTCATGTGTTTGTTGGCAATCTGTATATCTTCTTTGGAGAAATTTCTATTTAGGTCTTCTGCCCATTTTTGGATTGGGTTGTTTGTTTTTTTGTTATTGAGCTGCATGAGCTGCTTGTAAATTTTGGAGATTAATCCTTTGTCAGTTGCTTCATTTGCAAATATTTTCTCCCATTCTGAGGGTTGTCTTTTGGTCTTGTTTATGGTTTCCTTTGCTGTGCAAAAGCTTTGAAGTTTCATTAGGTCCCATTTGTTTATTTTTGTTTTTATTTGCATTTCTCTAAATGGAGTATATTCTATAAAATGTTGAATCCCTATGTTGTATACCTGAAACTAACATAATATTGTAAATCAACTACACTTCAATTAAAAACAAAAAACAAACCAAAAAAACATACTCATTTGCAGATCAGTATTGACGTGTGAGCTCTGTTCCAGGCATGGATACAGGTGTTTCTCTTTAAAGGAGTTATTAAGTCCTAAAAGTTCCTTCATTCCATTTTCAGCAACAGAGAGTGAGCATGCTGTCTTCACTGGTCACTATCTCAGGGTGCTGGAGACTTCTGAGCCCCACATTCTCAGTATAGGTTGGCTGCTTTGACCTAAATGAGCCTCACTCAAGAGACAGCAGGACCTAACCTGGCTGATAGTATAGGTGAGAACACCTAGTTCATGAAATGATAGGGAAACCAGTCAAATAATCATTATTTCTCTACTTTCAAACAGAAACTGAGAATCACTGACGTAATTTTGGTTTATTGAAGGTTTAAAAAAATATTTTTCAATATGAACTCATGGATTCTAACATATATGATATATCTCCTTCTATTGAAATTATTCATTTTTATGCTCAAATTTTTCCATCTTTGGCTTGTAGGAGCCAGTTTGGCTCCTCAATCATTTTGGCATAGCCCTAGTATTCTTTGTCTGCTTCCTTGCATTTTGGTATGAGAAGATGTCCCAGACTCACAAAAAAGGGTCTTTTGACTTAACAAGGCAATTCAGGGAAGCAATGTGCTCTACATTGAATTTTAGGGTGTATGGGTTTTAGAAGAATTTTCTTTATTTTCTAGAATTTTGCTATTTTACAAAATATTTAAACTGTTTGAAAGGATCCTTACAATGACACTATTATCTTTAAATAGATTTTTATAAACAAAGGATATTTAAAGAAAGGTGGGATGAGGAAGGAAGGCAAAGAGAACAAAAAGGCACTAGTTTGAAGTACAACATCTGGCCTGAGATCTGTTCCAAGTAAACTTCAGATTCTTGGGTATCCCTTTGAGCAGACTTTAGAAGTGTGAATGAAATATGGCTAAACATATTACTTTTGTTTTCAAATTATAGTCCTTCTCAGCACACGGATGTCTTACCAATGGCCAGTTTCCTGCTCTTCTAAAGCATCCTCTAAACCTTTTTCTCTCTCCCCTTCACCCCTGCCATAGCATCCCACACAGCAGCTTCCCAATGAGAGCAGAGGTATTTGAATAAAGATTTGTTCTCTTCATGGCATTTGACAAAGTAATACTTTTGTTGCAGTTAGCTTATATGAAGTTAGATATTATTGATCTGGCGTTTGTGAAAAGTTTGAACCCTGATTTGGAATAGATATATTGACTACTGGTAAAGTGTTGTTCTAGGGCACTCATTGCCTATTTCAGTAAATTATTTGTTTCATATTCCTAATTTGATATTTATAATATGTGTTACTTTTAATTTCTGTGTTTATAGCAAAACACATTGGATTTAGAGATGGACTTGGATTTGAGTCCCTGCACAGCCACTCAGTAGTTTATGACCTTTCTCAAGTTGTTGCTTAATCTAATCCTCAGAGATAGGTTTGTAGTGAGAATTAAATGAGAATACAGTAAGTCCCCTACATACAAACCTTCAAGTTGTGAACTTTCAGCGATGCAAACATGTGTTCTCATGTTGAATCACTTAAGTTAGTTCACATGTCTGGTGTACATTGTCACATGCGTGCATCCTCTACGAGTGGTTGTGTTTTTGTATGCTGTACAGTACTGTATAGAGTACAGTAATACAGTATCTTTATTTCAAGCCCGGGATGTCCAGAAGCAAGCGTAAAAGCAGCGGTGATGTAGCTGGTACAGTACTAACCAGACATCACTGGATCCGTTTTTCAAGAGGGTAGAATGAATTGAATCTAGCAAGGAACTAGAACCTGTGCCATCAGCGTCAGGCGTGAGTGAAATTGCAGCTTGCCTTCTGTCTCACATTGCTGACGATCCTTCAGCTCTACCATCCCACCTCCTCTCCCTCTTCCAGTCAGTAACTCTTCTTGCCTGTTCACTCGATGCCAGGCCGTGTATGCCAGCTGTTGTACTGTACTTGTCAAGGTACTGTACTGTAAGTTTAAAAATGTTTTCTGTATTTTTTGTGTTTGTTTTCTGTGTATTATTTGTGTGAAAATTATTATAAACCTATTACAGTACAGGACTACATAGCCGATTGTGTTAGTTGAGTACCTAGGCTAATTCGTTGGACTTACAAACGTGCTCTCGGAATGGAACTCCTTCATATGTAGGGGACTTACTAATGCATTTGGGCAATTTGGCATACTGACAGAGTTTAGTTTCAGGTTCAAATTCAAGCTCTGCCATTTAACGTGGGGACCTTAGGCAAATTACTTAAGCTTTTATTTTCTTCATTTAAAAAATGTATATAATGTCTATTGCAAGAATTATATGGGATATATAACCAAACTAAAATACTTAACCCATCACCTGACATATTTTAGTATGATAATTTTAACTTTTGTTTTACATTCTAAAACGTCTTTTAACATGAAAGTATCTTAATAAAATGAAAGCAGGTGCTGAATTTTCAAATTTGTAAAACATGCCCATTGATTTGGGCATTTTGTTATCTGTATTAGCAGAACATCAGGCAATATCACAAGATATTCCTTTAACCTTCACATTATCTGAAGGTTATCTGGAGTGGGGAATGGACAAGAGAAAGAAGAGGAACATCAATTGATGCACAGTTGTTCTTTTTTTTTTCCTTTGGCTGCGACTTGCGGCTTGTGGGATCTTAGTTTCCCAACCAGTGATCGAACCCGCGCCCTCAGCAGTGAAAGCGCAGAGTCCCAACCACTGGACCGCTAGGGAATTCTCTGCACGATTATTATATTTTTTAATATTTATTTATTTGGCAGTGCCAGGTCTTAGTTGCGGCATGAGGGATCTGTTTTAGTTGCGGCACCTGGGATCTTTTTTTTTTTAAATAAATTTATTTTATTTTATTTATTTCTTTTTGGGTGCGTTGGGTCTTCATTGCTGCATGTGGTCTTTCTCTAGTTGTAGCGAGTGGGGGCTACTCTTTGTTGTGGTGCGTGGGCTTCTTATTGCTGTGGCTTCTCTTGTTGCGGAGCACGGGCTCGAGGCACGCAGGCTCAGTAGTTGTGGCTTGCGGGCTCTAGAGTGCAGGCTCAGTAGTTGTGGCGCATGGGCTTAGTTGCACTGCAGCATGTGGGATCTTCCTGGACCAGGGCTCGAACCCGTGTCCCCTGCATTGGCAGGCGGATTCTTAACCACTGTGCCACCAGGGAAGTCTCTGGGATCTTTTTTAGTTGCGGTGTGCGGGATCTTTAGTTGTGGCATGCTGGATCTTAGTTGTGGCATGCTGGATCTTAGTCGTGGCATGTGGGATCTAATTCCCTGACCAGGGATTGCACCTGGGCCCCCTGCATTGGGAGCTCGGAGTCCTAGCCACTGGACCACGAGGGTAGTCCCTGTGCAGTTATTGTTGCTTGGAAGACTTGACTATAAGGATACTTCCAAGACTTGAATGATTTTATTTGCCTTCTTAAGAATTGCATGTACTGTTTTTTTGTTTACTTGTTAAAAGACTGAGATATAGTTGACGTACAGTATTATATAAGTTACAGGTGTACAACACAGTAATTCACAATTTTTAAAGGTTATATACCATTTATAGTTATAAAATACTGGCTATCTTCCCTATATAGTATAATATATCCTTGTAGCTTGTTTATTTTATACATAATAGTTTGTACCTCTTAATGCCCTACCCCTGTCGTGCCCCTCCCCCTTCCCTCTCCCCACTGATAACCACTAGTTTGTTCTCTGTATCTGTGAATCTGTTTCCTTTTTGTTATATTCACTAGTTTGTTTTATTTTTTAGATTCCACTTATAAGTGATATTATACAATATTTGTCTTTCTCTGTATGACATATTTCACTTACCATAATACCCTCCAAGTCCATCCATGTTGTTGCAAATGGCAAAAAATCTTTTTTATGGCTGAGTAGTATTCCATTGTATATATATACACCATATCTTCTTTATCCATTTGTCTGCTGATGGACACTTAGGCTGCTTCCATATCTTGGCAACTGTAAATAATGCTGCTGTAAACATTGAGGTGCATGTATCTTTTCAAATTAGTGTTTTTGTTTTTTTCAGATATATACCCGGGAGTGGAAGTGCTGGGTCATATGGTAGTTCTGTTTTTAGTTTTCTGGGAAACATACTGTTTTCCACAGTGGTTGCTCCAGTTTACGTTCCCACCAACAGTGTATGAGAGTTCTTTTCTCCATATCCTTGCCAACATTTGTTACTTGTGGTCTCTTTGATGACAGCCATCCTGTCAGGTGTGAGGTGATATCTCATTGTAGTTTTAATTTGCAATTCTCTGATGATTAATGACATTGAGCATCTTTTCATGTGCCTGTTGGTCATCAGTATGTCTTCTCTGAAATGTCTATTCATGTCTTCTGCTCATTTTTAAATTGGGTTGTTTGTTTCCTGATGTTGAGTTCTATTAGCTGTTTATATATTTTGGATATTAATCCCTTATCAGTCATATCATACACAAATATTTTCTCCCATTCAGTAGGTTGTTGATGATTTCCTTTGCTCTGCAAAAGCTTTTAAGTCTGATTAGCCCCACTTGTTTATTTTGCTTTTATTTCCTTTGCTTTAAGAAATAGACCCAAAAAATATTGCTATAATTTATGTCAAAGAGTATTCTAGCATGTGCTAGAAAGCATGTTTTAGTTTTTAAAACAAAAGATATATAGCCTATTGTCCTTTTGGGTTTTTTTGGCCATGCCGGGGCTTGTGGAATCTTAGTTCCCTGACCAGGGATTGAACCCCAGGCCATGGTAGTGAAAGCCCTGAGTCCTAACCCCTGGACTACCAGGGAACTCCCTGTCCTTTTTTATAGTCACCATTTTGATGTCAGTTTTAATATTTTGAAGGTGGGATTAGTGAATCAGTAACTCCAAATGCTATGTTGGTTATACTATCAAACACAGTAAGTTGAATCATAATTTATGGATTTCTTTATTGCTTGAGGATTTGGCATTTCCTAAACAGAACTTCTCAAATTTGTTGTAAACTCAAGTACATCTCAAAAAAATCAGATTCAATGAATTGAATAGGGGAGGAAGAACATATTAGGTAAGTAGGTAATTGACCATTAGGTAATGGCTTGGATAAGTAATTTTTATGTTATTTTCTTCTTATTATAACATCATCAAGTATTAATACTATAGGTATTCAAATCTTCTTACTCAGTTGTGGTAAGCCAGCCCCATATGGCTCCTAGTGATCCTCACCTCCCGGTATTATGTCCTTGTGTTGTCCCCTCCTACATGGTAAAATGTGTAGCCAATAGGATATTGCAGAAATGATGATGTGTGATTTCTTTTTTAAAATTTATTTTATTTATTTATTTTTGGCTGTGTTGGGTCTTTGTTGCTGTGTGTGGGCTTTCTCTAGTTGTGGCGCACAGGCTTCTCATTGTGGTGGCTTCTCTCGTTGCGGAGCACAGGCTCTAGGCACATGGGCTTCAGTAGTTGTGGCATGCGGGCTCAGTAGTTGTGGCTCGCGGGCTCAGTAGTTGTGGCACACGGGATTACTTGCTCTGTGGCATATGGGATCTTCCTGGACCAGGGATCGAACCCATGTGCCCTGCATTGGCAGGCAGATTCTTAACCATTGCACCACCAGCGAAGTCCCGATGTGTGATTTTTGAGTCTAGGACATAATGGACTGCATTTAGCATTGCTCCCTTGGATCACTTGGTCTGGGGGAAGCCATCTGTCATATCATTAGAACATAGAAACTCTCCTATGGAGAGATCCACATGGTTAAGAACTGAGCCATCCTACCAACAGTCAGTGTCAACTTGCCATCTTGGAAGCAGATCTTCCAGCCCCAGTCAAGCCTACAAATAACTGCAGCCCAAGCCAACATCTTGATTGCAATCGCATGAGAGATCCTGAGCTAGAACCACCCAGCTAAGCCATTTCTGAATTCCTTACCCACATAAATGGTGTGAGATAATAAATGGTTATTACTATTTTAAGACAAAGTTTTGGGTAATTTGTTATGCAACACTAGATAATCAATACACTGATTGTACATGATTGTTAGGTTATACTAAGTACTCATGTACCTAAGGAATAACCAACTCATAAGATTTCCCTTTCAAAATGATGTTAAGACACAACTATACCGATAAGGACATTAGCAACTACCATTATCTTCAACTAACTCCCTCCTACCCCCCCGCCGCGGACTTTCCATCATGCAAGCCTGGCAAAACACTAACTCTGGGCTAATTTTGGTTCCCTTTTACTCCAGAGCTGCTAAATGCTATTGGAGAAAAATGCTTAACTGTGCCATTTGCCACTATAAATTCCTGCTTTGCAACCACAGCTGGATCCTCAACACTATCTCAGTAGTATCCTTAGTCAGCTCTCATGCCATTCTTTATTCAGGTTATTTCAGATTTCCAGTCTCCACTCTCCTTAGATACTTAGATCACCACATGCTCTCTCTCAGCAGACCACCTTTCTTCTTGACAGAGAAAATAGCTTATCTGCATTCATTCTTTCCTCCTATTACAATGGAGGAAATATTCCTCTTACTGTCTCTAGTTTATCCCTCTTTGGATCCCACCGTACTTTTTCCTCAGAAATTATCCTCTCTCCTGTGTCTGAAACCTCTCTCAGTAGGATCCTTCTCATTAGCTTTTAAACACAATCAATTTAGTTAAATCTAATATTTATTACACAAGCTATTATGAAGTATTGGTTAACAGTGTGATAACATTTGAAATGGGTTACTGGTTGTATATCAGTGTAAAAAGTTTTGAATTCAGATTGATATTGTAGCTTCAGCTCTGTCAGAAACTCCCTATGTGACACTGAGCCATTTTCTCTGGCTTTAGTTTCCTAATGAGTCAAATAAGGATGGTATCTCTGGGAGAAAGCCATCTGAGTGAAATCATAAATGCCAAAGGCTTAATACCCAGATCTGAAATGTAGAGGTCGGGCTTCCCTGGTGGAGCAGTGGTTAAGAATCTGCCTGCCAGTGCAGGGGACAGGGGTTCGAGCCCTGGTCCAGGAAGATCCCACATGCCGCGGAGCAACTAAGCCCCTGTGCCACAACTACTGAGCCTGCGCTCTAGGGCCCGTGCTCCGCAACACGAGAAGCCACTGCAATGAGAAGCCCGCGCACCGCAACGAAGAGTAGCCCCTGCTCTTCGCAACTAGAGAAAGCCCGCGCACAGCAACGAAGACCCAATGCAGCCAAAAAAATAAATAAATTAAAAAAAAAAGTTAAAAAAAATAAAGAAATGCAGAGGTCTCCTTGTTTTACAGTTGAGGTTTATACTTGTGATTATACCAGGTAGCATCTCATGTACATCAAAGTAAAGCATGGTTTTCATTAGGAATGAAACTTAGGGTATGACCTGTGATTTTTTTAGAGTTTTCTTAACTACTATACATTGCCTGATCTACCTTGTGCTTCAGGACACAAGTCTCTTAAATATCTTGGGAGGCTACTTAATTATTGAAGGAGCTTAGTTTAATCTCCTTTTGTTATAACTGCAAAGCATATCCAGTATTGATGAAATAATAATGAGTACATTGGGTCATCTTAAGTCCATCAAAATACAAAATTAAAATGATAAAGACAGGAAAGGAGCTTGGAAGAATAACTATGTGAATACATGCCCAAAGTATTGATTTATTAAATTAATTAAATATCCTCTTCAGATTAAAGGTATTACATTACAGAATAACACAATCCAGTTATCTATTCTATTTAAAAAATCACCAAAAACTTAGTGACTTAAAATAGCAATTTTTTTCAACATCTTTATTGGAGTATAATTGCTCTACAATGGTGCGTTAGCTTCTGCTTTATAAGAAAGTGAATCAGCCATACATATACACATATCCCCATATCCCCTTCTCTCTTGTGTCTCCCTCCCACCCCTCTAGGTGGACACAAAGCGCCGACCTGATCTCCCTGTGCTATGCGGCTGCTTCCCACTAGCTATCTATTTTACATTTGGTAGTATATATAAGTCCATGCCACTCTCTCACTTCGTCCCAGCTTACCCTTCCCCCTCCCTTTGTCCTCAAGTCCATTCTCTACGTCTGCATGTTTATTCCTGTCCTGCCCCTATGTTCTTCAGAACCATTTTTAAAATGACATTTAAAAAATTTCTGTTTCTGTGGGTCAGGAATTTGGAAACAGCTCAAGCTGTGCATCTCTGGCTATGGACTCTCAGGCAGTAGTAGTCCAATGGTTGCCGAAGCTGCAACAGAATGGGGCCAGGCTCAGCTGGTGATGGTGGGCATCTCTCTTCTTGAAGTGTCACGGCTTCCCTATGCAAGCTAGTTTGAACTTCCTCAGAGCATACAGCCTCAGGACAGTCCATGTACTTAACTTCGTGGCTCAGAACGCCTGTGCAAACCTTCCAGCAAAAAAGGATAAAGCTGTGTCGCCTCAGAAGTCATACAGGATCATTTCATACACTGCCACATTCTCTTGGTTATATGTGAATCACAGGACCACCCAGATTCAAGGGGAGGGGAATTAGATTCTACCTATTGATGGGCCAGTGGCAAAATTACGTTGCACAGCAGCATGTGGGATGGGGAATATTTTTGTGGCAAGCTTTGGAAAATACACTTTGCCACAGTGATCTAAATGAAAGTAAATACTTGTCTGTTGAGAGAGAGGGAGGGAGAGAGACAAAGAGGTCCTCATGACTCAATAGATTAAAAAAATTTATGCAAACCTATCAGGGGAGACAAAAACCAGGAGCGCAGGTGTGTAGCTGTGAAGAACAATTCCAATTATTATCAGCTTCTTGTATGAACAATCCCCGGGCTGTATGGTGTTGGTGCATAGAGTTCATCTCAGCCAAAGGAAGAGGATGATGTCAACTTTTTTACCCCCTAGAAACGAAAGTAAAATCAAAGTTTCAAACCTGAATGCAATTTTCTCACTGCAAATAAGTGCATGTGCCACCTGGTGGCGAGACAGTCAAATTCGCATTCTATTCTGTTGGCTGTATTTATTGAGTTTCCATCAGAGTGTATATATAGTATTTATCGAAAGGCAACAGTCTAACATCTGTAAGTGCATCTGTCCAAACAAACAACCAAAACACAAACACAGAGAGGGAAAAGGACATAACAAAAAGGAAGAAATTGTAACCACAGAGCATCCACGTTGGAGTGTTCAGATGAGTCAAATCAGCCTCCTTTTCATTAAGCCTAAATCCCCTTAATCCTCTGTCCCATTGGCTTTATCATGACCTTCAAAACCAGTATGGAGGGTATGGGAGAGAATAATTTAAAGAAGAAAATATTTGCTACTACACTGTTGGGGGAGAGGGAGGTTGTTGGCCAAAAGATGAATGTGGTGATCAAGAACGTGGGCTCTTTCCACCCATGTTGTCCACTGTGTCAGATCCTCCTGGAACCACTAGAAAATTTACTATAGCAAAACTACCGCAGCCCAGCCTCGGTCGGTCTCTTATAGTAAAAATTATTCGTTGTTTATGTGAAATTCAAATTTAACTGGGCATCCTGTGTTTTATCTGGCAACCTGGGAAGGATAATATGGATGAGGAAAGGGATCTGACCCTGGATGGGGCACTCCAGGAGGACGCTTCCGGGCCTTTCTGGCCCGGGAACGAAGCGCTGGGCGGGTGCAGGGCTTGCTGCCGGCCGCCCGGCCCCGATTGCCAGGTGAAGAAAGAGGGCAACAGGCCTCTGCCGGAACCTCGCCCAGGACCTGAGGGTCAGGAAACTTCGAAACGATCCGAGATGGCGGGCGCTTGGCTCCCAAACAGCCCCGAGTCCCACGGCACAGGTCAGAGACGAGAGGCGGCCGCCCGGCTCCAAGATGGCGCCCGCGGCAGCTGCCAGCTGCCAAGATGGCGGCGCGGGGCCGCGCCCCGCGCTCCCGAGCTCTCCTCCTCAAGCTTTCCTCCGGCAAGGAGCGCGACTCGCGTCGCTGTGCGCCGGTTGCCCTTCGGCCTGGGTGGTGCGGCCGCTGCCCGCCGCGCACCATGCGGCTCCTTGGCTGGTGGCAGGTACTGCTGTGGGTGCTGGGGCCTCCCGCCCGCGGCCAGGAGGGTGAGTGCGGGCTGGGGCCGTGGGCGGCGGCGCGGGCGGCTGTGCGTGTAATGACCGGCGAGGTGGCTGTCTACCCGGGCGACGCTATTTTACCTGCGCGAAGGCCCGCGCTGCGCGCCTCACCTCTTCCTGGCGCCCCCTAGAGCGCGTCTCCCCGGGTTATCCCGACCTTCTTCCCCCGGTGGTCCCCGCTCGCGGTCCGGGGTAGGGGCCGGCGGGGCGGGATGCCCGGGCCATGTTCAGGCCCCTGAGCAGGTGACTCAGTCGAGAGGAACCGTGTATTAGCGCTTACTGAGGCGTACCCCCATGTGCTGAGCACTTCATTATTAATGATAATCATCATAACGAATAGCCGACCTCTATGGTGCCCTTATTAGGAGCCAGGAACTGTGCACAGTGCTATCATTATCTTATTTAGCCCTCCCACCGATCCTGTGAGATAGATTCCGTGAGCATCCGTGTTTTACAGATGAAGATGTTGAGCTCAGAGAGGCTAAGTAATCTGCCTACGTTTGCGATTCTGGTAATTGGCAGAGCCTGTATCTCTGACTGCAAAGCCCACGCTTTACTTTGCACCCTGCTGGACCATTTTCGTAAGAAGGTCACTCTTGCTCAGGTGCCTGTGAAGGACAGATGAGAAAAACACAGCAGATCCCAGGGTAACTTGCTGCTTGCCAGAGCATGCTCTCAGGGTCCCTCCGTGGGGAAGGCAGCCACCTGGAGGCATGGCTGGGCCCAGGAGTGGAGGCCTTATTCCCATTGTTTCTTCGCCCTACTGCGCAGAGCCCTATTAAAGTCCAGACCCTTTGGCCTTTCTTGTCATTCAAAACTTAACAGGAATACACAGATCTTTCCTTTCCCTGCCGTGTCCTGGAAAGAGGCAGGGCAGCCGGCTTGCTGAGTAATGAAAAGTAATGAAAACACTCATTATCTGCCAGGCAGTGTGCTTAGTGCTTTTTGAGCATCATCTTATTTAGTCTTTAAATGCTTATGAAATGTATGTTGTTATTGTCCCCATTTGATAGATGAGTAAACTGAGACTCAGCATCCCCTAAGTCTTTTACCAAGGTCCAACAGCAGAAGTTGAGAAGCTACAATTCAAGCCTCTGTCTGCCTGACCTCACAGTCAAAGCTCTGTACTACCCTTCTCTGTCACTACCCTTAACCACCAGCCTCAGAGAGGGGACAGCATGTGCTGGACATCTTCTGTTTGTCTCTCAGATCATTCTTCAGCCTTCTCCACCCTGCTCTGTGCCCTGAGTAGCTGTCCTGTATGGAATAAACAACTGGCTCTTCTGTCTTCTGGCTTCTGTTGTGTTGGCATGAAGGGAGAGTGAGGTCAGGTTATTGATTCTCTAAGCTCCCTCCCTTGGGGATATCGCAGTTTGGCTGTGTTCCTCCACTGAAAGTTAGGGCTTCTAGAAGGTTGTACTCTCTGCTTCAAGGCTTCTGCCTCTGGACTCTTAAGGTCTATGAGTGGTAACTGGCTCCCCCTCTGCTGTTATTGACCCTGGGATTCCTTACCATTGCTTTTGGTTTCTCTACACCCAGCTCACATGTTGGAGGTACCTTTATTAAGTTCTCCTCCAATTGTCCAAGTTGCACGTGCTGTTTCCTGGCAGAACACTGGCTGATTCGGCAGTCAGTGTGAGCCTTCCTGGCAGGGAGGGTCACGTCATACAGACCTGAGGGTAACACCAGCCATGGGGTGGGTCACTGGTCATCATGGCCAGGCCATGAATGGGGTGAGGACTGAGGAATCTTCACCAGCTGGTTCCTTTTGAGGGTGGCTGAAAATCCAAGGCTTTTTCTCTGCAGAGGATACCACTGGCAAATTAGCAACTGGAGGTGGCAGTGCTGTCCAGGTGTCAAGGAACGGGTGCCAACCCTGGACTTCAACACCCCACACCTGTCTTCACTAGACAGTCAACTAGCAGATTCTGACTGAGCACCTGTCATATGCCATATGCTCTGTTAGGCACTCTGGGTGCAGTGGAGAGCAAGTAGAGAAATACGCCCACCCTCCTGTCTGATGGGGAAGGCAGGCATTAAATGACCACAAATAATTAAGTAAATTTTCCACAAGAGTGGAAAATGCTTCAAGGAGAGTCCCAGGGCATTATGGAATGCTGTAATGGGAGACCCTTCTGGTATGAGGGTCTAGGAGGGTGAAGTTCACCTTACAGAGGTGAAGTTTAGGGTGAGATCTGAAGGATGTGTCAGATTAGCCAGAAGAAGAGAGGGAGTGGAGGGAGGGCTCTTGGCAGAGAAACAGCCCTCAGGACAGTTCTGAGGTAGGGGGAGGAGGGTGTGAGTGATCAGGGACCAGAGATGTCTAGTGGCACCTGTTGGGAGTATGGACAGAGGCCTTATCACCTGGGGCCTGGTAGTCATGCTACAGAGCATGGATTCATTCACAGCGTAGGGGGAAGCCATTGAAAGGGTTTTAGCAGGGGAGTGACATGATCACATTTGCCTTTGACTTTCAGTTTCACTTGGATGCTGTGAGGAGGGTTTGGAGAGGGGGTAGAGGGCCAACCAGGAAGACCATTTTGGTGGTTGCAGCAGTTGTCCAAGTGAGAGATGACTGTGGCCTGGGCTGAGGGGTGTGAGTGGGTTGGGAGAAGTGGATGGACACAGAGTGTATTTAGCAGAGGAATTAATAGGACCTAGTTGTGGTTTCCGTCCATCTCTTTGAATTGTAAGCGTCAGTCATAACCATTATCATCATCACCACCATCACTGTAGCCATTTATGGAGTGCTTACCATGTGCCAGGGACCATATACGTCTTTTCTCATTTAATCTGCACGGTAGCCCTATGAGTGTCTGCATTTCAGTGGTATTTTCTCCATTTGTTAGATGCACACACTGAAAATTTCCTATGGAAAGTACGGGTTGCTGCCCCTCTAACCCCCAGCTGTTTTTGGTCCTCCCCAGTTGGCTCCCCTGACACAGAAGCCATTTTGAAAAAAAACCTGTGGCTGGTAGAGAGTCTTTTGAGAACAACTGGAAGGGTATGAAGGAGCTCCTTGGCAGAGTTGGAGTGGTGCCCTCGCCCCTGTTCTCCAAACATATTCCTTGCTGCCAGTAGTGCAGTAATTTCCACTTTATGCATGGCTCAAACTATAATCAGATTATTGACATTGAGAAGCAATCTTTTTTAAAAGGCGCATTACCATGGGAGGGTTCAGTGGCTCTCACACGGTAGGTCATTTCTTAGAGTGGAATAATTCAATGTTTCCTTTCTTCCCAATGCTTAAATGAAAAAAATGGTACCTGAGGGTGTGAGAATTTTTGTTTTGTTCCTAATTTGTCCTACTTAAATATCTTCACAGGAGGGAAAAACAACACTCCTGACTCAAAATTCTAGCTCTCTGCATCACTCAGACTTCCTTTTGATTTTCTGTAAGGGACATCTATCCAGTTTTACATAAAGGTGATCAGAAGAACCAGTTTCTATTTTGTGCGCTGACTTTTTTCTCTTGAGATTCTTTTAGGATATTGGCATTCTCCATTTACTTTAGAGGACCTAGAATGTTGATTAGGTTCAGAGAGAGAAGATCTCTGCAGAACTGGTGCATTTGGGAGTAGAGTTGGTTCCCAAATCTGGCACCCTTTGTTCTTCTCCAGACTTTTAGCCTCTCTGGCTTCATTTTCTGCTCTGTCTTGAGGACGATCTAGTAAACATGTTTGTTTGTTTTTACTTATGATTATACAAGTAGTACATGTTTATCAACCAAAGGCTACAGAAGGACTGCCATCCGCACCCCATTGACAGAGCTCCTTGCCCAGGCACCCAGCCCCTTTTCTAGGTCATAGGCAAAGAAGTGCTTGACCCTCTTCTGTCAAGGACCTATCTTGCTTCTCAAGCCCTGTAATCTGCGCTCTCTAACCTGTATCTTACTCACTTTCCCATGAGCTTTATATATCCTTAAATTTCTCCTGTGTCCTGAAAACCAAAACGAAAATTTCCCTTAGCCCCCTGCCTGCCCGTAACAACTACCAGGTCTTTCTTTTCCCCTTCAGAGCTAGACTTTCAGAAAGAATTGTATATATTTATTTATGTAGTTACCATTTCTGGTGCTCTTCATTCTTTTGTGTGGATCCACATTTCCATCTGGTATCATTTTTCTATTGCCTGAAGAAGTTCATTTCAGATTCTTGTCATGTAGGTCTGCTGGTTATGAATTGTTTCAGCTTTTGTGTGTCTGAAAACGTATTTATTTTGCCTTTGATTTTGAAAGACATTTTTGCTGGGTATAGAATTCTAGGTTTATAGTTTTTTTCCTTTCAGTCCCTTAAAGATGCTGTTCTTCTTGCTTGCATCGTTTCCAATGAGAAATCTGCTGTCATCCTTATCTTTGTTCCTCTATACATAGCATGTCTTTTTTCTCCGTCTGCTTTTAAGAGTTTTTCTTTGTCACTGGTTTTGATCAGTTTGATTATGATGTATCTTGGTGTAGTTTGTTGAGCTTCTTGGATCTATGGATTTATAGTTTTCATCAGGTTTGTAAAGTTTTCGGTGATTGTTTCTTCAATTACTTTTTGTGTTTTCCCCCATTTACTTCTCTCTTTTGGGTACTCCAATTATCTGTACATGAGACCACTTGAAATGGTCCCACAGCTCACTGTCACTCTTCATTTGGGGGGGGATTCGTTTTCTCATTGTGTGTTTCATTTTGTATGGGTTCTATTGCTATGCCTTAAGTTAACTACTCTTTTCTTCTGTAATGTCTAATCTACTATGAATCCCATCCAGTGCAGTTTTCATCTCTGACCTTGTAATTTTCATTGCTAGAAGTATAATTTGGGTCTTTTAAAAAATTATTATTGAGATATAATTGATATATAACATTATAGTAGTTTCAGTTGTACAACACAATCATCTGATGTATATATATTGTAAAATGATCACCACAATAAGTCTGGTTAAAATCCATCATCACACACAGTTATAAAATTCTTTTCTTTGGATGAGACCTTTTAAGGTTTACTACCCTCTTAGCAACTTTCAGATATACAATATAGTATAATTAACTATAGTTACCATGCTGTGCATTATATCCCCATGACTCACTTATTTTATAACTGGAAGTTTGTACTTTTTGACCATCTTCACCCATTTTGCCCACCCCCTACCCACCACCTCTGTCAACCACCAAGCTGTTTTCTGTATGAGCTTGTGGAGTTTTTGTTGTTGTTGTTCTTGTTGTTGTTGTTGTTTGCGGCATGCGGGCCTCTCACTGTTGGGGCCTCTCCCGTTGCGGAGCACAGGCTCCGGACGCGCAGGCTCAGCGGCCATGGCTCACGGGCCTAGCCGCTCTGCGGCATGTGGGATGTTCCCAGACTGGGGCACGAACCCGTGTCCCCTGCATTGACAGGTGGACTCTCAACCACTGCGCCACCAGGGAAGCCCTGTTTGTTTGTTTTTAGATTCCACATTTAAGTGAGATAATACAGTATTTGTCTTTCTCTGATTTATTTCACTTAGCATAATGCCCTCAAGGTCTGTCCGTGTTGTCGTAAATGGCAAGATTTCCTGTTTTTAAATGGCTGAATAATACTTTATATATATATATACATATATATACACATATACATATATATACATATATATATACACACACATGTACATATACAAATATATGTATATATATCTCACATTTTCTTTATCTATGCATCCATCAATTGCTTCCATGTCTTGACTTATGTAAATAATGCTGCAGTGAACATGGGGGTGCATGTACCTTTTCAAGTGAGTGTTTTCATTTCCTTTGGATAAATGCCCAGAAGTGGAATTGCTGGATCATATGGTAGTTCTATTTTTTATTTTTTGAGGATTCCATACTGTTTTCCTTAGTGGCTGCACCAATTTACATTTTCACTGATAGTGCACAAGGGTTCCCCTTTGTCTGCAGGCATACCAACATTTGTCATTTCTTGTCTTTTTGATAATAGCCGTTCTAACATGTGTGAGGTGATATCTCATTGTGGTTTTGATTTGCATTTTGATTTGGGTCTCTTTTTATATCTTATGTTCTCTATATCTACTTAACTTTTTAAACATATGTGATGCAGTTATTGCTGTTTTGACAGCCTCATCTAATGATTCTGAAATCTGTGCAAGTTCTGGGTCAGGCTTGGTTGCTTATTCTCGTTATGGATAATGAGGAGAATTTCCCTGCTTCTTTGCATGCCTGGTAATCTTTGATTGGATGCCAGAAGTAAATTTTACCTGGTTGAGTGCTAGATATTTTAGTATTCCTGTAAATATTCTTGAGCTTTGTTCTGGGATACAGTTAAGTTACTTGAACACAGTGTGATTCTCACTTTTAAGGATTGCTAGATGGAAGCAGAGCTGTATTTACTTTAGGGTTAATTGGGCCCCACTGCTGAGGCAAGTCCCTTTCGCGTACTCTCCCCAGTACCCTGTGACTTAGGAGGTTTCCCAGGCTAGTGGGTGGGGACAGGTACTATTCCCAGCTTTCTGTGGCTGTTGGGTACTGTTACCTCTACTCCCTTTGAGTGGTTCTTTCCCTGGCTTGGGGTAGTTCACTTACAGGCATATGCTGACCAGTATACTCAAGGCGGGGCCCCCTCCACAGATCTCCAGAGTCCTCTTTCTGCAGCTCTCCCATCTCCAGTATTCTGTCCTGCAAACTCTAGCTTCTTGGTCTTTCTGGACCCTCAGTTCCATCTCAACTGGAGAAGTCAGCTGGGCCCTCCCTGAGACAGGGCAGGAACTCTCTCAGGCAGTAAGCTAGAGCATTTGTAGGGCTCTTCTCATCTGCTTCCTGTTCACTGTCCTTCATTGTCTCATTGCTAGTCTCCTGAAACTGTTGTTTCACATATTTGGCTGTTTTTTGGGTTGTTTCAGGAGGGAGAATAAATCTGGTTCCCATTATTCCACTTAGCCTGAAGCAAATTCCCAGAGAGTGTTTTTGAATTGCTGAATGAATCTGCAGACATCTGTGGAGATATTCTTTGAGACGTTATACAAATGTGCATACCTTAGGAAGTTCCCAGATCCCTCCCCGGCTTTGAAGCCAGTTGGTCATTCACACTCTGCTTGACACGCTGTTTGCATGCAGAGCTCATTATACAGCTGGTGGCTCCCCAGCCATATGGTGGGCTTGTCTGAGTGCAGCTGGGCCCATTCGTTTCCCCTGGTCAGTGCCTAGCCCGGAGTCTGGCGGCTGTCGTTGAGGTCATGAGAGGTGGAGGGCAGGAGTCATTGTACAGAGGTGAGTGGAGCTTGCTGGATGGATGTATGAGACTGCCCAGGACTCTCCCCTTACCTGAACCTTTGGCCCAAGCCGCATCTAGTGGCTCCAAAGTGAGAGGAAAATCCTCCTCCTCTTCTCCCTGCTGCTGCCCCTGCTCTGCTTGGTGCACCTTTAGCACTACTGAGGGCAGTAGCCCAAGGGCAGCAGGCAGGAGAGCAGAGGCCAGCTGTAGAGGCCACCCCGGGAAGGAGCTGGCTCTAGTAGCATTCTTCGGGCAGTGTTGCCCAGCAGCCCTCCGAGGTATCATGTGGGGAGGGTAAGGCCCGCTCTGGAGTAGCAGTCAGTAGACTTCGCTCTTAGACGTGGCTCTGCTGCTTACTGGCTGTGTGCCATTGGGCATTACACTGAAACTCTCTGTACCTCATCTATTAAGTCGGGATGATAACCCTTGTGCTGCCCATCTCACAGAGCTGTTATAATGGGTGCAAAGATGCTTTGCCATGGTAGAATCTTCCATAAAGCCATCATTATTTTCTTGGATAGTCTCATCAAAGAAACTAAACTGTTAAAGTGTTTGTATTATATTTTCCTAATTGGATGTCTGCAGTGGAATGTTTTTGCTTGTAATCCGCATGGCAAGCAGCAGGTTTTGCATGAAGCTATGTGTTTGTCCACTTCCTGGCATTCATTAATCTAGTATCTCCTTGTGATCTTCTTCATGACCTGGAGAATGATGGATGGCTCTGTGATAGTTTAATGGGAAGGTAACTTTTTACTCTGGAGGGGAAAATTTCATATTTGAGAACTGTAATTCTTTGGGATTCATTTATTTTGAAGTTAGATGTGACTGTGAACATAGTGGCATGTTTTAGTTGCAGAGAAAAGAGGTCACTTATGGTCAGAGGAGCAGCCTGCCTACCCATTCCAGGTGGGGGCTGGGTACATGAGTGAGGAGGTGCCTTCCCGTGACCCAGTGGGCCAGGACCTGGCTGCAGAAGAGGCCGAGGCAGTGCTGGGGCTGGACGCTGATGGTGAACACATGGTAATGTTGTCTGTGATTCCTGGGGAAGCTGAGGACAAACTGAGCCCAGAGCCCAGCAGCGGCACCTGCGGGGCTGGAGGGGAGGAGGACTCGAGGTGCAACCCCCGGGAGAGCCTCTTCTCTCTGGACAGCGCTGGAGCCAGCCTCCCGGAGAGAGAAGAGGAGTACTACGCAGAGCCTGAAGCGGTGGAATCTGACCCCCCGCCGATAGAGGATGCCAACGCCACCGAAAGTCTGAAATCCCCGAAGGTGAACTGCGAGGACAGAAATGTGACGGGATTAGAAAATTTCACTCTGACAATTTTAAATATGTCACAGGTAAGACAAAAGTATTTAGTGCTTTTCTCCTTTTCCGCACGTTTCATTTTACGATTTAATACTCTATCAACTTTCAAATGAGGAGTCATAATCTTTATCATATTGTAAGTGGGATAGCATTTAATGGCTGCATCAGTGAAAATTCATCTGGCTTTCTGTGATGTTTGTAGGAAAAGGAGGAGATATAACTAGTGTCGAATATGCTTTTTAGGAGGCCTAAACCTAGTCAGCCTTGGGTTAATCTCACCACCAAGTCTCATGATAAAAATCCCAGTGGACAGATAGGTGCTTGGTATCAGAATCATAGCATTCTTCTTCTTCTAAATGAGGTATTTGTTATGGAGGCATAAAAATAAAATACCTGAATTACTAAAATTGTAATTTAGCATTGTTTAGACTAGTCATGTCCCTGAGAAGTATGTTTTGTACATATATATATATATATATATATTTTTTTTTTTTTAACATCTTTACTGGAGTATAATTGCTTTACAATGTTGTGTTAGTTTCTGCTGTATAACAAAGTGAATCAGCTATACGTATATATATATCCCCATATCCCCTCCCTCTTGTGTATCCCTCCCACCCTCCCTATCCTACCCCTCTAGGTGGTCACAAAGCTGATCTCCCTGTGCTATGCGGCTGCTTCCCACTAGCTATCTATTTTACATTTGGTAGTGTATATATGTCAGTGCTGTTCTCACTTCGTCCCAGCTTACCCTTCCCCCTCCCGTGTCCTCAAGTCCATTCTCTACGTCTGTGTCTTTATTCCTGTCCTGCCCCTAGGTTCTTCAGACCCATTTTTTTTTAGATTCCATATATATGAGTTAGCATATGATATTTGTTTTTCTCTTTCTGACTTACTTCACTCAGTATGACAGTCTCTAGATCCATCCACGTCTCTACAAATGACCCAATTTCGTTCCTTTTTATGGCTGAGTAATATTGCATTGTATATATGTGCCACATCTTATTTATCCATTCATCTGTCGATGGACACTTAGGTTGCAAAGTATGTTTTTTTGTTTGTTTATTTTATTTAAAAAAAATTTTTTTTATACAGCAGCTTCTTATTAGTCATCAGTTTTATACACATCAGTGTATACATGTCAAGCCCAATCCACATCTCAACAAATGACCCAATTTCATTCCTTTTTATGGCTGAGTAATATTCCATTGTATATATGTACCACATCTTCTTTATCCATTCGTCTGTCGATGGGCATTTAGGTTGCTTCCATGACCTGGCTGTTGTAAATAGTGCTGCAATGAACATTGGAGTGCATGTGTCTTTTTGAATTATGATGTTCTCTGGGTATATGCCCAGTAGTGGGATTGCTGGATCATATGGTAATTCTATTTTTAGTTTTTTAAGGAACCTCCATACTGTTCTCCATAGTGGCTGTATCAATTTACATTCCCACCAACAGTGCAAGAAGGTTCCCCTTTCTCCACACCCTCCCCAGCATTTGTTGTTTGTAGATTTTCTGATGATGCCCATTCTAACTGGTGTGAGGTGATACCTCATTGTAGTTTTGATTTGCATTTCTCTAGTAATTAGTGATGTTGAGCAGCTTTTCATGTGCTTCTTGGCCATCTGTATGTCTTCTTTAGAGAAATGTCTATTTAGGTCTTCTGCCCATTTTTGTTTGTTTGTTTTTGCGGTACGCGGGCCTCTCACTGCTGTGGCCTCTCCCGTTGCAGAGCACAGACTCTGGACGCGCAGGCTTAGCGGCCATGGCTCACGGGCCCAGCCGCTCCGCGGCACGTGGGATCTTCCTAGACCGGGGCACGAACGTGCATCCCCTGCATCGGCAGGCGGACTCTCAACCACTGCGCCACCAGGGAAGCCCCCTTCTGCCCGCTTTTGGATTCGGTTGTTTGTTTTTTTAATATTGAGCTGCATGAGCTGTTTACATATTTTGGAGATTAATCCTTTGTCCGTTGATTCATTTGCAAATATTTTCCCCCATTCTGAGGGCTGTCTTTTCATCTTGTTTATGGTTTCCTTTGCTGTGCAAAAGCTTTGAAATTTCATTAGGTCCCATTTGTTTATTTTTGTTTTTATTTCCATTACTCTAGGAGGTGGATCAAAAAAGACCTTGCTGTGATTTATGTCAAAGAGTGTTCTTCCTATGTTTTCCTCTAAGAGTTTTATAGTGTCCAGTCTTACATTTAGGTCTCTAATCCATTTTGAGTTTATTTTTGTGTACGGTGTTAGGGAGTGTTCTAATTTCATTCTTTTACATGTAACTGTCCAGTTTTCCCAGCACCACTTATTGAAGAGACCGTCTTTCTCCATTGTATATCCTTGCCTCCTTTGTCATAGATTAGTTGACCATAGGTGTATGGGTTTATCTCTGTGCTTTCTATCTTGTTCCATTGATCTTTGTTTCTCTTTTTGTGCCAGTACCATACTGTCTTGATTACTGTAGCTTTGTAGTATAGTCTGAAGTCAGGGAGTCTGATTCCTCCAGCTTGGTTTCTTCCCCTCAAGGCTGCTTTGGCTATTTGGGGTCTTTTGTGTCTCCATACAGATTTTAAGATTTTTTGTTTTAGTTCCATAAAAAATGCCATTGGTAATTTGATAGGGATTGCATTGAATCTGTAGATTGCTTTGGGTGGTATAGTCATTTTCACAATATTGATTCTTCCAATCCAAGAACATGGTATATCTCTCCATCTGTTGATATCATTAATTTCTTTCATCAGTGTCTTACAGTTTTCTGCATACAGGTCTTTTGTCTCCCTAGGTAGGTTTATTCCTAGGTATTTTATTCTTTTTGTTGCAGTGGTAAATGGGAGTGTTTCCTTAATTTCTCCTTAAGATTTTTCATCATTAGTGTATAGGAATGCAAGAGACTTCTGTGCATTAATTTTGTATCCTGCAACTTTACCAAATTCACTGATTAGCCCTAGTAGTTTTCTGGTGGCATCTTTAGGATTCTCCCTGTATATATCATTTCATCTGCAAACAGTGACAGTTTTACTTCTTCTTTTCCAATTTGTATTCCTTTTACTTCTTTTTCTTCTCTGATTGCCGTGGCTAGGACTTCCAAAACTATGTTGAATAATAGTGGTGAGATAGGACATACTTCTGTTTTCCTAATCTTAGAGGAAATGCTTTCAGTTTTTCACCACTGAGAATGATGTTTGCTGTGGGTTTGTCGTATATGGCCTTTATGATGTTGAGGTAGGTTCCCTCTATACCCATTTTCTGGAGAGTTTTTATCATGAATGGGTGTTGAATTTTGTCGAAAGCTTCTTCTGCATCTATTGAGATGATCATATGGTTTTTCTCTTTCAGTTTGTTAAAATGGTGTATCACATTGATTGATTTGTGTATATTGAAGAATCCTTGCATCCCTGGGATAAATCCCACTTGATCATGCTGTATGATCCTTTTAATGTGTTGTTGGATTCTGTTTGCTAGTATTTTGTTGAGGATTTTTGCATCTATGTTCATCAGTGATATTGTTCTGTAATTTTCTTTTTTTGTAGTATCTTTGTCTGGTTTTGGTGTCAGGGTGATGGTGGCCTCATAGAATGAGTTTGGGAGTGTTCCTTCCTCTGCAGTTTTTTGGAAGAGTTTGAGAAGGATGGGTGTTAGCTGTTCTCTAAATGTTTGATAAAATTCACCTGTGAAGTCCTGGACTTTTGTTTGTTGGAAGATTTTTAATCAGTTTCAATTTCATTACTTGTGATTGGTCTGTTCATATTTTCTATTTCTACCTGGTTCAGTCTTGGAGGGTTAATACCTTTCTAAGAATTTGTCCATTTCTTCCAGGTTGTCCATTTTATTGGCATAGAGTTGCTTGTAGTAGTCTCTTAGGATGCTTTGTATTTCTGTGGTGTCTGTTGTAACTTCTCCTTTTTCATTTCTAATTTTATTGATTTGAGTCCTCTCCCTCTTTTTCTTGATGAGTCTTGCTAATGGTTTATCAATTTTGTTTATCTTCTCAAAGAACCAGCTTTTAGTTTTATTGATTTTGCTATTGTTTTGTTTGTTTCTATTTCATTTATTTTTGCTGTGATCTTTATGATTTCTTTCCTTTTGCTAACTTTGTGTTTTGTTTGTTCTTCTTTCTCTAGTTCCTTTTTTTTTTTTTTTTTTCTGTACGCGGGCCTCTCACTGTTGTGGCCTCTCCTGTTGCGGAGCACAGGCTCCGGACGCGCAGGCTCAGCGGCCATGGCTCACGGGCCCAGCTGCTCTGCGGCATGTGGGATCTTCCCGGACTGGGGCACGAACCCGTGTCCCCTGCATCGGCAGGCGGACTCTCAACCACTGCGCCACCAGGGAAGCCCTTGGGTTTGTTTTTGTAGGTCCTTTTCTTCTCTTGTGTTTCACACTTAGAGAAGTTCCTTTAGCATTTGCTGTAGTGCTGGTTTGGTAGTGCTGAATTCTCTTAGCTTTTGCTTTTCTGTAAAGCTTTTGATTTCTCCATCAGTCTGAATGAGATCCTTGCTGGGTAGAGTAATCTTGGCTGTAGGTTCTTCCCTTTCATCACTTTAAGTATATCATGCCACTCCCTTCTGGCTTGTAGAGTTTCTGCTGAGAAATCAGCTGTTAACCTTATGGGAGTTCCTTTGTATGTTATTTGTCATTTTTCCCTTGCTGCTTTCAATAATTTTTCTTTGTCTTTAATTTTTGCCAATTTGATTACTATGTGTCTCGGCATGTTTCTCCTTGGGTTTATCCTGTATGGGAGTCTCTGTGCTTCCTGGACTTCGGTGGCTATTTCCTTTCCCATGTTAGGGAAGTTTTCGACTATAATCTCTTCAAATATTTTCTTGGGTCCTTTCTCTCTCTCTTCTCCTTCTAGGACCCGTATAATGCGAATGTTGTTGCATTTAATGTTGTCCCAGAGGTCTCTTAGGCTGTCTTCATTTCTTTTCATTCTTTTTTCTTTATTCTTCTGTTCCACAGCAGTGAATTCCACCATTCTGTCTTCCAGGTCACTTATCCATTCTTCTGTCTCAGTTATTCTGCTATTGATTCCTTCTAGTGTAGTTTTCATTTCAGTTATTGTATTGTTCATCTCTGTTTGTTTGTTCTTTAATTCTTCTAGGTCTTTGTTAAACATTTCTTGCATCTTCTCGATCTTTGCTTCCATTCTTTTTTCAAGGTCCTGGATCTCCTTCACTATCATTATTCTGAATTCTTTTTCTGGAAGGTTGCCTATCTCCACTTCACTTAGTTGTTTTTCTGGGGTTTTATCTTGTTCCTTCATGTGGTACATATCCCTCTGCCTTTTCATATTGTCTATCTTTCTGTGAATGTGGTTTTTGTTCCACAGACTGCAGGATTGCAGTTCTTCTTGCTTCTGCTGTCTGCCCTCTGGTGGATGAGGCTATCTAAGAGGCTTGAGCAACTTTCCTGATGGGAGGGCCTGGTGGTGGGTAGAGCTGGGTGTTGCTCTGGTGGGCAGAGCTCAGTAACACTTTAATGTGCTTGTCTGCTTATGCTTGGGCTTGGTTCCCTCCCTGTTGGTTGTTTGGTCTGAGGTGACCCAACACTGGAGCCTACCCTGCTCTTTGGTGGGGCTAACGGCGGATTCTGGGAAGGCTCACGCCAAGGAGTACTTTCCAGAACTTCTGCTGCCAGTGTCCTTGTCCCCATGGTGAGCCACAGCCACCCGCCGCCTCTGCCCGAGACCCTCCAGCACTAGCAGGTAGGTCTGGTTCAGTCTCCCCTGGGGTCACTGCGCCTTCCCCTGGGTCCTGATCCACACACTACTTTGTGTGTGCCCTCCAAGAGTGGAGGCTCTGTTTCCCCCAGTCCTGTCGAAGTCCTGCAATCAAATCCCACTAGCCATCAAAGCCTGATTCTCTAGGAATTCCTCCTCCTACTGCTGGACCCCCAGGTTGGGAAGCCTGATGTGGGTCTCAGAACCTTCACTCCGGTGAGTGGACTTCTGTGGTATAAGTGTTCTCCAGTTTGTGAGTCACCTACCCAGGAGTTATGGGATTTGATTTTACTGTGATTGCGCCCCTCCTACTGTCTCACTGTGGCTTCTCCTTTGTCTTTGGATGTGGGGTATCTTTTTTGATGAGTTCCAGTGTCTTCCTGTCGATGATTGTTCAGCAGTTAGTTGTGATTCTGGTGTTCTCACAAGAGGGAGATCACATCTTTGTACTCCTTGTACTCCACCATCTTGGTTCTATACCTCTATGAAGTATGTTATATTGATGAAAAGTTTTTTTTCCTCCAAAGAGTGTGAATCTAGTGTTTACTCTGGACTGAGAGCTGACCAATTTGTCCAGCCCAGGCATGCTTTTCCAGCTAGTTGGCTAAATGGTGATTCTAAAGGGAATACTGGGGTACTGACCGACATTTTCTGTAAGATTGTTAAAGCCAGAGAGCAGAATGAATTCAGGCTGCTTATGTAAGAGAAGAATCCTAGCTCTGAGAGGTGTGATTGCTTATTTCAAATGAGGGTACATATGGTATGTTGAGCGCCGCTCCAAGGCAGGTGTCAGCACTGGCCTTGCACCATCCCCTCAGTGCCTGGTGAATGCTGTGCCTCAGCTCTGTGGCCTTTTAATGGGTGTCACACACACGACCAGGAGCAAGCGGTTTGAGCAGTCTGGGTTTTGGTGGCGGCAGGGATGGTGCACCCTCACACTGAACTAACCTTTGCTCAGACACATGGACCTGACTGCTTAGTACAGACTTGGAGCTGCTCAGATGACAGCTTGGGCCTGAGACCACAGTGCTTTAATAACGTTGTTAGATTGTACGAGATGCAGAGTTCCAAAGTTGGGACCGTGGCCTGTACCCTGTGAGTACTTAGTATATGAATTGATGAATTATGAAAAATATTAAAATTGCTCTATAGTAATATTAAGAAAGCTTAGAGGAGGACCCCTCCTACACTCTTGGTGGGAATGTAAATTGGTGCAGCCACTATGGAGACAGTATGGAGGTTCCTTAAAAAACTACAAATAGAACTACCATATGACCCAGCAATCCCACTACTGGGCATATACCCTGAGAAAACCATAATTCAAAAAGAGCCATGTACCAAAATGTTCATTGCAGCTCTATTTACAATAGCCAAGACATGGAAGCAACCTAAGTGTCCATCAACAGATGAATGGATAAAGAAGATGTGGCACATATATACAATGGAATATTACTCAGCCTTAAAAAGAAACGAAATTGAGCTATTTGTAATGAGGTGGATGGACCTAGAGTCTGTCATACAGAGTGAAGTAAGTCAGAAAGAGAAAGACAAATACTGTATGCTAACACATATATATGGAATTTAAGAAAAAAAAATGTCATGAAGAACCTAGGGGTAAGACAGGAATAAAGACACAGACCTACTAGAGAATGGACTTGAGGATATGGGGAGGGGGAAGGGTAAGCTGTGACAAAGCGAGAGAGAGGCATGAACATATATACACTACCAAACGTAAGGTAGATAGCTAGTGGGAAGCAGGGAGATCAGCTTGGTGCTCTGTGACCGCCTGGAGGGGTGGGATAGGGAGGGTGGGAGGGAGGGAGACGCAAGAGGGAAGCGATATGGGAACATATGTATATGTATAACTGATTCACTTTGTTATAAAGCAGAAACTAACACACCATTGTAAAGCAATTATACTCCAATAAAGATGTAAAAAAAAACAAAAAAAAAACCATGCTGGGACTTCCCTGGCAGTCCAGTGGTTAAGACTCCACGCTTCCACTGCAGGGGGCACAGGTTCAACTCATGGTCAGGGAACTAAGATCCTGCATGCCGCACAGTGCAGCCAAAAAAAAAAAAAAGAACATACATGCACCCCTATGTTCATAGCACCACTATTTACAATAGCCAAGACATGGAAACAGCCTAAATGTCCACCGACAGAGGGATGGATAAAGAAGATGTGGTACATATATACAATGGAATACTACTCAGCCATAAAAAGGAATGAAATAATGCCATTTGCAGCAATATAGATGGACCTAGAGATTATTATACTAAGTGAAGTAAGTCAGAAAGAGAAAGACAAATAGCATATGCTATCACTTATGTGTTGAATCTCAAATACGACACAAATGAACCTATCCAGGAAACAGAAACAGACTCACAGACATAGAGGACAGACTTGTGGTTGCCAAGGAAGAAGGGGGTGGGGAAGGGATAGACTGGGAGTTTGTGATTCGTAGACACAAACTATCACATAGAGAGTGGATAAACAACAATGTCCTGCTGTATAGCACAGGAAACTGTATTTAATATCCTCTGATAAACCGTAATGGAAAAGAAATTAACACAACATTGTAAATCAACTATATACTTCAATTAAAAGAAAAAAAGAAACCTTGGAGGAAAGTTTATAACATGTCATTTGCTAGTACTTTTCTGCTGACCCATGGATCCCTATGGTTCCAATCCAGAAGGTTCTTCGGGAGCTGCACTACTGTCTCCCTCCCGTCCCTGCCCCTACCCCCTCTCCCTTGACGGCAGCAGTGGTTCCTGTTTTTTGTGTATCCTTCCAGAAAAAGTGCACATCTTGTACTGCTGACTTTAACACTTTGTTTCTTTTGCCACAGGACCTTATGGATTTTCTCAACCCAAACGGTAGCGACTGCACTCTAGTCCTGTTTTACACCCCTTGGTGCCGATTTTCTGCCAGTTTGGCCCCTCATTTTAACTCTCTGCCCCGGGCGTTTCCAGCTCTTCACTTTTTGGCACTGGATGCATCTCAGCACAGCAGGTATCTTCCCTTGGTGGGGTTTCTGCCTCATCTTGTTGGATGATGGTTGCAGTTACTTGGAGGTCGTAATCAGTTAAGTTAGGAGCAGAGGAGGTAGGTTTGAGCTTGAGCTTTGAAATGGAACTGAGGGAGGGAGAAACAAGTGTGACTAGTGAGGACTGTCACATTCCCGAGGGAGACTTTCTGGAGGCCGCTTGAGAAGGAAAGACTGTTCTCTGCGTGGTGGAATTCATTGATGGCTCTGCCTGATGGCAGGGGTGGGGGCAGAGGACGTTTTAGGGTCCGGGCCAGACTGAATTAGCAAAATTAGCATCCTAAGTAGGGCGTTCCTTTGTGGCTTTCATCTGCCGCTGAGGTTCCCAGCCTGGCAGCCTAAGTCTCGGCACCCGTTTTATGTCTACTAAGGATTTCTTTCTTTCCTTTTTAGTTTTTTCTTTTCTTCTTTCCCTCCTTCCTTTTCTTTCTTCATGCTCACATTTATTCTTGCATGCGTGTTCTTAGTAGACATTCGATAAATTTGACGAATTATTTTAGGCCTTCGAAATACATTTACCCTTGCTAAATTTATGTTCCTTCATATTGTTCAGTGGGGTTTTGTCTTTTCTGAATGTTCAGTAAGGTAAGTTACAAAGAACTTTGTGCAGATGTTGTATACTTCCCCTGTGACCGTGCCTGGGGTTATAAACTGTGTACTCCCCTCCTCCTCTAAGTCAGATGCTGCTTGTTAGCAGGTCACAAGGAGGTTGTGTGTGAATAAATTTGGAAAGTCTGGAAGATAGTCAAGTTGGTGGTGAAAATGAGGCACTGATTTTCAGGGTGGGTAATGGGACTGCCAGTGTTTACCTGAAATTGTTTATGAATAAAGAAATTGCCCAACAAATTCCCACAAAGCCTTCAGGGAGAGATCTCAGTGGCCAGGCTCAAGGTTACAGACTGATTGGAAGGACATCCAGGGTCATTGTCCAGCTCTGACTGGGCTCTCCACTGCCCCCAAGCCAGCAGGGCTGGCTCCAAGCACCTGCTTCGTGCTGTTTGGTTATGGGTCTGATACTAACCCCCATGCTGCCCCCCAATCCCTGCAGGCTTTTATCATCTCCTCTGTTCCTTCTTCATCACCATGCATCCTTCTCAGTGCCTGGTATGGTGCCTCAATTATGGAGAATAGAGGATACTCGCTCTTACTGTATGGCGTGGGACATGTGTTTGCCTCATATGTTAATATTTATGTTACAGCATGTTTACAGAAGAAAAAATCCTGATCATACGATATTACCATTTTACTTCTGGGGGTAACTGAGGCTTAAAAAGGTTAAATAATCTGCCCAAAGCTCACACAGCTGGTTCAGTGGCAGAACTGAGGCTTGAACCCTGAGCATTTTGACTCTGGAGCTTATACCACTACTCTGTATTATGTAAAAGTGAAACAGTACTGCTCAGGTCCTATTACTTCTGAATTGTCCTGCCTTAATTGTGGACTTCCTGGTGTGTTTGTTAGGTTGTAGATTCCTTTGCACCGACTCACTAACCTAAACGCTTAAGTTGAATCTTTTATGAGGGTTGAAGATGGGCATTCTGCAGAGTCTGAAATTTCTTCTGTTAGGTAAATTGACGTAGTGTGCTTCGTTCATAAATTAGAATTTTCTGGTCTGATCTGTTTTGGCTGTTAAAAACAGAACTAGTGGAATAATTGTGTCATGGGCAGCTCCATGTTGTAACAGAAAGCAACTCAGAGAACAGAACACGAATGCCCCCAACCATGACCCACGAGGAAGGCTGTCAGGAGCAACTACAAGCCTGTTGTTTCAGTATCAGGAGCCTCCATAGGTCACAGGAAACTGAGCCTTCCTCATTTATTTCCATCCATTCTGATATGATAATTGCGTGAGGAAGCCCACTGTTAATTCAGGTTTTCTGACTGACTTCTCTCTCTTGTAGCCTTTCTACGAGGTTTGGCACTGTAGCTGTTCCTAACATCTTGTTATTTCAAGGGGCTAAACCAATGGCTAGATTTAATCATACAGACCGAACATTGGAAACGCTGAAAATCTTCATTTTTAACCAGACAGGTATGTAGAACACTGTAGAAGAAGACATGTTATTGCTGGAGGAATGTGCCTTCTGTGGGTTCGGATCTGCTACAGGATTGTCCTTAAGTGAAGGATTCAAGATTGGCTTTAGGATATAAAACTTCTTTTCTAATGAAATGTTAAGATCCTGTTAAATGTCTCCTGGTCAGTGGCAAGCTTAACATGAATAGGTAATACTAATATGATTATAGATACCTTTAAAAAATATAACAGCTTTATTGAGATAAAATTCACATACTATATACCTCTAGATACTGTTTTACATACATTTTTCATTTAAGTATAATATTTACACAAAAATATGCATCAATCACTAGGGTACGTGGCACTGAATTTTCACAGAGTGAACACCCTGAGTAACCAGGATAACCACCATCTTCACTACTAACACCATAGTGTACTGTTCCTTGTTTTTTTGTTTTTTTTTTGCGGTACGCGGGCCTCTCACTGTTGTGGTCTCTCCCGTTGCGGAGCACAGGCTCCAGATGCGCAGGCTCAGCGGCCATGGCTCACGGGCCCAGCCGCTCCGCGGCACATGGGATCTTCCCGGACCGGGCCACGAACCCGTGTCCCCTGCATCGGCAGGTGGACTCTCAACCACTGCGCCACCAGGGAAGCCCCAGTGTTCCTTGTTTTTGACTTTTATATTAATGGAGACGTATAGTATGGATCCTTCCACGTCTGGCTGATTTCACTGACCATTATGTTTGTGGGATGTATCTGCATTGTTGTGTATGGTTGTGTTTTATTCATGTTTGTTGCTGTATAGAGTTCTATTTATTAATTCATTTGTAGATGCTATTTTAATTCCTTAATATTTGCCAAAACATAGGGCCTTATTTTTATCCTGTAAAAATTTGAGCACTGTACATTGATGAAACTTCCTTTGTTGGAAAATTCATTCCTCAAAAGCTTTAATGCCTCAGTTATGAGCACCCCTCTTCTTCCTGAAATATATTCACTGGAAGTAAATAAAAATTATAACATACCTTCCATATATTCTTAGCTGCATGTAATGACTTATATCTAACACAGAAGAACAAAGAACTGAGTTACCTCATAGGAGTGAAAGGCTTCTTACCAGGTAGTTATTCCAAGTCTTGTCCTGGACCCCTGGTTGTCGTTTAGATTGATACGGACAGGGGGAGCCATTTTGCTCAGTGCTCTCAGAAAACTTAGAACCAAATGAAATCTAGCAGTCATAGCATCTTTGGTAATCACTGATCCCAGTGGTGGTTAGTTGTTCTAACAATTCTTCTTTTTTCTTTTTTTTAAATGAGCTCAGCTTAACTCTTTTTTTTTTTTGGCCGTGCCACATGGCATGTAGGATCTTAGTTCCCTGACCAGGGAATGAACCCGCACCCTGCAGTGGAAGTGTGGAGTCTTAACCACTGGACTGCCAGGGAAGTCCCCTAACAATTCTTTCAGTAAATTATTTAAAAGCATTGTGAATTTAGCATTACTTACCCTGTGAAAACATTCTGTAGACTCCTGAGAATAGCTTTACTAGTTGTTGAACATTGGTCTTGAAAGAGAACAAAAGACAACTCATACAGTGCACTAAGAGCTTTCTGGTGAGTTCACTGAAATTCTAGTGTTTTAGCTTTGAACAGCTGAATGGATTCCTGCTCCTTTGATGTGGTGGGGAGAAGGGCAAGTTACAGATTACATTGACAGGCAAGTGAAACCCATCCCAGATATACTAGCTGTGGTGTTTATTTTAAGGCTGCATATCATTTTGCATACCATGCAGAATACTTAAGAAAATTCTGTAGCGGGTATGTTTTCTATCTCATTTGAAACGACTGATTTCTCTTTCAGGTATAGAAGCCAAGAAAAATGTGGTGGTAACTCAAGCTGACCAAATAGGTCCTCTTCCCAGCACTCTGATAAAAAATGTAGACTGGTTGCTTGTATTTTCCTTATTCTTTTTAATTAGTTTTATTATGTATGCTACCGTTCGAACTGAGAGTATTCGATGGCTAATTCCAGGACAAGAGCAGGAACATGCGGAGTAGTGATAGACTCAAAGGAGAGTTGGAAAGAAGAATTTCAATCCTTCATTTCAGAAATTAACGCTGCAATTTCATACATTTTCTCCAGCGAAGCGCTGACTTACAACTTCAGTCAGATTGAAAGAATCATGTGTTTGTTGAACTGTTGAATGTGTAAAAAATTATAAACTGGTGTTTCTAACTAGTATTGTAATAAGCAAATGCAAAAATATTCCATAACATTCAGTAAAAATTCTTGTTTTTACTACTTGAACATTACCCAGTACTTAAGGGAGTAATCCAGTTTGACATGTGAAGATGTATTTTGGTGGAATAGTGAGTAGAATGACAGTATGCTTACTATATAGAGGCAGAAATAGGACTTTCAGGTTATAGTTTTAGAAAACTCTTGATTTCTTGTATATGTTTGAGAAAGTTGGTTTTCTGTTCATTTGCCATTTCTCTCCCAAAGTCAGTAAGCAGGAAAGTGTTCTTTTATGGGAAGAATAATTAGGATCGATAAGTGTGCCCTTTCAGGTAGCAGCCAATGGGAAAATAAAGTCAAATACCTTGGTGTTCAAGATCTCTGATTTCACTGAAAGTGTCTGAAGTGGTTTAAGAAGTTGTTTCTGGGTGAGGCAGATGTTAATCGGCACGTACTGGTTAAACCTTGACATGGTCTTGGAATTGTGCTAGGTTTAGTGAGAGTCGAAAGAAATATAAAGTACTGTGCTTGCCCACAAGTTGATTCTAGTCTAGTTTAGGATACATGCAGAAAAGAGATAACATGTAATTTACATAAACTTTTTGAAAAGCTGTTTCTAAAAGATCCCTTAAATTCAGATATGACAGCTGACTACATAATGATAAACTACTTTTATACTGATCATTTCCAGAGCTTTAGATAGAATAGTTCATAAGGCGTCCTAAATTCTATGAAAATAGAACCTTAGATGAGTCTCCTTCTGAGTGTAACATTGGTTGAGAGTTTACAGTGTTATGTGTCATGCTGTGGACAGCTCTGGCTGGGGCAGTCACTGGCAGGAGGGGACCATAGCTCAGAACAGTACCATTACTACTTCCACTTTACAAATGAGCAAACGGGCATATTGAGGTTAAATAAGTTACCTAGGTTACATACACAGTACATTGATGAAGCTGGGATTTGAACCTTCACGTGTATGTTTATCTGTACGTATAAGAAGAGAAACCTCTAGTTATTCCATCTCTTATAATAATAACCAACATTTGAATATTACTGCGTGTGCCAGCTACTGTTTGAGGTGCCTGACATACACCGTTTCATTTATCTGTACAATGGCCCTCTGAGATTGACACCACTCTAAAATGAGTAAATGAGGCCCTAAATAACTTGCTCTTGGTTATACAGCTTCCAGTGGTGGAACCCAGCTTCAAACCTAAGCATTCTGACTCCAGAGCCTCTATGTGGCTTGGTACCCAGTCCTGCCTCTCTGCCATGGCTCAGGCAACCATCGTATGCCTATCACTCCGGTCTTTCTCTTATGTGTGTTTCCCATACTTGTAGTCATGATATAGCGTTTTTCTTCTTTTGCTTAACAAATGATAAATATTTCACTGTTGGTAATAGTTTTCCTAACCGTGGCTACATAATAGGCCTTTGAATAGATTCAGCATTACTTATCTAACCTGTGCTCTTTTGCTGGATTTATGGTTGTGTATATAGTCTTATTTCCTTGGGGGCAGATTCCAAGAGTGGGCGTTATCCTATCAAGGATACAGGAATTTTCATATTGTTTGATATGTAACGGGGTCCTATTCTAGTCTGGAGGGTGAGGAAAGGCTCCCAGGATGACCAACAGATCCATGGCTTTGCTTCTGACACTTAGCTCAGATAAGCTACAGAGCTTCCCCTGGAGGGAAATGTGGAGCAGGGCTGCTCCCTGGAGGGGAGGTGCAAGTGTGGAGGGTCAGCCGGAAGCACTGGTGTTGAGGGACAGGGAAGCAGATGGGGGGAAGGAAGTGGTCCAAGACCAGCTAAACCACCCCAAGCCAAACATGTCTGTCGAGAACACCATGTACCAGGAACCAATGCCAGAAGGGGACTGCAACTACATGGAGGATAGCAAGGATCATCAATGCCAGCCACCAGGGATATAAGTCCAAACACTTCTGTCCATGACTTCTTGGTGTCAGAGTTGCCAAGGAAAAACAACATGGTCACGCACTGGATGGAAGTGTTTTTATTCACTTAGAGACAGCAAGGTCAGTCACAGCACTGTGCAGAGTGGCTCATGGTGTCCCTCACCCCCAGCCTATGGCTAAAGAGCACCCCTCTAGTGCCATAGCATTGTGTGCCCCAAGGTCATTGACATCCATGCTTAAGCAGAACAAAGGAGCACACATTCAGCCTGAAACAGGGAAGGGTACCTTCACAGGCTGATAAGCCTGGCACAGTGTGTGTGGGCTCTTTTTTGGTAAGGAAGTGTCCCAGGTCCAAGGCCTATTCTTATGTGACAGACTGTGAGCAGGAGACTGCTTTTCTTAAGTGTTCATTACAGACGATGTGCCCAGTAAATCTTTGCTGAGGGACTTAAATCCTGCTAAGAGACCTACATGTGAGGGCCAGGCATTCACAGCCCCTCCTGGTGGACATCACTTCCCCTGGGCCCTAACTAGCACTAGCATCCTGCTGCTGCTTTCATGACTAGAGCTGACATGCCACAGTCTCTTACAGTGGTGTTAGGGAAGGAAAATGATGAAAGCAAACTACTGAAAATGATGAGGGGTCTCCAACTTGTTACCTCACAACTACCAGTTCATTTCTCAGTTCTCACTTTAATGAGCAAGTTTCTATAGCATTTTTCATGATCCTAAAAACCCAAAGTAAATATTGGAAATACAATTTTTAATTCCAACCCCTGCCTCTGTCCACCTAAGGCATCAGGCAAAGGAAACTAGAATGTCTTAGATAAATGCCTTGAGATCAGTGACATCTGATGAAGGTCTACAGCAAGATTGCTCTGCTGAGTTTTCATCAAGTGGGCAAAAGGGAAGAAGATGGGCTGGGTCATGAGTCTGAATTTTAGACTATTTTGGGTAAAAAGGCTTTATATTTTCCAAGTCCACATGAGAAATAAAGCCAAATGCTAGCAACTGCTAAGTTGAACTTAAAATGGACTCGTTTTAAAAAAAATATTCGAGTGTATTGCTATGTCCTCTGCAAAACTGCTTATATTATTAATTTGCTTAAACTATTTAGTAAAAAAAGTGCATATACTAAAAACCACTGAATTGTACACTTTAAAGGGTGAATTTTATGGTATGTGAATTACACCTCAAAAAGAAAAAAAGGCAAAAAAAGGAGGAATGATAAGAGAATAAAATACTAATACAAATATAAAAAAGAAGGAATACTCCTTTTATCGAAAACTAAATATATAAAAAAAATTTATCTACATCTGTCCACATGTATCTCCGAGGTGCCTGTGTACCGTGCGTGTGCTACCTTCTAGAGAGCACTATGAGCTAGGTTTTCCAAATTATTTTATCTAGGCAAAGACAGATGAGCCAGTTTGCCCAGGGCATTGGCAGCTAAGTAATAACAGAGCAGAGCTCACTTTCCAACCGGCGGCTCCCTGCCTTATAAGGCCCTTATGCGGATCACTATGGTTCACTCAACCGCGAGCAGAGGGGAGTGGTCCCCAATCACCCCCCGCCCCTCTGCAGCTCATCTGTTCCTGCCCCTGCCCGCGACGTCCTCCCGCCTGCGCGGACTGTTCGCCCCATCGCCCAGAAGGGAGCCCAGTGCGGCCAGACGGTCGGCGACAACCCGAGGCCCGGACACCGAAGAGCTAAGCGGAGGTCCATCCTCATCGCCTCGCCAGCACGCCTACCGCTCTCGCACAGGCGGGAAACCCGGCACCGGGCCGCAGAGCCGGGGTTGACAGCATCTGGGCCTGCGGAGGCCTGCCGGGGACCTGCCGCGCGTCCGCCTAGATGCCAGCAACGTCGCCGGCCATTGTAGCATCTGGGGGCCTTCCGGGGCAGGTCCGCGTCTGGGCCTGCGCGGCGCGGGGCCGGGTTGTGCGGCAAGTCCTGGGCCGTGGCTGGGAGTTGCCGGCTCGGCCCCTGACTTCGGGCAGGGGCGGTCAGGCAGCGCGCCGGGCAGCCCTCGGCCAGAGATTATGGCTGCGGCGCTGGGGGCGCGAGGGGCGACGCGGCGTTGGTTCGCGGCGCTGCGGGGCAGGAGCCAGAGCCTCGCGGCCATGGTGAGTGCCGAGGGCTCGCGGTGCGGGAGGAGGGCGAGGCCCCGCCGTGCCGGCCGAGGAGCGGAGGGACCGGCGCAGGCCCCGAAGTGGGCCGGGCCTTCGGGCTGGGACTTTGGGTAGGCACGTTTGGGCACCTGGCACCTGCCCGACGCGCTGGTCTGAGACAAGGGTGGCCGCAGCATCTGACAGTTTTCCCTTGGCCTAGAATTCCGTCGTAGCCTACGAAATTGCCAACCGGAAAACAAACCAGGACGACTTTCGTTAAAAAAAAGAAAGTGAATACGAAAAGTAGTTGTGAAAATAATTCACGGTTAGGGACTCTTTATGTGATTAAGGTGGCGTTGGGTCCTCTAGATTGTGCGCTCGGTGAGAGCAGGCACCGTCTCCGTCTCGGCTCTGAACGGGGCACTGAATGTTGAATTAACTCATTTGCCTTGGTGTTAATTTTTTTGAGGAATTACCAATAAATTATATTTTTGGTTGCACATTGATTCTTTCCTCTTCCGAGGGGCGTCCCTTCCGTTTCCCCGCTTTAGAAGTTAACATATTGGGGTGAAGTTAACTTGAGGGAAAGTTTTAACTTGCAGCACCACCTAGTGGGAAAATACTGCATTAAACTCACCATTTCATTTTCTTAGACTGCTTGCCAGAGCCCATTTGGCAGTTTGAAATTCTGTAATAGAAGAAATGTAAAATAACTCGATGACGGAGAAGATGAGCACTCTCTTTTGTGGCCATTAAGGTGAGAACGCAAGATGAGTGCTTACTGTCACCTAGGCGTGTCCCAAGGCATGCCTGTGTCTAGGGTGCTGGTGATCAAGTAAAATTGTGGGGTTTGGGGAGGGATGAATAAACAGCCGCGATTGGAGTGGCTGCCACATGCCAGACTCTCTGCTGGGTGCCTTCATGGTTAAGATCTCTTTAAACCTTTAAAAAAATCTGGGCAGGTGGATACTGTAACATCCCCACTGTAGAACGCTGCTACTCAGTGAGAGGCTAAGTGATTTATTCAGCACCCACAGCTGAAAGTAACAAAGCTAGGCTTCGAATCAAGGTTGCTCTCCAAATCCTATGCTTTCCCCTGTCGCTCCCCACACCTCCCACAGGAAAAAAAAAGAAAGTCCACCACAAAGGGTTCTGCAGAGGGTATGTCCCCAAGGGGACCATTTGTGTTACGCAGGTGAAGTGACTCCATTTCACAGTCCTGAACACGGTCCCTATTCCTAGGCAGACATCTGTGGTGAGCACACATTGACCTCACTGGGGATGTGGATGGTGGAGAGGGTGGAGGAAAACAGCTCAGTGTGCTCCACAGACTCCGGGTGACTGCTGCATTGCCCACAACATGGTTAATAGCTTTCTTTCCAGCTACTCAGTGATTCCAAAATAGTTTGAGTTGAGTTAAAATATTTATTTAATAAAAATTTTAGCTTGTTTCCTGTAGCAGGTCTTTATGTGAAATTTTTCAGAGCTGTCATTGTAAAGCTAATTGATACATTGGTTCTTAAATGGTTTTTGATAACAAGCCTTTAAATGTTTTTATTTAATTAAGAGGTAGTCTCACTTTCTCTTTTGTTGTAGGGAAGGGTAGCTGGCCTAGCAAGGAAGAGAAACTAGAAAATTGACTCATTAGCATCCTTTTGTCCTCCTTGTAGAATAAGTTGTCTTTAAGGTTACTTTGCCTTCTTAATTACATTGATGTCAATGATAAAGGGTTGTAGGATTTCTGAAGTGGGAATGAGTTGAAGTTTCATGGCAGAGGATACAGCTCAGCCCCCAGTTGCCCTTTGATAAGGAGCCCTCACATTAGTTCAGTCTTCCTGGGTGCCAGTCCCTCCCTCATCTGAGACGATAGTAACCCTGCATATAGGGAAGACAGGAGGTACTGGTGGGCACTTATGCCAGAGCGAGAGCATAGCTCTTCTGACTTCTCCTACAGTGTCGTTATCTTCTGTCTGACATGCTGCTTAGAGTTCTTTCAGTTAAAAAACAAATAGCATGGAAAGTGTGGGCCTGTTAACCAATAGAATTCCGGATTTGGGAATGTCATCACCAGGATGAGTAGGAACAAGGTGGACAGTTGCGCACAAGTGCTTCCGACTGGGCAGCACTCTGGCCAGACAGTTGAGGGAGTTTGTCTTACCAGTGTTTCTGAGAAAACTCGTTCCGCTAAAGCAGGGGCTTTTTACCTGTAGTCCAGAGGGTCTGTGGACACCCAGAAGTTATTATACAAAATCCCCTGTAAATGTGCATTTGATTTTTCCTCTTTGAGGATTGGTTTTCATTACAATTGCAAGGGGATGGTGAACCCAGATAGTTGAGACTCATGTGAGTAAGGACTGAAGGCTACTAAGGTGCTGTGGGACCATCCAAAGAGCAGTAGACCAGGAGTTTAGAGCCCTGGGTTCCAATCCTGGTTCTGCCGATGGACTTGCAGGGTTTCCTTGGGTGGGTGTGTTTGCCGCAGTTTCCCAAGTCCTGGAGTGCTGGCCTTTGGTGACGATCTTTGGTAAGATGGACAAATGGTTGATCTCAGCTGTGTCTGTAATAAACCAGAGAAGCTGAATTGTAAAGTTTGAGGCATATGTAAGGGGTGATAAACCCACATACAATGGAGACAGCTGATTCTGTACAGAGCTAGCCTTGTTTTTGTCTGTTTTTTGAGAATTCTATATTTTGAGAATAAAGTAATCAAAGATGGTTAGAAGTTGTTGCCCTTAAGACTTTTTTCCACCTCTCTACATAAGGTAAAGAGCAGTAAATTTATTTGAATTTAACCAAACCTCTACACTTCAGGTATTAAATGTGTTCTTTTCATAGTCAGCAGATGCTCACTGGTTGACAGCAGAGGAGAGGAACCAAGTTATACTTGACCTTAAAGCAGCAGGATGGTCGGAATTAAGTGAGAGAGATGCCATCTACAAAGAGTTCTCGTTCAAAAATTTTAATCAGGTAATTATTACATATTCCTGCTTGTGCCATGGTCTATTTTTGTCACCTTAGGCTGTAACTCTTTCTAATACTACTGGTTGTCTGGTGCCCTGTGGGTCCAAGATCCAAATCCTTTCTTCCTTAAGAATTCAGTGATAGTTACTCCTTCCTTGTTGACAGCTGCTACCACCCAACTGGGTGAGTCTCAGCCCTAGGGGAAGAGGGTGATTTGTGTGATTTGGAAAATCAGATTCTGAAACCACTATTGCTCTGATTTGGTGTTGGTTAGGAGATTTAATTTCCTTTCAAATCTTGAATAACATTAACAGAGAGTGTGAGCTTTTTATACTGATCAGAAGGGGACATGAGTAAAAGCGGTTGAGAAACATACACCTGCTTGACTGATTTCCCCTACTTTTCTTGGATGGTTGTCAAGTTTTCTTTCTCCTTATAGTTGCATTTCTGTCTCTAAATCATCTCCCAAGCTGCACCCTCTTCTCAGATTGGCTCATTTTCTGCAAGCCCAATAGCCAGCCCTTGAAGCTTTTCTTTCTTTCTTTTTTCTTTTTAATAAATTTATTTATTTATTTATTTATTTATTTATGGCTGTGTTGGGTCTTCGTTGCTGCGCACGGGCTTTCTCTAGTTGTGGTGAGCAGGGGCTACTCTTCGTTGCGATGCGCGGGCTTCTCATTGCATGGCTTCTCTTGTTGCGGAGCATGGGCTCTAGGCGCATGGGCTTCAGTAGTTGTGGCTCACAGGCTCTAGAGCGCAGGCTCAGTAGTTGTGGCGCACGGGCTTAGTTACTCAGTGGCCTGTGGGATCTTTCCAGACCAGGGCTCGAACCTATGTCCCCTGCATTGGCAGGCGGATTCTTAACCACTGCGCCACCAGGGAAGTCCTGAAGCTTTTCTTAAAAGCTGGTCCCTGCCTTGGAGATTCAGCCTTAACAGGGGAACTCTTCCATTAGGGCCCCACCCTGTTTAGAGAGTCATCTCCCATCAGTTCTTACTCCATTGCATTTATATAAGGTCAGTGCTTTAGACTATTCCATGTTTGTTCAGTTAGTTTGATAATCCTCTGGACAGATTTATTGTTTTTATTTATATTAGGTGTCAGCATCTAGAAGGCAGAGATCCTGTTGGCTTAAATAACTGTCTTTTGTACATAACACAGTTCTGGGTACAAACAAGCATTTGATAAATGCAGACATTGATTACAGTGTTTGCTTGTTTCTGGAAGGGTGTCTGAGGACCAGATTTCCACCAAAGAAACCTTGACATGTTTTCCTAGTAAATGCCGTTGGCTCCACTGTGCCGCATGCCCTATTCTGGTCTCCATCCATCTGGCTACCAGCCTTCTGCTGTGTCTCCAACTCCTGAGGAAACCTGGACCAAGCCGACTCCTTGTCCCTGCTGCCCCACATGCTCAGTGGCTCTTGTCAGGGGCTTAGCACTCTGTGGCTGGTGGCAGGGAATCCCATTGGTACAGTAAGCTTGTGCATAAGCTCTAGGTAGCATTTTCCAAGCTTATTAAAATTCTTACATGTGTACAGCCTGACTTCTTTAAGCCTGGGCTAATTTATTGGGCTTAAACACGTGGCTTAAAGTACTTGAGTAGTGTTGCCTCAGACTCCGCCCATGAGTCAGTCATCCAGCCCCACTCTAACCTTGTGCTCAGGGTGCTTTCGGAAATGGTGGGGGGAAGGGAAGCTGCGCAGGGTGTCCTTCATTAATTGTAACGTTATTCACCAGGACATTTAATTTTCTTGGCTTCCCCCCCCCCCCCCCCCCCCTCACCCACCTTTTAGGAGAAAGAGGCAGACGACAAGAAGATCAGCTGATGTCAGGGAATGTGTTCAGAGAACCGGCACTGGTATTATGTCCTGCGGTTGGTTTTCTAGCCAGGCTCCTATGACTTCTGCACGTAATGGCCTGTAGTGGCAACTGATGTCATGACAAGTGTCAGTGCCCACCAGCCAAAGACCACCAGGAACATACCAGTAGCTGAACAAGTTAGGCTTATTGCTTGTGGCGGTGAGGAAGAGTGCACGCCATAGGGAACCGTGGGGCATCTCAGGAAGACGGTGTTGGAAAGACTTACTACTGGATTTGGGCTGGTGTTTGTGATTTTGGAGTCTTTAAGGATCAGAGCTTTGCTCTGGGTTGGATGCTGTCTGCAAATGGGCTCTTCTACGATTCACTATTTTAATAAATCTTACCTAGAGGGAGAATGGACTAAAGTGGGGCCAAAGCTGAAACTGGTAAAGAAGCAGCAGTCACTCATTAGCCAAGAGAGGCGGGTGCTTGGTGTTTTGTGATTTGGACAATGTTCACGTTTTGTTTGTGTTGAGATATCATTGCAGAGTGATATCTGTGATACTCCACATTACATTATTGTCATGATTATAACAATCATTAGAAGAGTGGTTATATTTTTGTCCTAATCCTTCATGGTCACAGAGTGGCCTTGTCTGATGTTGCTGTTGCTGTTCAGCACCAAGGCCTAGGTTTGGGTTTGGCTCCTAGCAACTTGGAGGCCTAGGTGGCAGTCCAGGCCAGCTCCCAGGTGTCAGGGCTGCTTTTCCCTTTTTTGCAACTAATGTTTAGAGTGATGACCCTCTGGCATTGATGGATCCTCACTTATCTTTCATTTATTTTTCAATACAGAAAAGTTATTTTTTTAAATTATAAAGCAATGATATAAAACATTAAAATACGATGGGAAATAAAAATTTTCCCATTGCAACTACTTCCATCTTTTTACCTATTCTCTTCTAGTCTTTCTCCATATGTATAGTTTATTCACAATGTGGCAATTGTACAAGCAGTTAAATTTTTTTAAAGTAGTTTAATTTTTATTGTAAAAGCAATATTCATTACCAGATATTTATTAAGCCCCTTCTCTGTGCCAGGCACTCTTCTAAGCTCATGTAGCTCCCTTTCTAGCAGAGAAGATAGACAATAAACAAATGAACAAATAATATAGTTTCACGTAGTGATGAAGTCATGAGGGAGAATAAAGTAGGATATTGGGATGGGGAGTGACGGAGGGGTGAGCACACTATTTAAGATGGAGGGGGCTGGAAAGGCCTCTCTGGGGAGGGGACATCTGAGGCCTGAGTAATGTGAGGGAGCTGAGCATGTGAAGACCGAAGGAAGAGCATTTCTGGTGGAGAGACAGCAAGTACCAAATTCCTGGAGCAGGAGTGATCTTGGTGTGATTGAGGAAGAGCCAGGGGGCCAGTTTCTGGAGCGGACAGAAAGGAGAAGAGGCTGAAGAGAGGGAGAGGCCAGAGCACTGGAGCCTTGTTGCCGTGCGGGGAGTTTGGATTTTATTCTGTGAAGGAAAGCCCTTGGAGGATTTCAGGCAGAGAAGTGCCATTATTCAGTTTATGTTCTAAAAAGATCACCCTGGCTGTTCTGCTGTGAACAGATGGTAGAAGGGCAAGAGTGGCAGCAGGCAGAATGTGTACGTTGCCATGTGATAGGCTAGGCAAGAGGTGGTGAGAGACTATGGGGGAAGCAGTGGTATGTGGAGAGAAACGCAGGATTTCTTATTTATTTTAAAGATAGAACAGTCCAGACTTGCTGTTAGATTGGATGTGGGGGAAGGAGAGGGTCAAGGATGATCCCAAGGTTTTGGTTCAAGCTGTAGGGTAAAGGGTGGTGCCACTGGTACCATTTACTTGGCTGGGCAAAATGGAGTGGAGAGCAGGGTAGGGAATTAAGAATTCCATTTTGGACATGTCAGGTTTGAGATACTTACTGGTCACCCAAGTGGCAATATTGGATCAGCAGTTGGTGATATGAGGTCAGAGTTCAGGCTTGGGATAACCGTTTGAGAGCCGTCAGAGGGGATAATTGTCCTGGATCGGCAAAAGAGGGCAGGTGGAGGTGCAGGCATGGTACCTCCATTGTGATAGGAAAGAAGGCTGAGTGTATGTGTACAGATGCAGGTAGGTTGCCACGTTCGCCTTGGGAAGAAGAGGTAGTTTTCTCTTCTGATTGCTTCTATTTTTTTAGTGAAGTCATCAGTTGAGAATGAGTCGGGGTGGGAGAGAGGAGTGTTGGAGATCTGGAAAAATAGGAAAAGGCATGAAATAGTCCTCTTAGAGACTAAGACAGTGAAGGAACTGTGAAATGTGGTCAGTTGCTGGGCAGTTCTCAGTGTCACTGGAGATTTATGGGCAAACATTTAAGGTGAAGATCCTGTGTGTTTTGTCCAGCCATGTTCAGCTGCTTGGGCACAGGCTTGGAGTAGGTGCAGGGTTGGGCTTAACAAGGGCTGAACTTTTTCTTTTTTTAATTTATTTTATTGAAGTATAGTTGATTTACAATGTTGTGTTAATTTCTGCTGTATGGTGGTTCAGCTGTATACACGCGTGCATGTGCACACACACACACACACACATATTCTTTTTCATATTCTTTTCTATTATGGTTTATCACAGGATATCCCTGTGCTGTACAGTAGGACCTTGTTGTTTATCCACTCTCTATGTAATAGTTTGCGTCTACTAAACACAAACTCCCTGTCTATCCCTCCCCCACCCCCTTCTTCCTTGGCAACCACAAGTCTGTCCTCTATGTCTGTGAGTCTTTTTCTGTTTCGTGGATAGGTTCATTTATGTTGTATTTTAGATTCCACATATAAGTGATAGCATATGCTATTTGTCTTTCTCTGTCTGACTTACTTCACTTAGTATAATAATCTCTAGGTCCATCCATGTTGTTGCAAATGGCATTATTTCATTCTTTCTTATGGCTGAGTAATTTTCCATTGTATATATGTACCACATCTTCTTTATCCATTCATCTGTCAGTGGACATTTAGGCTGTTTCCATGTCTTGGCCATGTATTGTAAATAGAGCTGCAGTGAACATTGGGGGAGGCATGTGTCTTTCTGAATTATAGTTTTGTCCTGATATATGCTCAGGAGTGGGATTGCTGGATCATATGGCAGCTCTATTTTTAGTTTTTTTTGAGGAACCTCCAAACTGTTTTCCATAGTGGCTGCACCAATTTACATTCCCACTAACAGTGTAAGGAGGTTTCATTTTCTCCACAGCCTCTCCAGCATTTGTTATTTGTAGGCTTTTTCATGGTGGCCATTCTTAACTGGTGTGAGGTGGTACCTCATTGTAGTTTTGATTTGCATTTCTCTAATAATTAGTGATGTTGAGCATATTTTCATGTGCCTGTTGGCCATCCGTATGTCTTCTTTGGAGAAAGGTCTATTTAGGTCTTCAGCCCAGTTTTTGAATGGGTTGTTTGTTTTTTTTGTTATTGAGTTGTATGAGCTGTTAACAAGGGCTGAACTTTTGCCAGATGAGTGCAGTGGAGGAACAGGGGGCAAGGAAACTAAGGATGTGTGCAAGGGAGGGTCAAAACATTGGACTTTGGAGTCTAAGCTGGTGAGGAGGGAAGTGCAGTTGTGATGTGGGAGATGGAAAGTGAAGAGGTCGGAGTGTCAAGTAATATAACCTTTTTGGAGAGCAATTGGGTGATGTCTGTCAACTTTTAAAGTACCCATTGTCCAATACCCATCGTACGAATCTAGAAATTTATCTTCTAGGTACAGTCCCCCGTGTATGCCAGATGGGTATGAGAGGATGTCCACTCTAGCCTGTGGACCTGTAACTTTTTATTGTGAGCAGGCATTTCCACATGCTTGTGTATGCCTTGCTAAGACCATGTCTCCCTCACTGCAGCCCTGCCCTTAGCAGGAATTAGGGGAGGCCCACTGTGCTGCATGTGATAGCACCTCTCCTGGCCTCAGCTTTACACGCTGGAGGGAGCCGTGGTCAGAGCTGAAGACCCCCATCTCCCCTAATCACACTGGGTATTAGCATGTATTTTTTTTTAGTCTTTGCTGAATATATAGGTAAAAAATGTTCTGTTTTTTTGCTCAATAGGGTATGAACATTTTCCAGTTCTTCTTTTTTTTTTTTTTTTTCCGTACGGGGGCCTCTCACTGTTGTGGCCTCTCCCGTTGCAGAGCATAGGCTCCAGACGCGCAGGCTCAGCGGCCATGGCTTACAGGCCCAGCCACTCCACGGCATGTGGGATCTTCCTGGACCGGGGCATGAACCCGTGTCCCCTGCATTGGCAGGCGGACTCTCTCAACCACTGCGCCATCAGGGAAGCCCTCATTTTCCAGTTCTTTACATAGTCTTGTCTTTTTACTTACAATAAATCTTCAGGAGTAAGATTACGCTTGTTGGGTGTTACTTTTTTTTTTTTTGGCTGTGCCTTGCAGGGTGTGGGATGTTAGTTCTCGACCAGGGTTGGAACCCGTGCCCCCTGCAGTGGAAGCGCGGAATCTCAACCACTGGACCACCAGGGAAGTCCCGGGTGTTACAGTTTTTAAGTGGTTTGCTTATGTAGCGTGTGTGAAATGGTATTATAAGTTTGCTTTAGAATCCATTTCTTTTATTACTGTAGAAATTGAACCACACATTTTAGAAACCTTTTCATTGACCCTGGATGGAAAAGCTACTTCTCAAAGCTTTGGTTTATTCTAGGTTTTACCATAAGAAGTAGCTAGTAAAATATATTTGGACTTTTTTCCTCTTAGAGGTTTTATTCCAAGATATGGTTAGTTCCAAAGAGTCCACATGCATTTGATAGCTCAGATCGGCGCAAATACTTAGCGAATAAAGATGTGAAAATTCCCGAGGGATCCTAATGGCGTAGGTGGATGAAGTGGCCGTGGGTTTTGGTTGCTGTTAGCCCACTGTCTTTCCTCGGTGGTGGTGCAAAGGTAATGGTGAGACTCCATGGGTATTCCGAGCATGGCAGTGCCAGGGCCGAGGCAGGAAGTTTCGACACTTGGAGTACTTGGACTTAGGGTGGGGTTGGCATTTGTAAAGGAGTTTTGCTTTTTTTTCTGTTCATGTAGACATAAGGAGGGAGAGGTCTCTGAGTGACATGTAAACGTATTCTTAGCTGTTTGGCAACTGCAGGGTGATAGTGTTGAAAGAACAAAATGTCAGTTAGAAATGTGGGTGTGAGCCTTCCATAAAGATACATTTTGTTAGGCATTGTCATGTAGGGACAAGTGTGAAGCTTATAAAATGAGAGGAAATGGGTTTCCATGGTGGCACAGTGGTTAAGAATCCGCCTGCCAATGCAGGGGACAGGACACGGGTTTGAGCCCTGGTCCGGGAAGATCCCACATGCTGCAGAGCAACTAAGCCTGTGCACCACAACTACTGAGCCTGCGCTCTAGAGCCCGCGAGCCACAACTACTGAAGCCCGTGCCTGCCGCAACTACTGAAGCCCACGCACCTAGAGCCCGTGCTCCGCAACAAGAGAAGCCACCGCAATGAGAAGTCCGCTCACTGCAATAAGGTAGCCCCCACTCACCGCAACTAGAGAAAGCCCACGCGCAGCAACGAAGACCCAACGCAGCCAAAAATTAAAAAAAAAAAAATCAGAGGAAATTTTATGCTTTGGAAGCAGGTTTAGAAGATGAGGATTTGAACCCAGGCAACAGCTACTCCAGATGCCAGCAGGTGGAGCCCTCCAGGGCAGGAGCCCAGGTGGGCCAGGCGGCATCACAGCCCCCTGGGAAGGCTGTCCCCAGTCTCTCCTTCTTGGATACTGGACCACCCCTGTTCAGTGCAGAAACAAACTTAGTATCAGGAATAGGTAAGAGTGGGGGTGCGTCAGCTGACCTAGTTTGGTACCTTTTGGGTGAATGAAGAGTTCTGGCTGGAGGAGATAAGGATTTTCCACTTGGTAATGGAGAGCAGGTTTGATTCATGAGAGAGGGACTGAGCTTTGTGAAAAAGAACTGTAATTCTCTGCGTTCCAGGAGGAGCTCCTGTACCTCATCTGTGCTTTATTAGGTGGGCCTGCCTGCAGGGTATTCGATTTTGTTAGATGGAATCTTACGAACTGGCTGATATTCAGCCAGATTTGACCTACAAAAATGGCTCTTTTACATGGTTCAGTCAAATAACTTGTCCAAGTTGAGTATCTCTCACAGGGCAGGGTCCAAGCTCTATTTGTGCTTTGTCTTGTTCATCACATTTTGGTTAATGTAACTGCTGCTGTTAAAAGATTTCTGGCACTGGAGTAGGGAGGGGGCTTCTGAATGGCCTCGGCGGTGGTGGCGATGGTGGAGGAGTGGGGTTCTGTGTGTCTAGCAGCAGTAACACCCACCATATGTAAGTTTGGGGTTTGTAAAATGGTTTCTATTCCTGTCCTGGAGCTCCTGCTGTAGAGCAGTTGAAAGTTACTGTTGGTGACTTACTCTGTAAAGATGTTTTATTGAGGAATTTGATAATAGGCTTATGGTTAACATTCTGAAACACTTAGTGAAGTCAAAGGCTTGTTGATACCAGAAGACAGACAACTGTTAATGAAAATCTTAACGATCCTGGCAGGACATGGGTGGAGGTCTCAGGCACTCTCCTTGTGAACGAATTAGTTCAGTTTTTATTGTTCATTAAGTTATGAGTCAGTAATTCAGTAATATAAATGTCACATCTGAGTACTCTTGAAAGTGGATATTCACTGCCTGGTGAGGGTAAAGAAACACTCTCAGTGAGGATGTTCTTAAGGCTTCGGCATCATATAGGTTAGAAAATGTCATTTTGCTTTTAAAGTTTAGGCTATTATCTGTGTGTCTGGGAGCCAGGGAAAGTGAAAACTTGTCTGATTATCACACCAGTTGCTTGCTCTTAACATGTGCCCACTGATGGGCTTTTTTAGCCAACTAGAAACCTGAGAAAGTGTTCACAGTTGTCATTGGAGTAGAGAGTAGAGACGCTACCTTTTAGTAAACTTTACCTAAAATTTGGGAAGCTGGTAAGAATATCTGCGTGGTGTTTTCATGTTGGTTTTCACTTTGAAGTTATTCCTGGAGTCCCGGGGAGTCCCGGGCAGGACACGCTGATGTTGTCAGGTGGTGGCTGGGACGTTGGTTTGGTGTCCACCAGGGTAGGGAAGTTAGAGCCTAAAATGTTATCATTTGGAGTCTTGCTTCTGCTGTTTGTGTCATAGAAGAGGTTTAGAGCTGATGTGTATTTGTAAAAACACATGTGATAGATAGACGAAGGGAAATGTAAAACAGGTGTAAAAAATGCAGATATGACACCACACTGCAGTGTGAAAATGTTGTGGTGATTACACCGTCCTTTAATAAAAATGGACTTTTAGCTGCATCGTGTTTTCTTAGTAGTATAGTAAACCTTCCGTTTACACAACTTCGCCTGAGTATTTTGTAAAAGCCAAACAGCCAAGAAATATAATTTCCTCAAAAGTCTTTGTCTTGCCCTTTTACAGATGGCGTAAAATCAGGTGTGTAAAACATAAAACGCAGCTTGAGCTGACGTGGAAGGTATTGCAGATTCATGCCTTGCAGATGGTGTTGGTGTGATTAATGCATTCATTACTTTTTCTTTATTGCTTTTCACAGATAATGTACATGATGCATGGAAAATGTTGTGGGTTTAAATCTTTGCCAGGTTTAGACTGTGACTATCAACAGATGTTATCATATAAGTACTATAATTATTATAAAATAAAAAATTTGTCATGAAATGCATTGACATAAATTTCATTTATGTAAATTGCTTTCATTAGTATAAAACCTTAGCGTCGCTGTTAGGGTTTGTGAAGCACTTTAGATGAGATTAACTTGGTATAATGTGGTCACAAATGGGCTGCTTTAAATTTAACTGACAAGAAAATAACACTCAAAAGTTAGGAAATTACTGAGGCATTTGTTTTCAGCCTGTGTTGCTGGTACCGCTTAAATAGGCTGAATATGAATTAATAACAATGGACTGCTGGCTCGATAATTACGGAAAATAATTTAAAGGAGACCTTAAGTCATCACTTAAAAGTATTTTGGTCTTGTTTTCTGTTCTGTTTCTGTTTTTCTTTGGTATGCCACTCCATTGTTTCAGTACAGCCATTATCAATAGTGTTTAGGTTTGCACAGCAAGAGTTTTGTCAATAGAGTTTTGGTGCATTAGGGCCATGACATAGAAACTTGCACTCAGCTGTTTTGAAATACGGACCTTGGGTGCCTGATGAAGAGGCTTTATCAACTCTTTATCAGCTCTTCCAAGCAGTAACTACAACGCTGCACTCATGCTTCTGTGGCCAGGTGGTGACCAGTGGCTTTCTCACCTCAGGAGGCACGTGGCCTACCAGAGCTCACCTTGGCTCTGAGCTCTCTGTGTGTTGCTCTTTTCTCTACATCCTTTTAAACAAAACAAAGCAATGCATCCTCTTCCCTGTTTTGCAGATAATTTACCATCATATTGCCCTTCTGATCCAGGCTGGAATGGGCCATTCTAACTAATTCACTAAAATTAGTCCTCTGAGTTTTACAGAAGGACACTGAACCAGACTGTGATCATGGACTTGCTGTGGTCACACGGGGTCATGTCACAGTTAGTAGGCGCCAGACCCATCTCTGGTTCCCACAGCAACATTTTTAGATCCTACTGTGATATAGAAAGGTGTTTTGTGTTTATTTTTTTATTTCTTCTGGGAGATATCTTGCTTTCCAAGGACTGCTTGTTGGATTACTTTTCTGCCTTAGATGGGTTTGACAATACTTCCCTGAGAAAGGGGCTGTTCACCAGCTAGGACAAACAGAGCTCTGCTTGTGTGGGAGCAACCCAGGTATCACTGTTGAGCAATCAGACATCATTTAATTGTATCGTTAAAATCAGTCTTATCAAAACAGCAAACGCCACTAATGAATCAGTTTGCTCCTGTGCTCTCAGCCAGTAAGGCAAGATTGTGGCCTTCTACCATATCATTCATCAAACTGACTTCAAATGCCCTGTCCTTGCCACTGCAGCACTGGCCATGGACATGCACCAGGTGTCTGGAGCAGACCCAGTTGGGGCTGGGCTGGGAGCCACATGGTCTCCCCACTGAGAGCCAGAGGGCCTGGCTCTGTCAGGATTAGAGAGCGTAGCGAGGTCCTTGAGCCGGCAACCACTGAGGGGCTGGCACTGCTCTGGGCCCAAGGCGTGGAAGGAGGAAGATGCAAAAGAAGCAACTGATTCCGTTCCTGCCCAGAAGAATTCCCAGTTTTGTTGGGGAGGTGGAACATCTGCCTTGTATAAGATATTGATAGTTGATTTTTAAAAATATTTATTTATTTATTTATTTATTTATTTCGGTGGTGCCGGGTCTTAGTGGTGGCATGCGGGATCTTTACTTGTGGCACGCAGACTTCTTAGTTGCGGCATGCATGCGGGATCTAGTTCCCTGACCAGGGATCAAACCCGGGCCCCCTGAATTGGGAGCACGGAGTCTTACCCACTGGACCACCAGGGAAGTCCTGATAGTTGATTTTTAAAATTGTCATGCTAACTGGGCACTAAAATCTGAAATACTAAGAAGCTGAAAGGTGTAATCCAGGAAGTCTGCCTGGAGAGGGGGAGTTTTGCTAGATCTGATAGGTTTTCTTGAAGGAAGGAGGTACGGGGGAGGGGTTGGCAGGTGGCACAGGTCAGGGACAGGGAGAAAGAGGGCACATCTTATTTGTAATGTGTGGGACAAGTGAGGACCCTAAGATTGGTTCAGCGAGCTGGGCTGAAGATTGGCATGGAGGGTCCTTGTGCTGCTCTCTCCCTCGTTTAGTGTTGCCTCAGGTTTAAGGTATCTGAAAGCAAACTCTTATTGTCTTTCTGTCTTCCCTACAAGAAAGTTTCCTAAAAGAAACTTGTTTGTCTCAGGACCACCATTCTCTCAAGCACCCAGACAAGAAACTGAAGAATTATCTTGGTGATCAGTCACCAGGAACTGGTCAGTGACTGTGCTTGGTCTGGGTGCGCCTCTCCTCCCCCCAGCGCTCCGGTAGGAGCTTCATCATGGCTTTTTAACTCTAGGCCCTCTCTGCCTTCATTGGCCTGCATGCTGTTTTATTGTGACCAAGTTGGTATCTGCTCAGAAAATCCCAGTTCCTTTCTGTTACATCTTACAAGACATCATCTTCTCAGAGTTTTTCAAAGCTGCCCACAGTCTCTAACCTTACCTCTCATTACTTCTCTGTAAGAGGCCTCTTTAGTCTGTTAGAGATTAGAACTGTAAGGTACCCGAGAGGTCACCTAGTCATCCCTTTCACTGAAGAACTGGAAGCCAAGGACAGGGGGGCAAAAAACATTAGTGTCCATACTGGAACTGGAGCTAACACTTACAGTATAGTAGGGGAGGGAGAGCATAAACAAAGAAAATAGCGCATGTATAATTGCCAGTTATGGTAAGTGCCATGAAGAAACATCCTAATAGCTAATGCTTGATGAACACTCCAACTTTGGGCCAGGCACTATGTTGTAAGGACTTTACATGTATTTATTCATTTAATCCTCACAAAACCCTGTCTTCCAGAGAATATTTACCTCATTTTACAGATAAGGGTACCAGAGTTTAGATTAAGTGACTTACCCGGGGCCCCACAGTGGAGTTGGGATTTGACCCAGGCAATCCCTTCCATTTGCCAGTGTGGATACTGCCTCTCCAGCGGAAGAGACGGTTGAGAGAGAGAAAATGGGAAAACCGAATTCAGTTGGAGGAGAGCTGTCAGGGAAGACCTCTCCAAGGAGCTGATAAGCTGATGCATTTTCTTTTTCTTTTATTTCCTTTGTCCATTGAGGCATTTCATTTGCACGTGTGTACTACATCCCTAGGAAAAGGATCCCAGGATTTTCTTTCCTGTGTTTTGTTTTGCTGCTTCTTTGTCCATGATGCCAGCTGAGGTTGTCAGTATAATGAAACCAAATGGGCAATCTGCCATTTTTTTAGATCTTTGAGTTGCACATCAAATCTGGGACTGATCACTACACACTTGTTTAACCTGCCCATGAGGTTCACAACAATTTTCCCAGCTCTGTGGTCATCAGTGATTTCAAATTCGCCAATGTAACCATTCTTCGTTATTACTGTTAGAAACTGGATGATGACTTTGGAGCACAGTCTAGTAAGAACCTGGTGTTTGCATCTCTTTGGCATCATTGATGTTCTTGAGAGCATCAGCCAGGACATTCACATGCACCAATATGGCGGCCCAGAAGGGTGACAGGAAGAGGACAGGAGGGGTGAGGACATGGTGTTATGGGAAGTGGGCAGGCTGTCTGAGGACTTAGAGGATGAAGTGGAGGTGGGAGGGGGCAAAACATTACATGAGGAGAATAGTAAGGAGGCTGTTGCATTCATCCAGGTGAGACATCATCACTAGGTGGACACAGCAGGAGATTCTGGACTGGATAGTGACAAAGGGGAAGCAGAGAGGTATAGAGGTTGGAGCTGCTTTTAGTAGTTTACATGAGCAGGAACCAATGATGCCACACATAACACTTACAGGGAATAAAAATATCAAGAGAAAACCCAAGTTTCTCTACAAGGGAGGAGTGGTGATGGGTGGTGAGGAAGAAGAGCAGGGAGTGTTAAGTATGACTTTCAGGTTTAGGACCTGAGGAACTGGGTGGTTGGGAGTGACATTTACTGAGCTGGGGAAGTGTGGGAAAGGAACAGGATTGGTGTGCAGGGATCAAGGATCCTGGATCCTGGTGTGCAGGATCAAGGGATCCTGGTGTGGATATTGTTAAATGTGCATTGCTACGAGACATCCCAGTGTCAACCCTAAGAAGGTAGTTTTGTGTCTGTGTTGTAGATAATTGGGGAGACATAGATGTGTATGGAACCAAGCCAATGTAATAGATGAGGTTACCCAGGCAGAAATTATAGTGTGAGAAGAGAAGAGGGCTCAGAAATCAGTCCATTTAGGGGTAGGATAGAACAGGAGGTGTTGGCAGAAGACTGAGAAAGACTTTATAGTGAAATAGGAAGAAAATCAGGCCAGTGTTGTACACAGAATCCAGAAGAAGATGATGTTTTAAAAGGGAGAGAGGGGGCTTTCCTGGTGGCGCAGTGGTTTAAGAATCCGCCTACCAATGCAGGGGACATGGGTTCGAGCCTTGGTCCGGGAAGATCCCACATGTCGCGGAGCAACTAAGCCCATGCACCACAACTACTGAGCCTGTGCTGTAGAGCCCATGAGCCACAATTACTGAGCCCATGAGCCACAACTACTGAGCCCACGTGCCACAACTACTGAAGCCTGTGAGCCTAGAGCCCGTGCTCTGCAACAAGAGAAGCCATTGCCATGAGAAGCCCGCACACTGCAACGAAAGGGCAGCCCCCGCTCGCTGCAACTAGAGAAAGCCTGTGCGCAGCAACGAAAATCCAATGCAGCCAAAAATAAATAAATTAAATAAATAATTTTTTTTAAAAAGGGAGAGAGGAATCAGTTCTGCTGACGCTCCAAGTAAGATGAGTACCAAAAGATGATCACGCATTAAGCAACATGGAGGTCATCAGTGGCCGTAGGAAGGATCGTTTGTGTGGGATGGGGGTGCAGGGCAGACTGGAGAGGAAGTGGAGCTCATGTGCCTTACATAGATCTTTGTAGCCACAGACATTAGCCTCTTGTCTGTTCTTTCTGTTTGTAATTCAGCCCTTGCATTATCCTATTTGTTAGTGGTTTTCTTTCAGTCTTGTTTTGATATTAAACCTGTGAACATTAGTGCTAGGACGGATGAGGCTATTGAGGCCCTGTGGTGAAGTTGACAGTGAACCAGTGGTGGGATTAGGATGTGAGTAAGTGCAGCTTAAATCATGCAACAGAGGAATGTGACCACTTACTTCTGTCTCTCTGCATCTAACATATAAGTGCCTTGAGGGTGAAGACTTGGGCTGTGCTTGTGTACCTCTCCCACAGTGCCCTCCCAGTGTTACCTAGGTATTTTGAATACACGAAGCCCCTTGATTGGGCTCACATAGGTGATCCTAGTCAGTGCCCTTAGCCCCAGGGGAACATAGTGCTTTTGTCTCCTACAGGTTACTACCTAAAACCCTTTCTCACCAGGGACTTCTCCTTTCTCTCGTTTCCTTACTCCTAAACACAGATGTTTCCTAACAGTGACCAACTTACTTGGCTGCTAAGTTGGTATGTATGATGGGATGGTCTTTAGGGCCGTGGCACCCTGCCCAGAAGAACAGCATTGATCGTGCCTCTGTTCTGCAGGCAGTTTTGGAGTGTCAGAGAAAGAAATGGGCCACTTGTGGCATCTCTAGTAAATCACCTCCAACAAGGAGAGGCTGAGGTTGGCACTTACTCGATATTGTGGCTTCACGGCTTCAGCCACCCACACTCAGTCTTTTGTAAATCTTGGTGTCCTGAGGGACCACGGCAGGTTCTGCCAGGACTCCACAGAGCATCACACTGCTGCAGGCCTTCTACCTGTTATCCATTAGTCACTCATTTTTGTTTCATGACAGTTCTTTTAATGTCAGATTCCTTTCCTTTTCTGTGACCACTGGTCCAGCCCTCTTGGCTGATTTTCTTTTCTTTCTCTTTTTAAAATCATAACTTGGTGGCGTTCCAGATAGAAAAGTTTTAAAAGTTTATTTGATACATTTTTTTAGGAATTATTTAAAAAGTTTTTGTTGTAAAAATGTTGCCTTAAGGTCACTCTGTAATACAGGTTTTTAAGGTCATACCTGTAATACAGGTAACTCTTTAATGTTGCATTATTTACCAGAAATGCAGCCAAGTCAGTTTTCTTTCTGACAGTTTGGAGAGTCACGAAGTATTTTATGAACTATTGAGTGTTTTCCAGGCGTTAGTAGCTCATTGTTGGGTGACCTGGGAAATAATGTAGGTGGTTTCATTGAAGCTTTCCAGCAGCCTTGTGGGGTTGGGTATTAGGAAGCCTAGGTTACTAATGGTAAGAAGGAACCTGCTCAAACGTACAGATGAAGCAGTGAGGCGCCGTCCTTCCAAGGCCAGGCTTCCCACTTATTCTGAGGCCACAGCTCTTCTCTGACCCAAGTCTATATTTTGAAGGGTTGTGGGGTAATTCAGGATATGGAATGCTGTTCTATTTAGGAATGTCCTAGACCTTTGAATGAACAACTCTGCTGTTCAAAATTGAGTCTGTTTCTTTGTTCTGTTTAGGAAACAGTGTTTATTTTGGAGGGCTTAAAAGAGGCAATGTGTTCTTTGCATATTTTGAAGAAAAGGATAGCCAGCTACTGATAGGAATTTGACCTGTAAATTGCTACATGGTTCCCATGCCCTGCCCTGAAAGCATTAGTTTATAATACTTGATTGGTCAGTTATTTGTCCTAAGTCAGCTACAGATTGGAGGTCAACTTCTACCTGGAGGGGGAAGTCTCTTCCAGATAGAAGGTCTGCAAAGAGCAGCTAAAAACTTAACTTGGCAAATTAGAACTCGGTGTAGAGAAGATAAACTTCTGCACTGAGAGACCCCAGCTTTCTGAGCCACTGACCATACAATTGTGGATACAGGTGTGTAGAAGAGCGGGCCATTGTAATTCTAAATGCCTTAAACTGTGATTCTGTTATGTAAGCTTGAGAATGAGCCTCTTTCCATCTTCCTATTTGTTTAAAACTGCAAGGTTTAAATAGAAGGGTTTAACGTTTATGGATTACTCACACCCCACAGAGATCAGCCTGGCCTCTCTCTCTTACGGGAATGATAGCACCCTGTTTCATTTGTGTGGTCTGTTTAGCTTGTTAATAGATACATTTTTTTTTCCTGACTGCATAGTATGTTTTATAATTAGGAAGACACAGAAGAGTACAAAGAAGAAAAATATATCTTATGCCCACTTAAAAAGCAGTATGTGTGAATGTGTATTTTGTGAGTATGTATGTATGTACATATGTTTGTATACATATTTGGAGTCATATGGTAGATGCTTTTTTGCTCAGTTGCATCTTCTCACTTTATGTATGGTGACCATTTTTCGCTGTCAGTAAAGTATTTTACTTCATGGTTTTTAATGGTGGGATATATAGAGGATTCCACTGAAAGGAAAGGCCACATGTAATTTAACCAATGCCTTTCTATCATAACTAACCACAGATGAGACTTTGTGAGCCTACCTTTCCTAAATGCTCCATATAAATGCTGTCCATTGATCACAAAAGTATCCGGGAATCATACCAGGTTCTTCTTGCTAAAGACACTCAGGATCTTGATGCCCATTGAGATCAGGCATAGATCCAGTTACTTGTTAAAGTAAATAGAAATCATCATCTAGATTGAATTGATCTGTTGAAGCTAAAAAATCAAGCCCTTCAAGTTACTTGAGAAGGTCAGAAGGAAAATGTTATGTTATAGGGCTTTGTAGCTACCGTTCTTACAGCGTAGGGCAATGGTGTAGGGAATATTTTCATAGAAATATTTCTCTTTTAGAGATTTTTTTCAGATAACGAAGGCTTGTTTAATTTGGGAAGAGTTATTTCATAGGAAATTCAATCTTTGTAAATCCTCTGTCACATTTCCACACTTGCCAGTTCTCTAGCAAATGATGGGTTTTGAGTGGTTCAGAAAGGGTTTCTTTTTTTTTTTTTTTTTTTATGTGGTACGCGGGCCTCTCACTGCAGTGGCCTCTCCCCTCGCGGAGCACAGGCTCTGGACGCGCAGGCTGAACGGCCACGGCTTACGGACCCAGCCGCTCTGCGGCATGTGGGATCTTCCCTGACCGGGGCACGAACCCGTGTCCCCTGCATTGGCAGGCGGACTCTCAACCACTGCGCCACCAGGGAAGCCCAGAAAGGGTTTCTTAAAAGGAAACAATTGTACATTTTATACATATTCTTCTTTTTATTTTTGAATTGGGTAAGTAAGAGAAACTTGTGTTTTCTCTTTGTATTTGTCTGTGGTGATATTGCTGGTTCTCAGACTTAGAATGGTGATTACTTGTAATGATTTTTTAAAAATTTCACCTTATGAGAATGTTTTCTTGGGCGTGATGAATGGCTCCAAAGAACTTTAAAAACCCAACCAGTGATGTTGGCCTGGCGCTGGAGAGTTGCTGCTTAGAGATCAGTAATTGTTACATCTTGGTTTGGTATGCTTGGTGGTATCTAATCATGTTTTGTGCTTGGGAACCATGAAAGAATTTTCTTTTCAAGTCTTAGTGCATCATTTTTCCCGACATTGATCAAAGGATGGAAAACTAGTATTATATATGTAGCCAGGGTATTCATAACTGACTTACATTCTTAATCTTTTGGCTGTTTGGTTGAGGTATATCTACGCCTCTTAAATATTGAAAGCATAATATCTTTTAACCTACAACTGCAGAGTTAAAATGAATTTTATGTGAAATATTTAGTTGTGGACCACATCTTCAGCTTTTTATATGCCACAGTGGTCTTGATTTTTCCCTTCCATTGTCTGATAGTGAGGTCATTTTCAGTCCTCTGGGAAATTCTATTCCCAGCCAGATGTGGCTCATATATTAAAAGTAGCACCTGTGGCTAATATCACAGCAGCTTACCATAAATTTACATGGTAACTAGGATTATATCTGTCAAGACTGTTAAAAAACATCTAGATTTAATTTGATTTCCAGTATTGTAGAAGCTATCCAACATTTTGCTTCATAACTATATTTTAAAAGTTAAAAATCACTCCATTGTTAAGTTTTATAGCACTCCTAGTGCCCATTAAGTTGATTTGTTCAATAGAGGTCAGAGTAAAGCAACTTGGCTACATTAAGATCGGAAACCAACCCATTTGTGACAAATTTAGTCCTTTCGTGTGAATCTTCTCAACGTCTCTGCACTGATTGGACTCAGGTGTAGCTTATGTCAGTAGCATTTAACCTCAAAAGAATGAGCAGTGTGATTGGGTTGTTGTAAATTATGGAGCATTTTGCCTTTGCTTGTTTAAATGTAACTGTTGACTCTGCTGCCCATGCCTGACTGCTCGACTGCGTCTGCCTCTAAACGAGTAGTTTGGTTTTAAAGACATCTTGGAAAGTTGCCGTATGTGCCCTCGCTCCTTTCCCTTCTTTATGTGACCCTTCCTAAACTGTTTTATTCCCCATTATCCTTTGAGTCATCTCCCACATGTTATGATTTGCACACCTGCAGTTATAAAATTATTTTGGGGTGTCATTATATCATGTTGTTCACCAACTCTTCAGCATTTATGAATACAATAATGATTCACCGTAAATCAAAATAATTTACAGGTTACAGAGAATCTGCTCCTACAAATAAGAATTCAATGATGAATTTCTTAGGTGTCCTCCCATTTGAACATGGGTCCTTAAAAAGAAACCGGTAACAACATATTTCTTTGTATTTGTGAAAACTTAGCTCACAGTCCAGAACTGAATTAAAGTATAAGTTCAACCTTCTGGACATCTGTTTTTAAGACATGTAAACAAATATAAACCAATTAAGAAACAGCAGCATCTCTTTCGTGATCAGTAGTCGTAATTGCCTTAGCAATAATCTTGCTCCTGAGTGAGAGAATCCTAAGTGTTGGCACTGAGTGTGGGGCACATGCACCTCAGCACAGGGTCCCTAACCCTGAGTGGGCATGCCCATTTTAAGTTGGAACTCAGTGTGGGGCACTTCCCACTCTGTCGGTAATCTTTCTGGACGGAAGTTCGTAAGCTTCTTTGAGCCTGAGCCTCACGAAGGAGGTGGAATGGTGGCCAAGAATTATTATGCTGAAAAGGTTGTGGTGATGGAAAAAACGATTAGGAGTGAAGCTAAAATTATATACACTTAGTGTTACCAGGTATAATCAGTCACTTAGCAGTATAAGAAAATACCTTACTGACCAATTTGGAACCTTCTAAAATATTTTTTTGGGTGAATTACACATCTCTTCTTTACTCATGTACCTAGGATAAATTTAGCTCCTATGGGAAATTAGGTGCTCTACTGGTGAATCTGGATTGCTATTGCATCTGTGGAGAAGAGGGGTGAAAATATAAGATGGATATGCCCAGCACCACTTGCGCACACAGCCTCTCTTGCTTGCCTCCTCTCTACCTCCTTTACTTCTTGCCAGGTCTTCATGGCTGATTATCTGCCCTCTCCTACCGCGCTGTAAGCTGCTTGAAGGTCAGGGGCTGTGTCCTAGGGCTTAGAGACCAGGAAGGTGGTTGGTAAATGTGTACATTCCATACTTTCAGAAGCAGACTGTTAGGGAGATTCTGAATCTTCCAAATATGCTGAAGGTTTTGTTTTCAGATCCTGTATGGAAAGCAGAAACATGAGAAATTGGTAACTTGTTTTGCCGACCTTGATTCTTTTTTCTCCTCAGCCTTGCATTGCAGTTAATAGCACATGTGTGATTTTGTTCCTAAAGGTGTCAGTGGACATTCTGAAGGGGATAGGAATCATGAGATTGCTGGCAATGAGGCTACCCTTGCCATGTAGCCACCTTCAAGATTTCTGTATTTAGCCTGCGAAGGGCCCAGGAGCTACATCTGCCCAGCGGCCAGAGATACAACCTTAGAAGGCTGATTTTGAGAATAGAAGTAAAACTTATTGTAGAAGATCTGCTTATTTTCAGAGAGAAGTATTATTTCCCCTCAACTCAGAAATGAGTTAAATCCTGAAATAATCATGGAAGTGCACAGTGCCAGCTTTTATCACTCATTAATGCCATATTACCTCAAGTGGTTTAGATATGGGAGAAATGACTTATTTAAAGCCAAATGAACCGATTTTATAGCACTAAATTTGTATAAAGCACTTTTGCATGCATTGGCTTATAAGGCAATATTTAGCTTGGTCCTTTCATAAGTTTCATTGAAAAATGAAAGCTGGTATTAACTGCATTTTTATTTAGAATTTTGTTTTAAGCCATGCAAAATAGTATTGTGTAATTAGTTTTTCATATTATAATATGTGAGTAAATTATACATTTCTTGTAATGAAATTCTCATTTGGCAAATTTTGGCTTTTATAATACAGTTGCTATTGGTGAACAAATGTATTCATTTTACATGAAAAAGTTTTTCATTCATTATATCAACAAACATTTTTAAAATACATGTAACTTTTCCTGCACTAAATTATTAAAAATAAGTTTCATTTCAAAAACAAGGACTTTCTTATAATGAGGCCGTGTTATAAATCTAACATTGTAATATTCTGGAACTCTAATTAAGAATGGGTTCTGCTGGTAAATGTTGGGAAGAGGCAAGGAAGAAAGTTACAATACGTTGCCTATTTACAAATTAACCATTACCTGCCAAAAGCACATCAGACCCACACAGCGGACATCCGCTAATCCAGTGGTTAGCCGTTCCGGGCTCTAATGCACACTGTTTTACACGTTAACGGTTTTGAAGTTCCAGGCCAAAGCTGACCTTTCACATGTGCTTCGTTCACAGTAGGAATCTCCACTCACTGCTTCCTGTCAAAATGGATTATGGTGACACAGCCCAGGGCTCACTTTGGCTGCAATTAAGTTTTTGATCAGAATTATTTCGTTCACAAACAATCACATTTGTTAAAATGTTACATCTGCCCTGAAAACCACTGGCAGCCTCTCAGTTTATCAGTGTGATGTGAGTGTAATTCTTCATTTGTTTTTCATAAAATGGCAAGCCATCTTATATATGTTATTTAATTTTTTTTTTTTTCGTTTGCTGGTTTCTGCCTTTCATTTCATTGGGTTTGGAAGGAAACTATGTCTTGAAATTAGTACGAATCTGCTCATAGGCTTTGGGAATTTGAATGGAATTGGTTTTGGTGCAGAACAAAATTATCCAGTTGAGCCAAGATTCAAATATTATTGCCAAAAATTGTTAGTGGTAGTTCTCTTCCTCACATGAGGAAACATTTTAGCCCTGTGAGTGTGGGGTTCGAGGTTTTGATTCTGGTCTGCAGTTCCTGGAGTCTTCATGCCTGTGATGTTGCTACCTTTCAGTGTTGATCGTCACGCATGTTTGGGGATCCATCACTGCTGCCATAGTCTCTGGGTGCCAGAAGTGAAACCAGCAGTGGCTCTGTTAGCCTTACCTCTCATGGTTCTTTGACTAGCTTTTAAAAGTCATTTTCTCACTAAGAATTGGCAGTAGAGATATACTGAAGTAGTTTTTTCGCTGACTAACCATTTTATGTCTAGAGTATGGTGTGGGTATCAGTGGAATTTTTGAGTTTTATAGCTGATTTTCACTATTTGTCGAGTGTTGTCACCCTTTTACGAAATTCCCACTTTGGAGAAGACTGCATGGTAGTTTTGTGTGTTGGGTGGGGTACTTTGGGAGCACAGGATTAGAGTTTGATTTAGAATGGAAATTAACCTTTGACTTACTTCTGTGTGAGAGTGGAGGCTGGGAAGTGGTGCTGAGCTGAGGTAGCGTGGCGCGGAGCGGGGGAAGGAATAGAGTTAGGAGGTTGTCAAGTTAGGAATGCTTGAATTCTGTCTGAAATTCAAACATTATGTTTGGAAATTTTAATTACTTTAAAAAATATATATTTAGAGTGCTGTAAAGGAGCTTATTACGAGCTTTTAAAAAATTGCATCAAAACCCAAACCATTTCCCATTTGTTTTGATGTAACCAAAGTCATTTATTACTAACCCATAAAATTATAAGTGGCAAAAGAAAGGTGTTGCACCAAAAAGAAGAAAAAAATCTCTTTATTTAGTGTTAATTTTTGAAAATTTTAAAATAAAATAGAGCCTACCTCTACTTCTAAAATCAAAAAACTTTATTTAAATGGAATGATATAAATGCTGGCTATAATAATTTAACCTTCATTTTCTCTATTGTCGGATTTGTGAGCAGATTTTTCTTAAATCCATTATTATAAGTATGCTTTTAGTCTTAAAAAAAAATCTTATTTGGAATATACCTGACCATATTTGATGTTTAAAGGAAATATATTGGAAGAAAATACTGAATAGTATTGAATTTTGAGAGAAAACACCAACCTTGAACCTTCTAAAAAGGCATATGTGTGTCTTTTAGTTGTCATTATTCAGTATGGCCCTGCCTTCTTAGAAAGTGGTACACAATAAGAAGGTGGCCAGATAGAATTTCTAACTTTATTACATGCTTATATTAATGTAGTCATGATTTTCTTATATTCAGGTTTTGCATTTTGTTTCTGTTTGTTTTTTGAGATTCTGGAATTTTTAGAACCTTGTATCCCTAACCTGTTAATGCCTGTGTGTAATATGTAAGGGGTATCTTCTGGGTCATAGGAACCTTCATCATTTTTGACGGGGGTTTTTCCAAAATCTGAGGCAGTCAGGAGAAAGGGTGATGCAGAGTGCCCCAGTCTATGCCAAAACGCAGAGACCACTTAAATCCCGTGCAGCGTCTATCATGTGAAGACACAATCTCTAGGCCTAAAACCTCTGATGCATCTAAAGAAGGAAACAAACACATAAGAAAAACACATAAGGTGGTTCACAAGTGCTCTCTGTGAAAGGCTGAGGCAGACATTTGTGACTTGGGGTCTGCTCTCACAACATGTGAAACTGAAAGATAAATTGGACACTTAACTACCTTAAAGTTCTACTGGAGCTTGTAAAAACACTTCTGAGGTCCCAAATAGGTCATTTATGCCAGACAGAGAACTCTAGGTTCTTTCCTAACTACCATGAAGAAACAAACTCTCACTTCCTAAACAATATGGTTGCCGGCTTAGGAAAACCCCAGTCCGTGCAATAAGAAGAATCTTTTTTGTTTTTTTTTAATCACCAGAGAACACAGCACTTATCTCCTTATGCTGGTCGTCAGGTCACACAGTGGGAGGAGCCCTGCCATCACTGGAATACCCTCTGAGGCCAGGGCTGAGAGGGAGGAGTAACTATCCAAGGTGGGAGTTCTCACTTTCCCTTCTGGGCCTTTCTGTATCACAGGACTTTTTGGGCACTTTTCCATATCATACTGCATGAGTCCAGAGAGATTTAAAGTTAAAGCAGCACACCTTTTTTTGTAAAGAAAACAAATTCAAACTAAAAATCGTAAGGCATGCTTTTCTGAGCCTTGGGGATTTGGGCTACAGTCCCTGCCAGTTCCGACCCTGTTGGTCTCGTGAAACATGGCTCTCTGGATTGTGCATTTCTTTCAGAACCACCCCCAATTTATTTCTGACCTCATGCCCACTCCCCATATTTACAGATCAGCATATTTTTTGTTTTATTATAACCCGGGATTTGCAGCTGGCCGTAACTCTCAAGGTTTCCATGAAGAATACATGTCAGAAACCAGGGTAGGCATGGCCTCAAGTTTTCACTGGGTGCTTGAGGGAGATTAGGCAAACCAAGAGGGTAATGGAGACTTTGACTTCATTATGAAACTCTGCCAATATCATAATTTTGAAAACTTAAGATGCAGATCATTTCAGAGCAGTACTCTGTTCTCTAAGCATTAAAGACGAAAACAGAGCTCTTTTGTATCCTGACTCCTGGGCCTTCTCTCTGCCCCTCAGTGAGTAGTCCTCTCCTGGGCAAATTGGGGAGCTCAGTGTGAAAGTCGGGTGGTGGGAATTTCCCACCAGCAGATAGTCCAGCAGGTAGTGCTCCGCGCTCTCACTGCCGAGGGCCTGGGTTCGATCCCTGGTTGGGGAACTAGGATCTTATAAGCCACGTGGCGCAGCCAAAAAAAGGAAAAGAAGAAAGTTGGGTGGTGTGCCCACAGTCACATGTGGCTGGGAGAGATATTTGAGGATAAGAACTCAGGTCCCAGAGAAGGCTACTCTGGGGATCTTTCCACAGGGCACACTGCCTGCACACTGGAGGATTTGATGACCCTGCCATTCCCAGTTTGGTGGGTGGAGTATTTGTTCTAACAGTTTCAGTTGTCATGGTTTTGGCACAGCAGACAGTTAATACCTGAACTAATCGGTTGCTTTAATAAGCGCTCAGTTAAAGAAGACTTTATTATGCAGTCTAATGTTCTCACTGGACTTCGAAAAAAAGGATTTAAAAAAAAGGCTTCTCATTTGTTCCATAAACCCCCAGTTATACAGTTGTTCCTCAGTTTTACCTCTGAAATTCCACAATGTGCATTGGTAGAGAATTCAAAGAATCTTTTCAATATCTTGTAATAACCTATAATGGAAAAGAATCTGAAAAAGAATATATATATACACACACAACTGAATCACTTTGCTGTACACGTGAAACATAAATAAACTACTTCAGTTAAAAAAAAGAATCTGTGTTCAGAAGGCTTGGCTTAAAAAGACATATTTGTATGCATGTCTCTCTTCTACATGATTGAACTATTTACGTGAAATAGTTTCTATAAGAGAAAGTTATCCATTCTATACAGCTTCAAAAAATAAGTAAAGAAGACCATGGAGCCGCATGGAAAATGGGTAGGATGTTTTAGTGTAATAAGACGGTTAAGGATCCACAGTAAAAGAATATTATCATGACAGTTGTGGGAAAAAGGGCACAGGGAAAAAATAAAAACAAAATATATAATAGTTTTTTACTTCTTTCTCTAAACCTTCTATAATGCTTTATTTTTCTCTTGTAATTAAGTTTTTAGAAGAAAAATTACAGGAAACTTAGTTTTGCTATAATTAGCTTTTAGGTAAAAGGAAGAAATGGAAAAAGTATAATCTGACATGAGAGATTTGTCCTGAACCCACACGGAGGCTTTGGAGTTGGGCATACTTGAATTCGAATCCCAGCCTCACTTTTTGTTAGGTGGTTGACTCCTCTTGGAGCCTCAGTTCTCTCCTATGCAAAACAGGAATGGTCAGCCTGATGGTGGGGTTGTGTGAACGCCTGGCGTGGAGTGGTTGTTTTTTTAAATGCCTTTTGGGTTTTCCCCTTTCCTTCTTTATCCAGAATGGAACAGTGAGAATCAGTGATATTTCAGCCCCTGAGATAGACTATGATCCATACATAGTCAGCAAGAATTAATTATGTTCAGAGGGTGCTACTTAATCAGAAAGGAGTCTACTCAGGTGTATCCAAGTAAATGATAAAACAATTTATGGTTAATGCTGAAATAATCAGGAAGTAATCAGAGGTAAATTGTTCCTTGTGTCTATTAGGTGGTGCTATTATTATTGTTATCATTTAAAAATTTATTGAAGTATAGTTGTTTACATTGTTGTGTTAATTTTGGCTATACAGCAAAGTGATTCAGCTATACATATATGTGTACTCTTTTTCATATTTTTTTCCATTATGGTTTATCACAGGATATTGAATATAGTTCCCTGTGCTATACAGTAGGACCTTGTTGTGTGTCCATTCTCTATATAATAGTTTACATCTGCTCACTACAAACTCCCATTCCATCCTTCCCCACCCACCTTCCTCGTTGGCGAGCACAAGTCTGTTCTTTATGTCTGTGACTCCGTTTCTGTTTCGTAGATAAGTTCCTTTGTGACATATTTTATTTTATTATTATTTGTGTCATATTTTAGATTCCACATGTAAGTGATAGCATATGGTATTTGTTTTTCTCTTTCTGACTTACTTCACTTAGCATGATAATCTCTAGGTCCATCCATGTTGTTGCTGCACATGGCATTATTTCATTATTTTTTATGGCTGTGTAGTTATTGCATTGTATGCTGCTACTATTCTTATTAGCTAATATTCTTTTTCATTGAACTTTACTGTGTGTGTGAGGGCACTGTGCTATGCAGTTGGTACACATCATCTCCCTATGCCCAGATGGGAATCTCAACCTAGCCAAGACATGTAGCTTGCTCAAGGACCCAGGTTTTGGATTCTTGGACTGATAGTCTTTTTTTTTTTTTGCGGTACGCAGGCCTCTCACTGTTGTGGCCTCTCCCGTTGCGGAGCACAGGCTCCGGACGCGCAGGCTCAGCGGCCATGGCCCACGGGCCTAGCCGCTCCGCGGCATGTGGGATCTTCCCAGACCGGGGCACGAACCCATGTCCCCTGCTCCGGCAGGCGGACTCTCAACCACTGCGCCACCAGGGCAGCCCTGGACTGATAGTCTTTACATCTCATTGTATGCTTCTGTTACAGTACATGTCTTTTGTTTTTTTTAAAATTTTTTTAGTTTTTAAAATTTGTTAATTTATTTTTTTCGATGTGTTTTTTAAATGTTCTTTTCCTCTGCAAATCAATTTAAAAATTAAATGTTACCCACAGTTGATCTATTTCCCTATTGATGGATATTTGTTCTTTCTGATGTTCATTACTACAGTAAGTTTTGTAACATGCGTCCTTATATTTCCTTGTGGACAGGTGTGAGAGTGTCCTTAAGGTATAGATCTAAAAATGGAATTGCTGGGATAACCTTCTGGTATACAGATTAATAAACAAGGTTCAGGATTGTGCAAAGGTCAGGGCTTGGGGACAGTCACATAGTAGCCCAGTGACAAGGCTCTTTGTCCTTAGAGAACCCCTGTCCATGCATGAAGCCAGTGAAACCCATGGTGACCTAAACCCTTGTGACTTCAGAGCAGCGTGAGCTGATTTTGAAGTGGTTCTGGAAATCTGCGAGGGTTTCATAAGGTGCAAAGATGGAGTGCAAGTGGGGCCTCAGTGCAGGTAGTGAGTACTTTAGGGCAGAAAAGATCTACTTTTTACCACAATTCACTGTTAGCACTGATAGCACTTACTTGGAATGTCACCCATGATACTGCAGATTTGTAATTTATTACCTTAAATTTTTATGAATGTGCAATAGTGTTCAGACCTAAGTTATTTTATGTCTATTGCCTGAAAAAGGATATTCCAAAATGGTATTTTCCCTTTAATTTCCCAAATCAAAAAAGCTCCAGATTGTGATAGAAATGTAACTACTTGCTGTCTCCTTTCCTCTGCAGATACAGGTGAGACTGAAAAATGGTGCTAGTCAAGTTGGCTTAGCTTCTGTGCATTCAGGGACTGGTGGACTTGAGTTAGGATGTTGTAGTGTGGACTTCAGTGGAGCTGGGGTTGGGATGCAGTTGCCTAGTATCTGCTAGTTCTGTCTCATCCACTTGTGTTTAAGTAATCTCATTGCTTTCAGTGGAGGAATCCTATTTTACACTGGTCTTCATGGGCAAAGATAATTAAATATATTTGCCTGGGTAAGCAAATCGATAAACTTGTAATAAAGTGTATCAGACCGTTTCTTTGGCTGGACCAACCAGAACAGCTTGTGAAGCAGAGCTGTTTCCAATGGAGCATGAAAAGCTTTGAAAATTCTCAGTAATAGCAGAAAGCAATATTTGAAACCACCCTTATACAATTGTTTGTTTTCCTCTTCCCCAACCAAGTTTATAAAAATTTGGTCAGACAGGCATTTTGTTTTGATTTAAAATATTTTCAGTGAATTGTTATCTGCTGAATGCACATGTGTTCCTGCACTTTTTCTTTCACGATTGAAACTTTAAACCTTCCCTTAAGTCCCCCTGAAAACTTCCCTCTGCCCAGTAAGGTTTGCACATGGGAGGAGGGCGAAGGGATTTGGGCCCTGGAGAAAGCCCACAAGTTGAAATCTGCCTGTGCAGTCGTGCACCAGAAATGGCCATGGTTAGTGCCCTATGGGTTCTTTGTCTTTCTCGTCTACCAAGTTTCCTCACCCCCAAAATACGTTGGTTAATTTGGGCATTTCAGTTTGGTTAATCAGGTCATGAGTGCCTGTGAGCATGGCAAGAGGCATGATTGAAGCATTTATAAAAATTTGGCTCATAGTAAACCCCATAATTTGTTTTAAAGAATTACCTCTGCAGTGACATTATAAAAAAATAAAAGCCCAAAGATTGTGGTTTATAACACCACACCTGGTCCGGATTGTACTGGATGAATCCATATTTGCTTCACTGTAAATGATTTTGAGGGTGGAATTCTTGGATTGTTTTCTGTCTTGTAAGCCCTTGACATTGTACTGGTACCTGTGTGCGCACAAACCTCCTGACATGGGAAAGGCCAGCTCAGCCTCCCACTGAAATGCAGGTTGGCTGCATTTATTCTGCATGTTCCTAGAATGAGGAAATGATATGACAATAAACAGAAATGCCCTTGCTGAAGAGAGAAGGGAAGCTGGTGTTTATCTGGTCAGGTGGTTTAGATTAGCCATGATGCGGCTCTGTATTATGTTACTTTAAATCATTGTGTCCCAACAGGACATAAATTATGAAGATTGTTACAGTATGTTTCATCCTATGTAAGATCAACAAATTGGAATAATTTTTTTATAGGAAAATCACAGTGCTTTTGGCAAGGCTATTGAAGCCTTTAATTTGACTTGAGTATTTCTCAAATATTATTGCCTAATATATAAAGTATGATTTGCATAGGTATGAAATAATAAACTTATGAAAACAAAAGGGAAGAATTTCTCTTTAGCAGTTGCATCAAATGGCAAAGCACTCTCACTCCATCAGGATCTGTATGCTTTCTTTGTCCTAGGGTTTTAGAGCTAGTTGTGTTCTTTTCCTCTGATGGGATTGTAAGTGAGCTGTGCAGGTCTTGGTGCGGAGATGGAGCTTTGCTGTGTGCTGCCTGCCCGTCAGCCCTCACCTGCACAGAGAAGGCAACTGCTCTGTGGTGGAACCATATGGGAGCCTGCTCTAAGGAGGAGAAAAACTTTCCCATTTACATACGCCCAGGAAAACAAACCGTTTTTTTTTTTTTTTCTTTCAGGATTTTGTGAGTTGTTTTAAAAAAAGCAAAAAACCCAAACCCCAAAACCCTACTTGATCAACAGCTGAAGTTAAGGTAATTTATGTAAGAATATTACAAAAAGAATTGATTTAAGTAACCATTTATTCTTTTAAATGTTTCCTCTATTCATTACTGTCTTCTGAGTTATTAGAGTTATTTGTGAATTTTAAACACAGAGAGTTTTTCATTTGTATTCAGGATGCATCTAAATTTATTTGGCTACACAGAGCAAATTTTCTAGATTAAGAAAATGGAGTAAAATTACTTTGTGTAGGATTCAAGCAAATTGGAACCTTTTCAGTGTTCCACAGTAGCATATTTTTGTGCAAAGCACTCTGCGTGTTCTTATGAGACCTCCGTACACTTCCAGTGAACTTAAGAAGTAGTAGAGCCTCCGATTTACAAAGGCTGGGAGAAGTGAGACAGATTTAGGATTTGCTTAAGGCCATAGAATGAGGCAGAGCTGGGATTAGAACTTTTCGGGATACGATGACACCCCCCACCAGACCTTGTGATCTTTTGATACCAAAAATAGGGTAAGTGCTGAGCTTTTTTTACTCTCTTTGTGCCTCAAGCCCTGATATTTTTCTTCTGATTCTTTAGTAATACTGTTTAGAACACAAGACCAAAAAAGTACCTAGTTTCAATCAGTAAGGGTAGGAAGAGAGCTCTCCTTAAGCCTCATCATAACAGATTGAGGATAAATTCAGAATATATTTGTGGTTTGCTTCAGCTCAGTGTCTGAAGACTGACAGGTTCAGGGACCTTTCCAAGTTCATAGCCTGTGTGTGCACTTTGAAACAAATAAATACAGACGACTTATGGGATGGTGTGTTTCCACACCGGGCTTCTTCTGGATTGGCATCGTTTTCTGAGAAGCGGGTCTGGCAGGCTGTTTTCTTCCAGTGATGCATTGCAGCCGTCTATCACTGGATGTCCTCTGTGGAATGATCAGGATGTCTGATGGGGCTTGAATATTTGGGTGATGTATTTTTCCTACAGAAAATATTGGCAAATGTTGCTAAAACCGTACCTAAAAACTCTTACAAGGAGACTTGATTCTTGTTTAAAAATAAGTAAAAGAAAGGATAAGTATGAATTCACCAATGTGCAGACCTTTTTATACCGTCGGATATTTTGTGAAGTGGAATGAGACTGTTTTACAAAATGTGTACCGCTTGTAGAAAATGTATTTACTGCACCATTAAGCCAGATCAGATACTGCTTTGTTTCTTTAAAATGCTTTTTGAGTGTCCCCACACCGAGATGGTAGGGGAGTGGGTGTTCTTTTTGCCCTGAGCCCTTGTTTTCTTCCTCCACCCTTTTGGTTATTGTTACCGGATCTTGACTTTCAGTTTAATATAACACATCCCAGTTTGGGCAGAAAGAAACCATTTTGTCTTTTCTCTCTTTCTCTTTTTAAAATTAGGTGCATATACAACCTTATATATATAACAAGGCAAGGCAGTTTCCCGTCAGATATAAACTGGAATTATATAGTGTATGTACTAGTTGCATCTCTTAAAAGGAACCAGTTGATTATAAAGAAGAAAAGATAGGGAGTAGACTGCCATTTTGCATATTATTCCATTTTTTAAATTCCATTTTTAAAAATGTATTTGGCCGTATACTCCATATATCGTAGTGGTTTGGATGCATGAAGTTGAAGCCTAGGGATATTTTTCTATATAAATTTGAATTTTTATAAACCTCATAATGATCACAATATGAAGGAGTGTAAATTGTAATTCTTACAGGGTGGCTAAAACAGAACAAACAAAAAACCTTGGTAGTCTTTGCCATACCTCTCCCCCGTAAGACTCCTGAAAGCTAACAAATATGGATTATCAGCAGGTTAGGAAAGAAAGCCTCCAACAGGACTTTTCTGAGGCAACCGATTGGCAGTAATGAATTAGCAGCAGTGGACAGTGAGGCATCAGGAGTTATTTTGACATTAGGGAAATCGGCGTTAATGGCTTCTCTGGTGGATTCCTCTCGGGTGATTTTGAAACCGTTGTTTTGGTCTGCTTTAGGGGGAAAGGATGGATAGAAAGCTGGTGAAATGTGCTGATTCCAAGAAGCAAAACTAAAGGATTGTGAGAAATCCTAGAAAGAGCTATAACCAGATTTAGCTGTCGGTCTGCCCAGCAGTAGCTGATGATGATACGGGGAAATGTAATTTAAATATATGTGCAGAGGAATTCGGAAATGAGTGGTAAAGGTGTTCCCAGCCTGTGGTCATCCTGGTCAGAACGTCCTTTTGGCACAGAAAGCTGTGTGAAACTTAGCTAGTTAGAGAACTGTCACTGAAAATGGAACAAAAACGAAGGACTCTTAGGTAAGATTGTGTGTACAGGTGTTCATGTTGCTTAACTCTGCTGCCTTGAGAAGAGTGGATTCATGGTAGTAGACCTTTATCAAACAGTGGTCTCCCTAGGAATTCAGGAGGAGTTTACTAATGTAATTGTAAATCCTGATTCTGCAAAGAAAACTGTTTGCACCTTGCTTTTTCATTTAACAGTATACATTGAAGGTAGTACCATGTAACTAGCTAAAAGAGCTGCCTTATTTTTCGAAATGGCCTAATTAGGATATTATGATTATTGCAAAAAAAATGGTGACTTAGGAACTTCTTTTAACGGCTCTAAAATATTACGGTTCTGTGCGTACAGCTTTTGAAAGTAATGTTTAGAAGTGAGTGTGCTATCTCACAGGTGGTGTACTTATTGCCACAACTGTGGGGGCACTAATTCAGCCTAAGGCACAGCAGAGCGGGCTGCTCTTTCAGTAGGCTGTGGACATTGTCTCAAGTGCCTGGGGAAGCCAGTTTTAGCTTCAGAGTTGGGTATTCTTGGCCTGAGTTGTTGGAAATGTTGGGCTCTGCAGTAGAGCGCGTAGAAGGCAGGTAGCCTAGGGCCCCTGGATCGGCCGGGGTCGTCTGCCCAGACACACACACACACACACGCCGGACTGCCTCGGGGATGGTCTGCAGGCAAGGCCTTTAGTTTGGCTTCTCAGGGAGATGTGAGTCACCTGTTTGGTTAAGAAGCTCACTGACAGATTGCAAGTTCCACTGGAAATCTTCTTCTGAGGATACATCGAGAAACCGTTCTAAATATGTTTCTGGTTTTCTCAGCCTTGCATAGGTGGATTTCTTTGGCCTTCCTATTGTTTTTGTACTAGGTTTGGAAAGGAATTCTTCCTTTCCAGGCCATAGACACTATAATGTTAAAGTGTTGATGATGATAATAAACAGTAGCATTAACTGAGTGCCTAATAGAATGCCTGTCATACTGTAAAATTTGTTACATGAATTATCCCCTTTAAACATATGAGGAAACTGAGACTCACTTCAAATGTTAAGTAATTTCTTTGAGGTCACATAGCTAGTGAATAGCAGAGCCAGGACTTGAACCTAGGTCTCTGACCCTAAAGTCTCTGCAATTGACCACTGTGTCAAAATACCAGTGACAGTTTGGAGAAAAAAAAGCATGATCAAATACATCTTTGGTTGGATCTGCTCCTCACATTTCTCGTGTTGCAAGTTGAGAATATGCGTCTGTTGCCTGCAGATTAAGATCTGATGTTCCCTTTGCAGTGGCTAGAACAGTTGAGTGTTTTTCAGAGAAAGTCATCGTGAGGCATGTAATCATATTCTGGGGGCAAAGAATGCCTTTCCTTGGTGCACCAAGCAATGTTTATGTGATGGATCAGTCACCAACACCAAGGGAAGGTCCTGTCCTGTGACATGTGCGTGCTTGGCAATGATCTTGCTGTGCATTTTGCTTAATAATTTTCATTATTTTTAATTAAAGTTGAAGAAGTGCAGACTCTAGCTGAAATTAAGGTAGGTTGTGTTGCCGGAATTTGGTAATTACTTTAATTGATCACAAGATAGTTTCCTTGATCACCAATTAGACTAAATTGCCGATCATGTTTCAAGACGTGAAGAAATGCCCAAACTGATTTATGTAATAGTGTTTTCATTTCTAATCAGACATAAATATCGTTTCCTTCCATAGCAATTGTATTTTATAAAAGAAGGGTTATAGGCCTACAAACATAAAGGTGATTCATAAACAATAGAGTTCTAATTCATTGAATTAGTAAAGGAAGTATTTAGAGGCTTAATGGAGATTGTACTGGGGAAATTACTTTGGAGTTGCTGGTGCTCATTTTCTTAGTGGGAGATATGTTCTTTTTTAGTGCATAATTAAAATAGTCTATAATCAAAATATAAAAGGCAGCTGATTTAAAGAACATATCAAAGAGAATTGCTCTGAGTAATGACAGATTCATATTGTAAATATGTGCTAGAAGTTAAGTCTTAGAACTTTAATAAATCATGTTATTTGGACTGAAGCTGCGTTTTGAATTCAGGGTGCTGTTAAACATTTCACAGATCAATACAGGATTTTTGTTTGTTTCGGTTTTGTGCATCTGATAGTCTTTCATATTTTCATGGAATAAACTGAAACAAAAGGAACTTTAAGAAAATTAGAGTTCCCAAAGAATACTTGATTTGGGGTTCATGGAAAAATCTTTTAATTGCTGATGGTTTGGAGATTTCCAAATGACAAACTTCATTGGCCCAATTTACTGTGATTGTAATGCTTACATTCCATAAAATGGCAGAGTGACTTAAAAAGTCATACTTCATCATGCATTCATGGACTTGTTCATAAAACGTTTGTAATTTGCAATAGAGGAAAGACTGAAACCATTATCAGCCATTATATGCTATTTGTTGGACATATGTTTGTTTGAAATGGCCGTGGCTCAACAGAACATGGCTCATAGACAAACTATGCTATAAATTGGCACTAAAAACCCACCTAAACAGGTAGGCATATGTTAAGAAGTTAATGTGAGCCAAAATATTTTAATATGAACCAGGTTACATACATCACAGGATCCCAGCTCCCTTTACAGGGAGACCTTCATTTGCGTGGCTTCTTCATTTTTTCCCAAGCTAGCTAACTTTTAAAGTAGATCATATACATATATTTGTTCAAAAGTCAAAAGGTACCAAGGAGTATAGTAAGCCTCTTCCTGTTCCTGATTCTCAACCACCCAGTTCTCCCTCTCCACCCCCCATCATTCACTATTCCCAGATCCTTATATATCATTCCAGAGATATTAATGCACATACTTTCTTTTCTTTTCTTTTTATATAATTTATAGACTATTGTTATGCATTTTTTCCCATTTAGTAATATATGTTGGAGGTATTTCTAGTCAGAGGATAAAGAGTTTTCTCTTTCTTCTTAATGGCTACATAGTATTCCAGTGAATAAATGTACCATAATACATTTTAATCAGCTCTCTATTGATGGACATTTGGCTCTTTCAAGCCTGTCGCTGTTACAGGCTGTGCTGCAGTGACCATTCTTGTAATTTATGTGTGAGTATGTCCGCAGGACAAATTCCTAGAAGTGGAATTGCTTGGCTGAAAGACGTAATCATATTTTTTCCTAAGGGCATAGACATTTTTAATTTTGATAAATGTTGTTGTATTCTCTTCCATAGTGATTATTATATCAATTTATTTTCACCAAAAATATGAGAGTGCCTTTTCTCCTGTATCTTCACTAACAGAATATTATCAAACTTTTTGATCTTTGCCAAACTGATAGGTTTAACTTAGTTCCCCCCACCCCGATTTATTGAGATAAAATTGACATATAACTTAGTTTTAATTTGTACGCCTCTTATGTATGAGATGGAGCAGTTTTTACGTTTAAGAACCATTTGATTTCTTTTCTCTGTTATCTATTATGTCCTTTGCCCCCTTAAAAAAAATTGGGTGTTTGGTCTTTTTCTTATTAATTTATATAAGATCTCTTGATATGCTAAGAAAATGTGTACTGCAAATACAGTTTGTTGTCTTTTAATTTGTTGACTTTTATTGTCATACAGAAAAAAATTTAATAAGATTTATCTATTTTTTAAAAATTAATTTATTTATTTTAATTTTTGGCTGCATTAGGTCTTCGTTGCTGCACGCGGGCTTTCTCTAGTTGTGGTGAGCAGGGGCTACCCTTCGTTGCGGTGTGCGGGCTTCTCATTGTGGTGGCTTTTCTTGTTGTGGAGCATGGGCTCCAGGCGCACGGGCTTTAGTAGTTGTGGCACGTGGGCTCAGTAGTTGTGGCTCACGCGCTCTAGAGCGCAGGCTCAGTAGTTGTGGTGCACAGGCTTAGTTGCTCCGTGGCATGTGGGATCTTCCCGGACCAGGGCTCAAACCCATGTCCCCTACAATGGCAGGCGGAATCTTAACCACCACTCCACCATCTGTTGTTTAGTAGTGGTTTAAAGTTTTTTGTATGTAGAATTTATGCATTTCTTATTAAGGTTACTCCTAGATAATTTTTGGTGCCATTTTAGATGGGAACTTTTCTTCCAGTGTATTTTCTAATTCATTGTGTTTATAAGAAGCCTATTGACATGTTTTTGGCTTCTTTTATTCTTGACTTCAATGGGAATTCTTCCAGTCTTTCCCCATTAAGAAACGTGTTGCCTTTTTTTTTTTTTTTTTTTGCGGTACGCAGGCCCCTCACTGTTGTGGCCTCTCCCGTTGCGGAGCACAGGCTCCGGACGCGCAGGCTCGGCGGCCATGGCTCACGGGCCTAGCTGCTCCGCGGCATGTGGGATCTTCCCGGACCAGGGCACGAACCCGTGTCCCCTGCATCGGCAGGCGGACTCTCAACCGCTGCGCCACCAATGACCCCTTTCTGTTTGTTTTTACAGGAAGCAACCAATTTTCTATTATATAATTCTTCCAGATACAGCTTCTGGATTCAGTAGTTATACCATTTTTTTCTCTTTCCTAATTAATTTACATTTGCTTTTCCCTTTATTTATATTCATTCCTGCTCTCCTCCCTAAATTTATTTTCTTGTTATTTATCTACTTTCTTGATTGGATATTTAATTAATTTATTTTAATTCTTTAAAGTTCATTAATTTAAGATAATTTAAGTATTTAAAGATGTTTATTCTGATTATTGCTTTAGATGTATCCATATGTAATGCTTACATTATTAATTTCTATTAATTAATATAAATAATAATTAATAATAATTATTTTCTCTTTAGTATTGATTTCATTTTTGATCCGAGTTTTTCTATTTTTGTTTTTTTGTTTTGTTTCGTTTTTCTGATTTTTTTCCGCTACTTTAATTTAAAAAAAATTTTTATTTTTACATCTTTATTGGAGTATAATTGCTTTACAATGGTGTGTTAGTTTCTGCTTTATAACAAAGTGAATCAGTTATACATATGTCCCCATATTTCTTCCATCTTGCATCTCCCTCCCACCCTCCCTATCCCACCCCTCCAGGCAGTCACAAAGCACCGAACTGATCTACCTGTGCTATGCTGCTGCTTCCCACTAGCTATCTACCTTACGTTTGGTAATGTATATATGTCAGTGCCTCTCTCTTACTTTGTCACAGCTTACCCTTCCCCCTCCCCATATCCTCAAGCCCATTCTCTAGTAGGTCTATGTCTTTATTCCTGTCTTACCGCTAGGTTCTTTATGACATTTTTTTCCTTAAATTCCATATATATGTGTTAGCATACGGTATTTGTCTTTCTCTTTCTGACTTACTTCACTCTGTATGACAGACTCTAGGTCCATCCACCTCATTACAAATAGCTCAATTTCGTTTCTTTTTATGGCTGAGTAATATTCCATTGTATATATGTGCCACATCTTCTTTATCCATTCATCCGATGATGGACACCTAGGTTGTTTCCATCTCCTGGCTATTGTAAATAGAGCTGCAGTGAACATTGTGGTACATGACTCTTTTTGAATTATGGTTTGCTCAGGGTATATGCCCAGTAGTGGAATTGCTGGGTCATATGGTAGTTCTATTTTTGGTTTTTTAAGGAACCTCCATACTGTTCTCCATAGTGGCTGTACCAATTCACATTCCCACCAGCAGTGCAAGAGTGTTCCCTTTTCTTCACACCCTCTCCAGCATTTATTGTTTCTAGATTTTTTGATGATGGCCATTCTGACTGGTGTGAGATGATATCTCATTGTATTTTTGATTTGCATTTCACTAATGGTTAATGATGTTGAGCATTCTTTCATGTGTTTGTTGGCAGTCTGTATATCTTCTTTGGAGAAACGTCTATTCAGGTCTTCTGCCCATTTTTGGATTGGGTTGTTTGTTTTTTTGTTATTGAGCTGCATGAGCTGCTTATAAATTTTGGAGATTAATCCTTTGTCAGTTGCTTCATTTGCCAATATTTTCTCCCATTCTGAGGGTTGTCTTTTGGTCTTGTTTATGGTTTCCTTTGCTGTGCAAAAGCTTTGAAGTTTCATTAGGTCCCATTTGTTTATTTTTGTTTTTATTTGCATTTCTCTAGGAGGTGGGTCAAAAAGGATCTTGCTGTGATTTATGTCATAGAGTGTTCTGCCTATGTTTTCCTCTAAGAGTTTGATAGTTTCTGGCCTTACATTTAGGTCTTTAATCCATTTTGAGCTTATTTTTGTGTATGGTGTTAGGGAGTGATCTAATCTCATACTTTTACATGTACCTGTCCAGTTTTCCCAGCACCACTTATTGAAGAGGCTGTCCTTTCTCCACTGTACATTCCTGCCTCCTTTATCAAAGATAAGGTGACCATATGTGCGTTGGTTTATCTCTGGGCTTCCTATCCTGTTCCATTGATCTATCTTTCTGTTTTTGTGCCAGTACCATACTGTCTTGATTACTGTAGCTTTGTAGTATAGTCTGAAGTCAGGGAGCCTGATTCCTCCAGCTCTGTTTTTCGTTCTCAAGATTGCTTTGGCTATTTGGGGTCTTTTGTGTTTCCATACAAATTGTGAAATTTTTTGTTCTAGTTCTGTGAAAAATCCTTATTGGAGTATAATTGCTTCACAGTACCATGTTAGTTTCTGTTGCACAACAAAGTGAATCAGCCAATTGCATACACATGCCGCATATCCCCTCCCTCTTGAGCCTCCCTCCCATCCTCCCTATCCCACCCCTCTAGGTCATCACAAAGCACAGAGCCGATCTCCCTGTGCTTTGCTGCTGCTTCCCACCAGCCAACTATTTTACATTCAGTAGTGTATATATGTCGATGGTACTCTCACTTCGCCCCAGCTTCACCCTCCCACCCCATGTCCTCAAGTCCATTCTCTATGTCTGCCTCTTTATTCCTGCCCTGCAACTAGGTTCATCAGTACCATTTTTTTTTAAGATTCCATATGTATGCGTTAGCATATGGTATGTGTTTTTCTCTTTCTGACTTACTTCACTCTGTATGACAGACTCTAGGTCCATCCACCTCACTACAAATAACTCAGTTTTGCTTCTTTTTATGTCTGAGTAATATTCCATTGTATATATGTGCCATATCTTCTTTATCCATTCTTCTGTTGATGGATATTTAGGTTGTTTCCATGTCCTGGCTATTGTAAATAGTGCTGCAATGAACATTGACCCAAGAGTTTTAAAAGAAGGATTTAAAATTGTTTCTGGTAGTACTTTTTGCTACATTAGTGTCCTGATTTTGTTTTTAATTTTATTGGAGAATGTTATCAGTACTCTTTCTACTTTTTGATTATTGAGATTTTCTTTGTGGGGTAGTATATATTCGGTCTCTGTGCATGTTCCAAATATATTTTAAAAGCTATATTCTCAAGTTTTAGAGTTTAAAATACATCGATTACATCTACCTTTTAAATTATGTTTTTAAGTAGTCCATATCCTTACTTTTATTCACTTAATCTGCCATGGCTTAAGAGATGTGAATTAAAGTCTCCAACTACAAATATTTCTCTTTGGCCCATGAGCCCTGTCATTTCTGTCTTACTGATTTTGATGCTATGTTATTGCAATATAGATATTCACAGTTACTCAGTCTTCATCCTCATTGTGGATATACTTTATAATTTAAATTACCCTTATGATCTCTTAAAAGAAGTTACATTTGCCTATGTCCTTTTATTTCTAGTGGTTGAGTTTTGCTTTGTGACCCATTGTAACGTTCTCTCTTCTTAATTTTAACTGGTTGGATTTAGGCTCTTTACATTTATTGATTGGAAAGGTGTTTGGTCTTATAAAACCTGACAGAACCAATATACTCTTTTCTCCCTTATCTTAAATCATTATATGGATTGTAGGATTTTTTTTGTTGCATTTTAATTGTGTTTTCCTTTACTTAATTGTGAATTAAGTTGTTTTGTTCTTGTTTTCTTCTAAATTTCGTTCTTCTTGTGGATACTATTAAATCTATAGTTTTACATAGCAAATGTAATCCTCCATTTCTTTAGATAGCATTTAGCTAGCATTTCTTTAGATAGTGGTCTCCCCACTAAGCAATGTCAAAATTACACTTCTACTTTTTCCTACTTTCCTTTTAGGAACTAAAATTTTAGTTCATATTGTTTTTTAGTTCTAGTGCTTATGTTTTATACTTTTAAGTATATCTTTAACGCTTGATCTTTCAGCTTTTAAAGATTTTTTTTAACTTTCATCTACCTTCCCTATTTTTATTATCTTCAACCCTTTTAATAGTTTATAACATTTACATTTTATTCTGTAACTATAATCCCCACAGTTGTTTAAAATGTATTTCTAGAGCTGAATGAATTTATTACTCACTGTCAATACCTTTGGTATAGTTTCCGCATTCATCTCTTAGTTACTTATATTTCATCCTTTAATAAAAATTTCCTCAAAAAGTGTGAATGGAAATTATTCCCTGAGTTACTGCATTTAAAAAACATATGTCTCTTGCATTAATTTTGAGCAACAGTTTAGCTGGGTATAAAATTCTTTTTTATTTTTTAAATTATTTATTTATTTTTGGCTGCGTTGGGTCTTCGTTGCTATGCGTGGGCTTTCTCTAGTTGCGGCAAGCGGGGGCTTCTCTTTGTTGCGGTGCGCAGGCTTCTCACTGCGGTGGCTTCTCTTGTTGCAGAGCACTGGCTGTAGGCACACAGGCTTCAGTAGTTGTGGCACGCGGGCTCAGTAGTTGTGGCTCATGGGCTCTAGAGTGCAGGCTCAGTAGTTTTGGCTCATGGGCCTAGTTGCTCCACTGCATGTGGGATCTTCCTGGACCAGAGCTCGAACCTGTGTCCCCTACACTGGCAGGCGTATTCTTAACCACTGAACCACCAGGGAAGCCTATGGGTATAAAATTCTTAGCATTTTCATTTCCTAAAGTCTTTATAGGCATTGCTCCTCTAACTTATATGTTGAATGTTGATATGTGGAAGTTTGAAGTCAGCCAGATTCTTTTCAACATTATAGGTGAGTTGATTTTATTTGACTAGATGCCAAAAGAATTTTTTTATCTTCATAGTTCACTGACTTCACTAGAATGTGTAGACATGGCTGAATTCTTACAATCTATAGACTTAAATCTTTTGTTTCTGGAAATTTTTCTTGAATTACATGTCCAGTTTTTTTCTTTCTTCTGTTTTTTTTTTTAAAGTTGTTCTCTTATTGGCAACAGTTATCTATATGTTAGATGTATTTCGTTTTCTGTATTTGTTATTTTCTAATTATTTTAAACTCGTGTTGATTTCTACTTCATTTGTCCATTTTCTCAGTCCTGTTCTCTAAGCTTCTTACTGGGTTGCTGGTATCTATTTTGCCTTGGGCTGTTAGCAGATTTCTTTGATGGAATGGTTTAGAAAGCCTGCACTTTTAGCTAGCTCAAGGCTTTTAGATTCCAGCTGGCATCCTGGTAACAAGTAGCTAGGGCTATAAAAATAAATCTTTGAAAGAAGGGACAGATGTTTTTCACTGTCTGCCAAGTTTGCTGTTTAGTCATATTCCTTCTTTATTGTATTCCATATAATCAAAATTCCCCTTTGAGGTTTTGCTTTTTCCCTCTCCTACCTACTCATCTAACTTCCTTGCAGAAGTTCTTTTACTTTAATTTGAATGTGTATTGTTATGGATGTTGTTAATTTGTGGATTTAGAAATAAATGTTTGGGGCTTCCCGGGTGGTGCAGTGGTTAAGAATCTGCCTGCCAATGCAGGGGACACAGGTTCGAGCCCTGGTCTGGGAAGATCCCACATGCCGCGGAGCACCTAAGCCCGTGTGCCACAACTACTGAGCCTGTGCTCTAGAGCATGCAAGACACAATTACCGAGCCTGTATGCCACAACTACTGAAGCGTGCGCACCTAAAGCCTGTGCTCCGCAACAAGAGAAGCCACCTCAATGAGAAGCCCGCGCACAGCAACAAAGGGTAGCCCCCTCTCGCCGCAACTAGAGAAAGCCTGCGTGCAGCAACGAAGAAACAGCACAGCCAAAAAATAATAATAATAAAATAAATTAACTAAATAAATTTATTTAAAAAGTTAAATGTTTGGAGGATTAATTTGTTCTGTTATATGGAAGAAGGATTTGGAATTATCTTTTTGCTCCCATAACAGATAGAGTATTCTTTCCCTAAGGAAGAATTAGGATCCTGTGTAAATTGTTTATCAGGCTTTTTGATATTTTATTAAATGTAAATATTAGGTGACAGTTGAAGGGAAATCTGCAAAACTGAGGAAAATACAAATCTGGAGGGTGTTTAGATGTACTTTTTCTTTTTTAACATTGTATGTAGATAGGGTAGATGCTTTTTCTTTGATCAGTGTACCTCTTAGGATATGGATGTTCTCTTTTAAGTCATTTGTGATGGAATAGATTTTACTACTACGCTGATAGCATTCTGGTGGTCAGAGATTTGAGGAGCACTTCTGATCATGTTCAGATCATCCATTCAGTAGATCCATTTGGCTCTTGGGCAATGTTAAAGGATTCTAAGCATCACTTTGGACCTTTTAGGATAGCTTGGTTCAAAGAAATTGTGGCTACAGGGCTTAAGAACTTAGACAGTGACTGTGCCCACCTGATTTCTTGTTATTCAGCTGTTTTCCCCAGTCAGTCTGCATCAAAGTGTTATTCCACCGTATATTATCTTTGTTTAGTATACGTGTGTCAGTCTCTGTTTATCGCACATGGGAAAAGGAGAGAGCCATTCTTCTGAGAGAAAGCAACTGGAATCTTAGATTCTCAAGTCTGTGGGAGGGCTTTTCATTTACCATTATGTTTTGTGAAGTTTACGGTATGTCGTTTGGCCAGAAGCAGTAGTGGTAGCAATATGTGCATTCTGTGCCAGGTGCTGTGCTAAGTGTTCTTATATCCCCATCTCTCTCTCTCTTTTTTTTTTTTTTAACATCTTTATTGGGGTATAATTGCTTTACAATGGTGTGTTAGTTTCTGCTTTATAACAAAGTGAATCAGTTATACATATACATATGTTCCCATATCTCTTCCCTCTTGCGTCTCCCTCCCTCCCACCCTCTCTCTTTTTTTTTAATAAAAATAATTACATGACCGTTTTATTATTATCTTCATTTTACTGATAAGAAAATTGAGGCTCAGAGTTAGATCACATGACAGTTGAGTAGTAGAATTGGGATTTGAATCCCTGGCTCAGAAATCCATGTCCTTGGGACTTCCCTGGTGGTCCAGTGGTTAAAACTCCACAGTCCCGGGGCTTCCCTGTTGGCGCAGTGGTTGAGAGTCCGCCTGCCGATGCAGGGGACACAGGTTCATGCCCCGGTCCGGGAAGGTCCCACATGCCGCGGAGCGGCTGGGCCCGTGAGCCATGGCCGCTGAGCCTGCGCGTCCGGAGCCTGTGCTCCGCAATGGGAGAGGCCACAACAGTGAGAGGCCTGCGTACGGCAAAAAACCAAAAAACAAACAAACAAAAATAAACTCCACACTCCCAATGCAGGGAGCCTGGGTTCAATCTGTGGTCAGGGAACTAGAACCTGCATACTGCAACTAAGAGCCCGCATGCCGCAACTAAAGATTCCACATGCTGCAACTAAAAGATCCCGCGTGCTGCAACTAAAGATACTGCATGCCACAACTAAAAGATCCTGCGTGCTGCAACTAAAGATCCCGCATGCTGCAACTAAAGACCCTGTGCAGCCAAATAAATAAATATTTTTTTTTAAAAAAGAAAGAAATCCATGTCTTTAATGTCTCTCGGGGTGGTGATGAAATTGTAAATCTTCTAAAGCTAAATGAGAATAAGGCATTATAGGCAAACAGGGTAAAAATTCTCATAATAATTTAATACAGGTTAACTCTGTGTTTGAATAATTAAAACAGACTTTCTCATTTGACTTGTTCCTTCCCCTCACATAGAAAATCAAATTGTGAAATGAGAAGGGGTGGGAGAGTGAATATTGTTTTCCTACTGATAATTCCATACATAGTTAAATGGACTTTTCTTGAACTTCCTTCCTTTTCCTAATAGGGAAGACTCTTCTTCAGGCATTAAGTGTCAAAATGGAAATCTTTATCCTGAATAAAATCGATTCTGAGATAGGAACCATTATGAATGACAGAATTGTTTGAAAATGGCATCTTCCATATTTCTGTTAACTTGGAAATGCACTCTTATGTCATTTGGTGATCCAAAAAACATAGCGCAACTAACATCAGATTGTTTTTTCTGGATAGGGGTAAAGAAGTTAAATATTTATTTATGTGGCTGTAATGGGTAATGCCTGTGAATTCCACTGTAACTTTGTAATTAATGTACCACTTCCTTACAGTCTTACCAAGTATTTCTGCCTTATGGACACGGAAGAGACAAACTCTTCTACTGTTTGCAATTACCCTCATAAAAATTTGAAAGCAAGCAAAAAAATGGTTTTTTTCCTCTCAGGACAAGTTTGCCTTCTGCTTAACAAAATTAGGTTTGCACTTTCCCTGTGGTATGAAGACAGTGCCCTACAGGCCCCCACTTATGCCTGTGGCTGGCTCTGCAGCCCTCTGCCCCAAGGCGGAGTGCTTTCTCCTCGAAATGGCAGTGCTGGGCAGTAGCAAGAAGACCCTGAGTGGGCAAGCCCATCTTTTCTGTTCCACTCTGGATGTCAATGAAAACAGTCTCTCATCCCTTACTGTCCTGCCTGGCGGATGGGATGGTTGTTCATGTCTCCCGGAGCTTTGGCTTAAGACACACTCACAAGACATTTTCCCATAGTCTTTGTGGTCGATGCCTTAGTTAGCAACCCAGTCACTAAAAACAAAAGGAGCAGTGCTGCAAGAAAAGTGCCTTCTAAGATTTGGGGCCAGGTAGTGAGATCCAGGACACTGAATTAAAGGGAAATTATTCCTTCTTTTGGAGAGTCTCGTCCTGAGGAAAATTAAACAGCCCAGACAGGTCACTGGGTGAGACCAATTTCCCGGTTTGTTTATTTGAGCCTGATTGTTTGTCACCATCCAGCAGCAGGTCACAGTCCTGCTACACTGCTTCCCCAGCTCTGTGGAGAGCATTCGCTTTCATATTTGATTCTCCAGGCTTCCCTAAGGATTCTAGCCATGTTTTTTCTGGTCGGGTTGCTCTGGTATCTCTCTCAGATCCAGGGCAGGGGGCACTGTCAGTCATCACTTTCGACTTCATCTTATGCAGGCATTTGGCTTTATGTCCCGAGTTGCCCTACAAGCAGAGAAGATGAATCATCACCCGGAGTGGTTCAATGTGTACAACAAGGTAACTGAATTGCCTGATTTTGGAATCACCATAATTATGGAGTTTAAGAAACTTCTTCCTTCCTTTCTTGCTTGTCATCCTGTGCAGCTAAGTGTCATTGTGCTTAGGAAAATATTCTCTTATTCTTTCTCTCAGAATCCCTGTGTATTGCTGCAAATTAGTAAAAAAATGTTCAGATCTACTCAAGACAACAGTGACTGAGTTCTTTATTTTCATGCTTATCTTCTACAGACACTAGTATGGAAAAGTTGGGCCAAATTAGACTCCTGAATTAAACTTGAATATCTGTCATGTAGATACATTTTTAAACCCTCTTAAGGTAAATTATTGAAAGAGATGGTAGCAAATAAAGATACGGCCTTATTTAATAAATTTGCTCAAGAACTATTTATTAAATTCTCTATTCTCAGTGGGAACTGACCTTCCTAAGAGAAAGAGCAGACTGAAAAGACTTCATCAAGGAGTTTTAAGGGGGCACAGTGAAAAGAATAACACTTGCCCAAAAAGTGTCCTTGCCTTGGTGATCATGCCATGTGGAATTTCTTATCATTTAGATTTCTGTGAGATTTCTATTATCTCTTTGAAAGTCCTCTTTGAAAAAAGATGATTTCACATTTTTGTGATTTAATTGCAGTAATTCAGAGCATACAGGTACCAGCATAAACTTTTATTTCCTAGTTGCCTCTCTTTGCCCATAATTTTGTTTTTGCTTTTTAATTGATTTGTCAAGAGGCAACAGTCTGTTCCTCCACCCCACCCCCACTACCCTAATTTGGAAATGGGCTTTTTTTTAACATGGTTGCTAAGATATTACATTTGATAGCTTAGTTTTTCTCAGTGGCCTGAAAATAGTTGGTGTAATTAAAGTAATGGGAGTTAAAGTGGTACCTCAGTCTCTCTCTCTCTCTCTTTTTTTTTTTTTTTCCCGAAGAGTCAAGATTTGAGATTCTGGTAGCTCATTTGCCCTTCTTATGAGAGAACCTTTTTATCCCTAGGAGGCTGCTGGGCCCAGCCTGGAGTTTACTGGGTTTTAGAAATGCATTGCTTATTCATAATGCAGTATTTTCTAAATCATTTAATCTCCTCAATTCTCAAAGATAAATATTGAGTAATAGATTGATTTCTGAACTACCAAAGGAGAGCATCATGAATTGCAACTCAGGGTTTTCAAAGCTGCTTCTCTCTTCCTTAGGTTCAGATAACTCTCACATCACATGACTGTGGAGGACTGACCAAAAGAGATGTGAAACTGGCCAAGTTTATTGAAAAAGCAGCTGCTTCTGTGTGATTTCTTCCAAAACGCATGTAAAATCTTATATACGCATCTAGCTCCAATGTATTTTGAAGGCAGTTTATCAACACATGAACAAATTAAGCCGTAAATTTAGTTCACCTTTTGAACGATCACATTTTGTAAAATCAGTGCTTAAATAAAAATGATTTAAACTTGAGCCTGAGGTATTTTTCATTATATCTAATCACATATATAAGGTAAATCAACCCAGGTAATTCTATCAATAATATTAAAAAAGAGAAATAACATTTTTAAAGACCAGAAATGGGTATGGGGGAGCATTCACACATTTTTATAACCCAGAAATTCAAGTGATTATGGTGACTTTACAAATGCATTGTGTTGGAGAGCAATTGTAAGGTAGAAAAAGAATGATGAACTCTATAGGTAAAGGGTTTAACTGTATGTAACGATTCTTATGATGCTAAAGTTGATTTGGATTTTAGCTGTTGTTACTACTTAAGTAGTTACTTAATTTACAGAGATCTCAAAAATTGGGTGAGCTGTCTAGTTTTTTATCCTTCCTTTTCAGACAGGGAGAAAGAAGAAGACAAGTGTCTTGTGCAAGGCTTCCAGCAAGGTGAGGCAATAAAAGGATTCACTGTCACAGTGACCAACTTGCCAGGTCATTATTTGACATACTGAGGGGAGGAGGAACCAAGGGTCATTTTTTCCCATCATTTGCATGTTGTGACCCCTGAACTGAGGGTATGTAGCCACTGAGCTAGAAGCTACTTGGGTATTATCCGGTAATGAGCTCTGTTTACTCCATGTGTCACTGACATGAGTAAAATGGAATATAAAGTAAGCTATTATTTAAAAATTGCAGTAACTGTTCTTTGAGGGAACTCAGGAATGTAGTTATTAATGAGATTAAAAGGTAGATTAAAAGAATGTGTATGTATCTATCCAAGGAACATGCCTTATAGTAGTAGGATTTAACAAGGATCATCTTTATTCCCTGCCTTACATCAGAGGCCAGAAAAATCACTCTGTGTTACAATAAGCAAAGCTTCTCATCCCCCCCACTCCCCACCAACCCTGGCCTCTAGTCTGAGAAGTCATATGGGAATATGATAAGGAGGCTGAGCTCTCTGAAGCCAGTTTTCGGCTGGTTCTGTTGGCCTGGCAGGTATAGTCATTTTGCCCTGCGGGTGTGGAGTATACATGGGGGGTGGGGGAAAGAGAGAGAAGAGTCACCCCAGACTCTGTGGCTGCTGGGAGATCCAGAGCCTGGACACTAGAACTTGTACTTCTTTGAAACTTTTAACAGGGAAAGGCAGGGACTTCCCTGGTGGCACAGTGGTTAAGAATCTACCTGCCGGGCTTCCCTGGTGGTGCAGTGGTTGAGAGTCCGCCTGCCGATGCAGGGGACATGGGTTCGTGCCCTGGTCCGGGAAGATCCCACATGCCGCGGAGCAACTAAGCCCGTGCACCACAATTACTGAGCCTGTGCTCTAGAGCCCGCGTGCTGCAACTACTGAGCCCACGCGCTGCAACTACTGAAGCCCGCGTGACTAGAGCCTGTGCTCTGCAACGGGAAAGCCATCGCAATGAGAAGCCCGTGCACTGCAACGAAGAGTCGCCCCTGCTCACTGCAACTAGAGAAAGCCCACGTGCAGCAATGAAGACCCGACGCAGCCAAAAGTAAATAAGTAAATTAATTAATTAAATATTTTTTAAAAAAGAGGAAAAAGCAAAGCCATGTGTTTTTATAAACTTTTTCCCATATTATAGATTTGGGAGTTTTTATACATTTTATTACCAAAGATTTCTAACTCAGTGCTTCAAAGTTTTCTACATGAATTTTTAAACATGAAAAAGTGTAGACATATTTTAAAATAGAGTAAAATAGGGCATTCAACCCTTATGTACTGATCACCCAGATTTAACAGTTACCAAGATCTTGCCAGTTACATCATATAATCTCCCATTTCCTTTTTCTTTGCTAAAGTATTTAAAAGCAAATCCCAGATAGCATGTCATTTTGCCCCTACATCCTCCAGTAAACATCTCTAGAAAATATGGTCATTTTCTTGTAGAAACCAAAATGCCATTATCACACCAAACAAAATAAACTATGATTTCTTGGTATCACCTAATACCAAATCAAATTGTTCTGAAGGTCAAGAATGTCTGTGGACAGTAATTTTGTTCTAATCAGTGATCCACATGAAGTCCACCCATCGCATCTGGTTGTTGTGTCTCTTTAAGCTTTCAGTCTAGAGCGAGCAAGCCTCCTGCCCTCATTCCCTCTTTCTCTCCATATCAGTGACTTACTGTAAAAACCGAGTCCTGTAGAATATTCCACCTTCTGGATTTGTTTGTTTGCTCCCTTGTGGTGTCACTTAAATTGTTTCATTGTACCTTGAATGGAAACCTTTCCCTCTATTTTGAATGTAAGTCTGAGAGGCTTAGAAACTATTAACCTGTACTGTGTATGGCACCGTGGAGAGAGCAGGGTACAGCTAATAATTGCAGTTGTCAGGACCTGAGACTGTAGCTACTAATTAGCATCTATGTGAGAATTTGACATAAGGTCCATGTTAAGGGGTGTCGCATCTGCTGGAACTCATGAACTTTAGAGAATCAAAGATCCCATATCAGAAGTCTGTGGTAATACTCCTTGTGGTAAATTCCAACAGAATGACTCCCCAGACTTGCTCTAAGTAACTGACATTTCAACTTAAAAGAGACATTGCCAAAGTTGGAGGCCCCAACTTTCCTTCTGTTCCAAATCTTTGTGATGACAGTGGTTTCTCTGATGTGGCAAGCTTTGGTTTCCCTCTATTTTCCTTTTAAATGATCACTGGAGTAGAGGGGGTTTAAATAGCTATGACCTATGACCCTTTGCATGACCTCTATAGATAATAAATCAGGGCAGCACGTTTGACAGTGTCCTTTTCTAAAATGAAGTTAGTGAAAGTTCTGAAAATTGTGGTTACTCTCTGACGATAGAATTTAGGAAATCTTTAGATAAATAGAATAAGCATGATTCTTTATGTTTTTGCTTGAGACAAAAAGCAGCAGCATGTATGTTGCATATGGACACACACCTGACCTTCGGCAGTGTGCTGAGGTATTGGACTACTAGTGTTAATGTGGAGCAGTCTGTATATGTTCTAATCCAGAGTTTAAAAATATACTAGTTGAACTCTATAACTTTCAGTTTTGTAAAATTTCTGCAAAACAGCAAGAGGTGTAATAGGGTTTGGATATAATATGTGAACTTTGTGTTTCAATTCTAGTTACATGTAACTAGGAATGACTCTTGGTCAGAAGACTAGAGTCACCAAGCTGCCGTGCCTACTGACTGTGTGCAGCGGCTAAGGTGGTGCTGCTCAAGTCAGGGAGAGTGTAAGTTGCTGCTAACAGGGCAGAAGAGGTGGCCCTTTAGCTTCTCACCCAGGGTGCTTGTCCCGCCCACCTAGCCACAAGAAGATGCGGGTGATTTCAGTAGGCCTGGATAAGCTGGTTACTTCTGAGTCCACTCATCAGCTGGAGTTCCAGCCCCAGAATAGATTTCTTCATCAGTGACTTCAGAAAACACATTCAGGGGCTTCCCTGGTGGCGCAGTGGTTAAGAATCTGCCTGCCAATGCAGGGCACACGGGTTCGAGCCCTGGTCTGGGAGGATCCCACATGCTGCAGAGCAGCTAAGCCCGTGCACCACAACTACTGAGCCTGTGCTCTAGAGCCTGTGAGCCACAACTACTGAGCCCATGAGCTACAACTACTGAGCCCCGTGCCACCACTACTGAAGCCCGCACACCTAGAGCCCATGCTCCGCAACAAGAGAAGCCACCGCAATGAGAAGCCTGCGCATTGCAACGAAGAGCAGCCCCTGCTCGCCACAACTAGAGAAAGCCCGCCTGCATCAACAAAGACCCAACGCAGCCAAAAATAAATAAACAAACAAATAAAAAGAAAACACATTCAGCTGTGGTTGGCTGTGCTGATACTGTACACCAAGAACAGCTGGTCTCTTCTTGACTGCTTCCAGCTAGCCATCTTTCCTCACCCCTCCAAGCATCTTGAAAGAATTTTTTACATTCTTAATCTCTTCATTTCTCCCCAAAAGTGTGCTTTGGAGCTTAAGGAGCGGAAGCATAGTAGTGTATCCTTGGGATTCCTGGAAATAGAATCCCACTAGGCTCAGCTACTTGAGTGAGCGTAAGGATCCCTGAGGTACATTCACATAGCACAGATTTACCGAGGGCCTCCTATATGGCCCGGCGGGATTAGGCACATTGTTGAATTGGGGCGGGTGGAAACAGAGATGGAGAACTGATTCAGGCTCTCTCTGAGCAGCTGCTCCAGGAGGCCACTGTCAGGGTGTGGGCAGGAGCCCAGAAGGCGTCAGGGGGCATATGACCAAAGGAGGCAGTAGGAGGAGCTTGATCCCTGAGGGAAAGAATATAGACTAAGACAGTGAGGCCAAGGTTTGAAGCCTGGGGACATTAATCAAAGTGTTTTTTAAAGCTTTGCTGTTGATGATTTTAAGTGGAGAGATTGGTAAGATGTTATTTCCCAGTTCAGTATACCGCTTGCCTACAAGAGTATTTTTCTTTGTGAGATGGTCGTGTTCACTTGTTTCAGAATGCCTGGGGCAGTGGAGGTGGTGACGTGGTCACCTCCTTTTATTATGGCCCAAGGAATTAAGGTTCCAGGAATTTGACCAATTTGGCCAACTAAACATTTAATTCAACACAGGGCTACCCAGAAGCCTCTGTCTTGATTTGCCTTGGAAGCCAAAGGGGCTAGGAGAAGGAGAACGAGAGAATATATTAATCCCAAGAATTGAACAGAGCAAAAATCCCTATTGCTCTTGTACCTAAAACTTCTCTACCCCAAGGCTCGTCCCTTACACTCTCTTTAGGTGGTTCGTATGTGCACATTCTGTGTCCCCAGTTAGCCAGTGCTGGGCATGGATAACTTCTTTTTTGGTTTTTTTTGCAGTACGCGGGCCTCTCACTGTTGTGGCCTCTCCCGTTGCGGAGCACAGGCTCTAGACGTGCAGGCTCAGCGGCCACGGCTCACGGGCCCAGCCGCTCCGCGGCATGTGGGATCCTCCTGGACCGGGGCACGAACCTGCGTCCCCTGCATCGGCAGGCGGACTCTCAACCACTGCGCCACCAGGGAAGCCCCAGGCATGGATAACTTCTGCTCCTCCTGTTTCTTGGGTTCTAGCCCCAAAGCCATCAAAATCTTTCCTTGTCCTTCCGGGTGTCTCCAGTGCTGTGCCCTGGCTGTGTGCTCTTGCTCTTAGAAGCCCAGAGAATTTTGCTTTCCCCTCTTCTATGACCCTTAACCTATTCTAACACATTATTAAGGGCCTCTGTCTGTCAGTTGGGGGCACTTCCTGAAGGAGGGGCTTTTGTCTGGCCTGTCTCTCAGCTTTAGCCCGGAGCATCACAATTGCAGGGTGCTTGTGACTCTTTTGCTGAACAGAGGTGCTCGGTCTCCTTGGGAAGAGAGGATCTGTGGGTAGACCAATGGGGAGCTCTCCTCTCCAGGGGCCTGCCGGCTAGTAACATACCAGAATGTCCAAGAGTGACTTCATAAAGCAACGATGCCCTCTGTGGACACTCCTCTGAGGCCTCTTGGAATCTAGATGCTGAGGAGATTCCTAAGCAGAGATTTTCTGTTGGATGGTAAAAGCAAGGAATAAAAATTGAAAATTTGGAAAATGTCTCAACACTTTTATCACCAGAACCACACAAGAGTCATTTCTAGCTCACTGTTTGAGAATGTGTCGCTGCTGTTCTATGAGACGTTATGGAAATTTCAGTAAATACTCTTTATTTCTCTTTCTTGTTTATAAGTGTGCAAATGGCAGTGTTGGGTCTCGTAGGCTCTTCCCACAGGCACTCATCCACTTCCCAGACTGAGGGGCTCGTCCTGGATAATCTGATTTCTGCAACTGATGAGGCTGGTGAAGTCTCAGCCAAACAGTTGTTTCCTCGGCTTTCATATCACAATTGGCTGTTAATCAAACATTCAGTCACACTCTTAATTTGACCTGTAGACTGAATGACTAGTTTGACTCCATTTTGTCCTTTTTTATTCCCTACTATGTTAGATAATTTGAAGCCTTTTTTTGGGTAATAGACCTGATTTCAAATCAGATAATGAAAATTATATATCTTGTTTTTAATAGGTTATAAAAGTATATAAATCTATATTTTTTTTACTGTGTGAGACTGGGTTCGCTTGTTACATATAATGGGGAAAAAGTAATGCATACTCTGAGAAAAATTAGAAAGCACAGATAAACATAAATAAACAGGAAAAAGAATTACCTATAACCTCACTATCCGTAGGCAGACAATAGCAACATTTTGGCTTACTTCATGCCGAATTTTTTTCTACCTATTTTGCACAATTAAGATAATTTTGAGTAGAGAATTTTTATCTTGCTTTGTTTCTATTTTGCTATCCAGTGGCTCATAAACATTTTTCTAAATCATGGAAAATGCATAGACATGTTGTAGTGTCTGTATAATATTCCATGAAATGGATATGCCATGATTTACTTAACCTGTCTTTTTTTGGTTACACTTTTAAATTGTTTCCAAATTCTCACAGCAAATATTGCTGGGATAAACATGTTTGGCTAAAGTCACTGTTTGCATTTCAGATTGTATTCTCTTGGGGTAGATTCCTTGGGTCTGAGGATACAAACAGAACTAAGGCTTTTCAGAAAAGTTGGTCAGTTTACATTCCCCTGGCAGTTTATGAGACTGCTCCGTTGCACTACACTCTTGCCAGCACTAAATGTTATCACATTTAAGCCTTTGCTAATTTTATAAGCAGAATCACTGGTTTTACTTAATTTGTACCTCCCCGATCATGCCATTTTATTTCTTTAATGAGTTGACTGTGTGTTTGCCCATTTTTTTCTTAGGGTGGTCAGTTTTTTATAATTGATTTGTAAGCACTTGTATGGCTGATTATTTGATTAGCAGTTTTCCCTACTAGACTGACAATATTTAGTTTTGCTTACCTGTATCCCAAGTGCCTACTGTATAGCCTGGCATGTAGTAGTCATTCAATAAAAACTTGTTGAATGAATAAATGAGTGAGTTGAACAGTAGTTACTTAATAAAAATTTGTTGAACGAGTAAATGAAGATGGTGCTTTGTTTTGCTTGTGGCGGAGTGGTAACCATTCTTTTTCACAGGTCTAGAGAGGAGGAACTGAGCAACTGAGTGGGGACAGACCCACCCAGTAATCGTCATACATATTTCAGTGGTCATTAAGTCAGCATTGCATTGCAATTTTAAAGTATATGTAGATTTATAGTCACAGAAGGGGGAAAGCAGACCCTAGTCCCTAAAAAAAAGTGTGCATTGTGCATTACCTTACAACAGAGCTATAAGATAATCATACCTCTTATTCAAATTTTTGACAGGAGGAAAGATACTCAGTGTCAGGCATTTGTGAAGAGAGTTATAATGAGTCGTCTCTTTAAGATAATTATGATTAGCACCGTCTCAACGAATGCCTTTTTTATGGTCTTGTGGACTGATTATAAAACAAGATACAACTTGTTCAGACTTTTTGAGGTAAGCAGACAAAATGGGTCCATTTTCTTCTGTTTTACCTGTTTTATTTCTGAAAATGTTATAAGATTTTTAAGGCATTTTGTTCAAAAAGTTTTTCTGTAGAAAGATTCTAAGGACTATTAAAATATACTCTAATATCTGGGAAGATGGTGGCAGCAGTAGTAGCAGTGACATGGTTTTTTAATCTCCCTGAATCCCTCTTAAAAAAACAGAGCAACTAGATAGCAAAACCAAAAACCCACGGACAGGATTTATATCAAAACTAGTTAACAAGAGATCCTTACCAAGAGCCACACTGCATAGTATTAGCATCTGTAGGAGAGGAAGCAGAGGGAAGTCAGTAAGTATTCATTGGAAAGTATGATGGGCTGATGTGAGAACAGCAGTTGATATTAGGAAGGGTGTTACCTAATCAAATACTGGGATAGCACAAGAGGTTCCCGAAATTTATGAAGGGGCTAGAACAGTCCAGACCCTATAAACTTTTAAAACTGACTCTCCACAGCTCCTTTCAAGGACAGTGCTCCACATTTAGGAGAAGTATTGGGAGTGGAATGAAAATTGAACAGGTTAGAGACCCAAAGATGAAGGAAGAGAGGTTCTGATAAAATTGGAAGAGGGGAACAGCACCAGGAAACCTTAAAAATCAAGCAACCACATTTTAAATCAAGAGGCAATATTTGAAGTTAGAATCACATTTTCTCAAAGTCCAAGAAAACTAATTTCACATAAAAAAGTGCAATAGGAAAAGATTGAGGTAAAATCCCATACAAAATTATTATAAGAAAAAAGAGAGTAAAGTGGAAAATAATATCATTGTAGATAATGAAAGCCCGCCACAAAGACATGTTCACAAACCAGATAAAAACTGTACCGTATTATTTCAGAAGAAGGTAAATGTTTAAGAAAATGATGTTAGATAGGAAAGAAAAGAGTGAGGTGACAAAAGTCAGGAAATAATTAGAAATAAAAGAAACTCATTTCAAAAATGAAGACTGAATTAGACTAAGAACAATTAGATATAGCCGGTAATAGCTTAAGAGAAATTAAGAGAAATATAAGATTAAGTGGGGGAAATTCTTAAACATCAGTAAGAAATGAAGAGATAAGGATTCAAGAGAAAATGATGAAAATTGAAAATTGGGGGAAAATGATCCAACTTAAGGATAATAGGAGTCCCTGAATTTGAAACAGAAACAGAAACAAAGTAAAGGAACAGAATAAACGCTAAAATCTAGGGACTTCCCTGGTGGTCCAGTGGTAAAGAATCCACCTTCCAATGCAGGGGACGTGGGTTTGATCCCTGGTCAGGGAACTAAGATCCCACACGCCACAGCACAACTAAGCCTGCGCACCACAACTACTGAGCTCATGCATCTCAACGGGAGAGCCTGCATGACGCAAACTACAGAACCCATGTGCCCTGGAGCCTGCATACCACACTAGAGAGAAAGCCCACGTGCCACAACTAAGACCAACATAGCCAAAAAAAAAAATCTAAAATCTAAGAAAAGTTACCTGAAATAAAAGAATTGAAACTATATTTTGAAAGTTGCATATTGAGAATATGGACTTATACAACAAACACCAGAACATATTCTACTAAAATGATTGGACTTTAAAGGAAAGAGGTGTGGGGGAAATTATAAGCATCTAGGCAAAGTGGCTTATAAGGAAAAGAAAATTATTATCAGACTTTGCTATAGTAATACTTTATGCTAAAAGAAAATGGAGTAAAACATTTAAGATACTTCAGGAAAGAAAATGTGAACCAAGAGTTCTAGATCCAGCAAAACTGACTTTCAAGTATAAAGGACATAGACAAACTGTCATCAACGTTAAAAAGCTTCGCTAATATTGTTCCCATGAGCCCTTCCTTATGAATCTAGTAAAGAATAAGTTTCAGCCAACCAAAATGACTAAAGAAGTATCAACATTAGGACTGGCAATGGACATTTAAAAATATGATTATTTATAGAACTAATCATAATTATGGATGAACAAGGAGATAATGTAGCACCTAATGAATATATCCACTGACAGTGAAGATATAGTATTGATTAAAAATGGGTAAGAATGGGGAGAGTCAATGCAAAAACAATTTTTAACCATTTTCGGAAATCAGCTTTGTGGTGATGCTATTAGTAGTATTATTCTGAGACTGCTGTGTGTGTAACACAAGGATAAAGCAGATGGGTAATTATGGGACAGTTTAATTCTGTTATCCTCTGTGTTCTTGAGAACCAGGTTATTCATGGAAGGAAGGAGATATGGATGTAATATAGACAAAGTTAAGTGAAAGCCCTGTAGTTCTGCATTTAAACTGGAAATATCAATATAAACTACTGAAGTATTTTACCTTTATCCATTGAAAAATCTAGAACAATGACCAACTTAACAGTTATGCATCCTTAGTGCCCATAATGTGATTGTTTTTTAAATTAATTAATTAATTAATTAATTAATTTTTGGCTGCGTTGGGTTTTCGTTGCTGCATGCGGACTTTCTGTAGTTGTGTCGAGCGGGGGCTACTCTTCTTTGAGGTACGCGGGCTTCTCATTGCAGTGGTTTCTCTTACTGCAGAGCACGGGCTCTAGGTGCGTGGGCTTCAGTAGTTGCGGAGCGTGGGCTCAGTAGTGGCACACGGGCTTAGTTGCTCCGTGGCATGTGGGATCTCTCTGGACTAGGGATCGAATCCGTGTCCCCTGCATTGGCAGGCGGATTCTTAACCACCGCACCACCACAGAAGTCCCATAATATGATGTTGAAATACCATTTCTCACTAAAAGAAGCTAGGAATTCTTAGAGAAATGGCTGATTGTAGGTCTAGGGTAGAAAATATACCAGATGAGCTAGGAATATCTTGTTGTACACATAGCAAGGAAGCTATCAAAGATTACTGGGGTCATGTCAAAAGGGCTCAGGGGACAGCTTGAAGAGGCTCCTACTGGCCAAAGATGGGAAACTTTGAGCTCAATAAGGATAATAATTACAGTGGATTTTGAAATTCATCAAATAATCTGTAAGCTTATAATTATACTAAAAAAGCCAACAGGTCACTTTTGGATGGTGACAAGGACCTAATACTTTATCTCAAAAATTGTTGAATTAAGGGAAAAAATCAAGTATTACTGACCTTTCTTATATGAACTGTATTACTGAGTAACCACATAGTAGGTAAGGGGAAGCATGTCTTTATAGAAATATCCTAGTTAATAAATGAAAATGAAATGACAGAATGTTACAATTTTTCAACCCCCAATGAGTTATAGGACTTAGGCATTTTGACCATTAGTGACTGCTTCCCTCATAAAAGAGACAACCAGACATTATATGCCTCCTATGAAAGAACAGAACCTATAACTTTTTTTTAAAATTTATTTTATTTTTGGCTTTGTTGGGTCTTCATTGGTGCACACAGGCTTTCTCTAGTTGCGGCGAGCAGGGGCTACTCTTCGTTGCGGTGCAAGGGCTTCTCATTGCGATGGCTTCTCTTGTTGTGGAGCACAGGCTCTAGGCATGCAGGCTTCAATTGTTGCAGCACGTGGGCTCAGTAGTGTGGCCCGCGGGCTCTAGAGCGCAGGCTCAGTAGTTGTGGCGCATGGGCTTAGTTACTCTGCAGCATGTGGGATCTTTCCAGACCAGGGCTCAAACCCATGTCCCCTGCATTGGCAGGCGGATTCTTAACCACTGTGCCACCAGGGAAGTCCCAGAACCTATAATCTTGCCAAAAAGATCAAACCTGAATCTGATCAAGGCTTTTCATCCAGCTGCCTATTTTCAGGCAACAGAGGACAGAGGAACATGAGTGTGCAGTCAACACGATCCAGACTGGGAAATTCTGCAAGTCAAGAAAAGTTTCTATTGATAGCTTTTTTTCTTGTGTAAAGACCATACATTCTTGTTTCTCTGCATGTCTCATGATTTCTTTTTTTGGGGGTTGAAAATTGGACACTTTAAATCATATAAGATTGGAAACTCTGGAAACCAGATACTCCCCCCTCCCTAGGGTTTTATTTTTGTTGCCATTCCTTTTTTTTTTTTTTAAAGTGACTTTCCTGAACTAATTCGATAAAGTGTATATTCTTTGTCATGTGTGGCCACCAAAGTCTCTGCTCAGTTAGCTTAATGGTCTGCTAATGATTGAACAGAGTATTCCTTAAATGCCTGGAACAAATAAGTCTCCCAGTCTTTGCCAAGGCATGTATTTAATGCGTCAGCAGTTTACAAGTCCGCCTTAGCCTTCATTCGCTGCTTGCAAAGAATCTTAAGATTAGTTAGAGGTGACAGATCAGGGCCTTCTCAGTACTTTCCTGGTACCTTCATCGGGATCCCTAAGAGTCTTAATAACTTCTCAGTTTTATAGTTAGCCAGGGGCTTTCATACATGTTATTTTCAATGATCTCAACAGCCACCCTGGAAGGTGTGTATTAATAACACTATTTTACAAATGTTGTAAGGAAGCCCATCTGTTGGACTTAGGATTTCAAAAAAAAAAACCCCAAATCTAAAGAACTAAAGGAAAGTAGGAGAGCAGTGTCTCACCAAATAGAGAATATGAGTAAAGAGAAATTATTAAAAAGAGCCAAACAGGGCTTCCCTGGTGGCGCAATGGTTGAGAATCTGCCTGCCGATGCAGGGGATACGGGTTCGTGTCCCGGTCCAGGAAGATTCCACATGCCGCAGAGCGGCTGGGCCCATGAGCCATGGCCGCTGAGCCTGGGCATCTGGAGCCTGTGCTCCGCAATGGGAGAGTCCACAGCAGTGAAAGGCCTGTGTACCGCAAAAAAAAAAAAAAAAAAAAAAAAAGAATTCATGAGAGGACTTCAACAGCAGGTTTGAGCTAGTGGAAGAAAGAATTAAAGAACAGAAAGATAGGTCAACTGAGATTTCCAGTGTGAGGAACAGAAAGTAAAATGAATTAATAAAAATGAGCAGAGACCCATGAAACACCATCAAACATACAAACATGCATGCAACAGGTGTCACAGAAGGAGAGGAGAGAAAGGGTAGAAAGAATATGTGAAGAAATAATGGCCAAAAACTCCCCGAGTTTTATGAAAAACATTAATCTGCACATGCAATAAGATCAACAAACTCCTAGTAGGATAAACACAGAGATCCACCTAGACACACTGTAAACAATTTGTTGAAAGACAAAGACCAAGGGAGAATTTGAGACCATCAATAGAGAAGTGATTCATTACATAAAAAGGATCCTCAATAAAATGAATAGCTGATTTCTCATCTGAAGCCACAGGGGCCAGAAGGCAAGGGATGTCATATTCAAAGTGCTGAAAGAAAGACTGTCAGACAAGAATTCAATACCTGGAAAAAACTGTCCTTCAGAAATGGAGAGGAGAAAAAGAAAACTGGAGAGGAGTAATGTCAGTGAAAATGCAGAGTAGGTAGCTCCAAGAGGCCACCTGTCCACAGAAACACCTAAAAAGAGGGCAAAACTGTCAGAACTCTGGAAAATAGCCAAAGGCTTATAGTAACTGAGTGAACACTGAATCAGGAAAGGGGCAACTTAAAAAAGGTAGGAAAACTTGGTAGCATTTTTACTTGTCTTTGGCCCACACCCCTCCTCAGCATGGTGATGGTTCTGAAGGTGGCAGCCTGTGTTCCCCACGTGGGACACTAGTCCCTGGGTCCAGAAACAACAGAGAAGATTTTGTTCTTAAAGAATTGTTTGTGTGTTTTGACCTATCTGAGGGGGCTGCCTGAAGGACTGATCCAAAGCTATTCTCTTTGTTTTGGATAATCTGGAACTTTCTCAGGACAGAAAGGTGGCTATGCAGAGGGCATTTCTCAAAACCACTGAAAGGCAAATGAATGACCCACTGCCACCTGGAGCAAAAAAATAACACTTGAGACAAACAATAGATATGCTGAAAGCCTGAGAGGAAAATCCAGGGAGAGAGATTCTTTGGAAAAAGAGGACATTGAAAAATTCCCATGTGTGCCATACATTCACAGGACAAGACACATGCTTAGGAAATAACTGAGAACATCCCACACTTTCACTGTGACTGATCTTTAGGCTCAACACAAGCCCAAAGTGAATGCCAATGTACAGTTGTAAGTGGCCTGGCTCAGCATTGAAGGAGTTCCTCAACACAGAGCCCATCTGCAAAGACTAAGAGAGTTTTTCTTCTCCCTCTCTTCCTCTCTCCTTTTCTCTTCCTTCCTTCTTTCCTTCCTTACTTTCTTTCTCTCTTTCTTCTTTCTCCTTCCCTCCCTTCCCTCTTTTTCCTGAGGCATTTAAGAAAATCTCTGTTTACTAGCTGACCAGAAACTACAGAGGAAGAGACTTCAGAGACCATGCATTACAAAGAATACAGCCTTTACAAAAATTGTTTAGACAAGTCACTAAACAAACAGCTACTACCCACAAAAAGCAACAAAAACAAACCCTGAGGAGAGGGAAGAATTTGATTTCCAGAGTTACCACATTGTGCAATTTAAAATGTCCAGTTTTCAAAAAAAATTATGAAGCATGCAAAGCAAAAAGAAAGGATGGCTTTTACACAGGAGAAATGAACAGAAACTGTCCCTGAGGAACCACAGACATGGGAATTACTAGACAGAGACTTAAAGTCAACTATGTAAAATATGCTCAGAGACCTAAAGGAAACCACAGGCAAAGACCTAAAGGTAACCAGGAGAACAGTGTTTCAGGAAATAGAATATGTCAGTAAATAGAAATTATAAAAAGGAATGAAACAAATTCTGGAGCTGAAAATATAATAATTAAAAAATTCACTAGAGGGTTCAAGAGCAGATTTGAGCAGCCAGAAGAAATAATCAGTGAACTTGAAGACAAATCACTTGGACTTATTCAGCCTGAGGAGCAGAAAGAAAAAGGAATGATGAAAATGAACAGAGTCTAAGAAACTTGAGGGGCGCCATCAAGCATATCAACATACACACGCATTCCAGAAGGAGAGGAGAGAGAAAGAGGAAGAACGAATATTTGATGAAATAATGGCCCAAAACCTTGCAAATTTGTTAAAGAATATATACATCCAAGAAGCTCAGTGAATTCCAAGAAGGAGAAACAAAGAGATCCACACTGAGACACATTATAATCAAGCTATCAAAAGTCAAAGACAGAATCCTGAAAGCAGCAAGAGAGAAGCAACTTGTTACATACAAGGAATCCTCCATAAGATTAACAGCTGATTTCTCCTCAGAAACTATGAGGACAGTGGCAGTGAAATGACATATTTAAAGTACTGAAAGAAAAATATTGTCAACCAAGAATTCTATATCTAGCAAAACTATGCTTCAAAAAATGACGACGAAATTAAGATATTTCCAGATAAACAAAAGCTGAGGGAGTTTGCTTCTGGTAGACCTGTGCTACAAGAAATGCTAAAGATAGTCCTTTAGGTGGAAATGAAACTAGATAGTAACTTAAGCCCTATGACAAAATAAAGAACACTGATAAATGTAACTACATAGGTGAATATAAAAGCCAGTATTGTATTTTGGGTTTGTAGCTCCTTTCTTTGTCTGTATGGTTTAAAATATGAATGCATAAAATAATAATTCTATAGTTAATGGGCACTCAGTGTATTCAGATGTATTTTGTGACAACAGAAACATGAAGAGGGGGATGGAGCTGTGTAGGAACAGAATTGTTAATATACTATTGAAGCTAAGGTTGTATTAGTTAAAAATGCATTGTTGTACATTTAAGAGGTTGATTGTAATCTCAAGGATAACCACCAAGAAAATAACTTTAAAAATGCAGAAAAAGAAATCAAAGAATCAAAGTGGTACACTACAAAAAAACCCCCAAAACACCAAAGAAAGCAGTAATGGAGGAACTGAGGAACAAAAAAGATGTGACATATATTAAACAAACAGCAAAATGGCAGAAGTAGTTTCTTCCTTATCAGTAATTACTTTAAATGTAAATGAATTAAACTGTCCAATTAAGACAGAATTGATTCTTAAAAAATTCCAAATATATGCTGTCTACAAGAGATTCACTTGAGATCCAGATACAAATAGGTTGAAAGTGAAAAATGCAAGAAGGTATTCCATGCAAATAGAAACCAAAAGAGAGCTGGGTTGGGTATACTCATATCAGACAAAATAGACATTAAAGTAAAATGTTACAAGAGACAAAGGAGGACATTATGTATTGACAATAGGGTCAGTTCATCAATAAGATATAATAGTTTTTCTCAAGTACCTATGGAGCATTCTACAGGATAGACCATATGTTAGGCAACAAAACAAGTCTCAGTAAATTAAAAACTATTGAAATCATACAGAGTATTTTTTCTGGCAACTATGGAGTAAAACTAAAAATCAGCAACAGCAGGAAAACTGGAAAATTTCCAAATATATGGAAATTAAACAACACATTCTTAAATAACCAATAGGTCAAAGAAGAAATCACAAAGGAATTTAGAAAATACTTTAAGACAAATGAACATGAAAATACAACATAATGAAACTTATAGGTTGCAACAGAAGCAGTGCTCAGAGTGATATTTATACTTGTAAGTGCCTGCATTAGAAAAGAAGAAAGATCTCAAATTAATAACCTAATTTTACACCTTAAGGAACTAGAAAAAGAGGAACAAACTATACCCAAAACTAGCAGAAGAAAGGAAACGAAAAAGATTAGAGTGAGAAACAAAATAGAGAAATAATAGAGAAAAGTCAATAAAATAAAAATTCAGTTCTTTGAAAAGATCAACAAAATTCATAAGCCTTTAGCTAGATTGACTAAGAAAAAGAAGACTTAAATTACTAATAACAGAAATGAAAGTTGGGACATTACAAATGACCTTATAGAGAAGAAAAGTTTTATAGAAGAATACTTTGAACACTTTGTACACCAACAAATTAGATAACCTAGGTGAAATGGACAAAATCCTGGAAACATACCAACTACCAAACTGACTCAAGAAGAAATAGAAAACAGACATACTGAAACAGACCTATAAATAAAGGGATAGAATCACTAATCAAAAAAACCTCCCAACAAAACAATGCACAGGAGCAGATGTCTTCACTAGTTAATTTTACCCTGCATTTAAAAAAGATTGAATGCCAATCCTTCTCAAACTCTTCCAAAAATAGAAAAGGAGGGAATATTTCTGAATTCATTCCGTGAGGCCAACATTACCCTGAGACCAAACCCAAAGACATCACAAGAAAACTAGAGACCAACATCCCTTATGAATATAGGTGCAATAATACTTGAGATACTTACGTCTGAACCCAGCAGCATGCTTAAAAAGATTATACACCATGACCAAGTGGGATTTATCCCAGGAATGCAAGGGTGGTTCAACATAGAAAAAATCAACGAATGTAATACATCAATAGAATGAAGGAAACAATTGATACAATTATCTCAGTAGATGCTGAAAAAGCATTTGGCAAAATCCAGCACCCTTTCATGATTCAAAAACCAACCAACCAAACAATTTGAACTAGAAATAGAGGGAAAATTTCTTGACTTGATAATGGGTAATTATGAAGAAATCCACAACTAACATCATACCCAGTGGTGAAAGACTGAAAATCTTTCCCCTAAGATAAGGAATAAGACAGATGCCTGCTTTCACCATTATTCAACATTGTACTGGAAGTTCTAGCCAGAGCATTTAGGCAAGAAAAAGAGCTAAAATTTATCCAAATTGGAAAGGAAGAACCGAAATTATCTTTATTTGTAGATGACTTGATCTTATGACTTGATCTTAGAAAATCCTAAAGAATACACACATATACAAACTCAACTATTAGAGCTATTAAATGAATTCAGCACAGTTGCAGGATACAAGATTAACAACAAAAATTAGTTGTATTTCTATACACTAATATGAACAATCTGAAAAGGAAATTAAGAGAATTCCATTTATAATAACATTCAAAATAATAAAATACCTAGGAATAAATTTAGCCAAGGAGATGAGAGATGTGTATACTGAAAATTATACAACTTTGCTGAAAGAAATTAAATAAGACCTAAATAAATGGAACGACATCCTATATTCATGGATTACAAAACTTGTTAAGAGGACTATCCAAAGTGATCTACAAATTCAATTCAATCCCTATCAAAATTTCAACAGCCTTTACAAAAAAGAAATTGAAAAGCACATCCTTAAATTCATATGAATGTGAATAGCCAAGACAACATTGAAAATGAAGAACAAAGTTGGAGGACTTGCACTTTCTGACTTCAAAACTTACTACAAAGATACAATAATGAAAAGAGTGTGGTTCTCACATAAGGACAGACATAGACCTATGGAATAGAATTGAGATTCTAGAAATAAATCCAAATATCTATGGCCAATTGACTTTTGACAAGGGTGCCAAGACTTTTCAGGGGGAGAAAAATAATCTTTTCATCAAATGGTGGTAGGACAACTTGATATCCACATGCAAAAGAGTAAAGTTAGACCCCTGCCTCACACCATATATAAAAATTAACTTGGGACTTCCCTGGTGCAGTGGTTAAGAATCTGCCTGCCAATGCAGGGGACACAGGTTCAATCCCTGGTCCAGGAAGATCCCACATGCCATGGAGCAAGTAAGCCCGTGCACCACAACTACAGAGCCTGCTCTCTAGAGCCCGCAAGCCACAACTACTGAGCCCACGTGCCACATCTACTGAAGCCTGTGTGCCTGGAGCCCGTGCTTCACAACAAGAGAAGCCACTGCAATGAGAAGCCCTCAGACTGCAATGAAGAGTAGTCCCCGTTTGCCGCAAGTAGAGAAAGCCCATGTGCAGCAATGAAGACCCAACGCAGCCACACCCACACAAAAATTAACTGAAAACGGATCAAAATCCAAAATATATAAGCTAGAAGAAACTCTTAGAAGAAAACATAGAAGTAAATCTTTATGACCTTGGATTTGGCAATGGATTCTTAGATATGACATTAAAAGCACAGGAAACAAAAGAAAAAATAGATAAATCGGACTTCATCAAAATTAAAAACATTTGTGAATCTAAGGATACAATCAAGAGAGTGAACATATGACCCACAGAATAGGAGAAAATATTTGCAAATTATATATCTGGTAAGGGATTAATATCTAGAACATATAAAGAATTTCCACAACTCAACAACAACAACAAAAACCCAATTCAAAAACAGGCAAAGGACTTGAATAGACATTTCTCCAAAGCAGATATACAAATGACCAGTAAGCGCATGAAAAGATGTTCAACATCACTAGTCATCAGAATGCAAAATGCAAATCAAAACCACAATGAGATACAACTTCACACCCATTAGGACAGCTAGTATAAAAACAAACAAAACCCCTCTCCCCATAAAATGGAAAATAGGACTTCCCAGGTGGCGCAGTGGTTGAGAGTCTGCCTGCTGATGCAGGGGATGTGGGTTCGTGCCCCAGTCCGGGAAGATCCCACATACCGCGGAGCAGCTGGGCCTGTGAGCCATGGCCGTTGGGCCTGCGCGTCCGGAGCCTGTGCTCCGCAACAGGAGAGGCCACAACAGTGAGAGGCCCGCGTACTGCAAAAAAAAAAAAAAAAAAAGGAAAATAACAGGTGTTGATGAGGATGTGGAGAAATTAGAACCTTTGTGCATTGCTGATTGGAATGTGAAATCATACAGCCACTATAGAAAATATTTTGGTATTTCCTCAAAAAGTTAATCATAGAATTACCATATGATCCAGCAATTCCACTTCCAGGTGTATACCCCCAAAAATCAAAAATAGGGACTCATATAGATAGTCACACAGCAATGTTCATAGCAGCATTATTCTCAATAGCCAAAAGGTGGGAGCAACCCACGTATCCATCAACCAGTGAATGGATAAAGAGGATTTGGTATATTCATAAAATGGAATGTTATTCAGCCCTAAAAAGGAATGAAATTGTGATACATGCTACAATGAGGGTGAACCTTGAAAGCATCATGCTGAGTGATATATAAACCAGACACACAAAGGGCAAAAATTATATGGTTGCACTTATATGAAGTACCTAGAATAGGCAAATTCATACATACAAAAGTAAATTCATACAGAAAGTAGAATAGAGTTTACTATGAGATGGCTAGAGAGGAGAATGGGAATTATTGTTTATTAGATACAGAGTTTTTGTTTAGGATAGTGAAATAGTTCTTGGAGTGGATAGTGGGGATAATTGTGTAATAATGTGAATACTTAATACTACTGAATTAATTGTATACCTAAAAATGCTTTAAAATGATCAATTTCATGGTATGTATATTTTACCACAATCAAAACCTAAAGATAATACTCAAAATGAACCCCCTCCCTACTGAATTCTATACTTTAAAATGATGAATTTTACGGTACATGAATTATATCTCAATTTTAAAAATTATTGAGCCGACCTGTTGGAAAAGAGCAACAGAATAAAATCCAAAGGGAGAAAAAGGAAGGAAAAGTAAAGGAAAAAATCAAAAAAGGAAAGTAGAAAAAAGGAAATAGGTAAGAGCAAAAATTAATGAAATGGAAAACAAAGATTCAACACAAAGGGATCAACAAAGCCAAAAGTTAGATCTTAGAAAATAATTATAAAATAACTTTCTTGATGAGACAATCATGATAAGTTGTCAGTGAAGCCCTGAATCATGTTAGGGATTAAAAAGAGAAATTGCATTTCCCACTATTTACAATAGATGTCAGAAATCTAATAATTTTATGGCAATAAATTTGAAAACCTAGCTGAAATAAGATAATTTTCTAGAAAAAAATTACAAAACTCTCAATAAAAAAGGAAATACTTGAAAAAATATGTGTTCATATGTGTCCTTTAGTGTTTATAAAGCATTGGATTAGTAGTGAAAATTTTCCATCTCCTAAAACAAAAAAAAAGTAACTTGAACCAGATGGTTTTACGTTCATGGAAGATATAATTCCAAACATATAAAACGCTTTTAGTGATTAGATAAATGAGCATATCTGCCCCGCCCACAGACAGTTCATTTCGTTAAGCCAGTACCGTTGGCCCTGTGTATCGTGGTTTCCAAATCCATGGATTCAACCAACCAGGGATCAAAAGTATTCTAAGAAAAAAATTACAGAAAATTTCAAAAAGCAAAATTTGAATTTGCTGCTTGCCTGGCAACTATTTACATAGAATTTACATTGTATTTACCACTATTTAGATAGCATTTATGTTGTATTAGTATTAGCTTACTATATATAATCTAGATCGCTTCTCGACCTTTTGGCTAAGGTCAAGTATAGTACTACAAGTAATCTAGAGATGATTTAAAGTACGTGGGGAGGATGTGCATAGGTTATATCCAAATACTATGCCTTTTTATATAAGGGACTTGAGCATCCTGGGATTTTGGTATCCATGGCGGGTGAGGTCCTGGAACCAATCCCCTGGGAATACCAAGGGACAACTGTATATCCATCATGCCAAAACAAAACTAGACAATGACCATATGAAAAAGGAAAATTACACCCAGTATCATGAGCTTGGACATAAAAATCCCAAACAGAATATTAGGAAACTGAAATTTAAAAAATATATGAAGAAGGTAATATAGCATTGCCAAGTTGGGGTTTTCCAGGAATGTGAATATTAGAAAAATCTAGAAATTTTATTAACCAGCTTAAAATATTAAATGAGTAAAAAACCCCAATAAAATCACTTTAAGAGATGTAGAAAAAAGTTTATCATGAGTATCTTTCATGATAAAAATTTAGCAAACTAGGAGTAGAAAGGATTTGTTTTAAGTGATTAAGAGTACCTATGAAAAACCTACATCAAAATTCACACTCAGTGGTGAAACTGTAACAGCATTCCCTTTAAAGGTGTAGGCCAGTTATTATTGACAAGATTTGTATTAGCGTCTTAGCCAATGTATAATACAAGGAAAAGGAATAAAAAACATTAAGGATTAGAAAGAAAGTTTTAAAAGACTGTCATTATTCACAGGTGTTATGATTCCTGTATAGAAATCCCAAAAGAATCTGGAAGAATTATTAATTAATAAAGTTAATACAATTAATAAAGTTAATAAATATTAAAGTCCAGCAAACTTGGTGGATATGTGATTAATAAATAAAATATATTTAATATGTCAGCAACAAAAATGATAGCACTTCTAATAAAATACAAAAAGTACTTAGAGGCAAAGCTAATAAAATCTTGGGTGATTTTTAAGGAGGAAAAAGATCTATAAAGGTCATTAAAGAAGACAAAGAAATGGAAGGGTATATCAGATCATGCATAGAAAGACTTAGTTTCTTCAAGATGCAATCTTGCCTAATTAAGCTATTATATCAATGAAATTCCAATAAGAAATCTGGCAGGATTTTTTTATGGGTCGCCAAAAGCTGATGCTAAAATTTAGATAAAAGAATGAAATATAAAAAACCAAGATGGTTTTGAAAGTGAAAAGGGGAGAAGTCTTGACTTACCAGGTAATAAGACTTCCTATAATGCTGCAGTAATTAAAGCAGGGTGATGATGCGCGGATAGACAGATAGACCAATGGAACAGGATAGAGTGCTCAGAAACAGACCTGGCTTGTATGAAAACCTGGCCCCTGTCAGATGGCATTGCAAATGAGTGGTGGAAGATAAATTCTTCATTAAACAGTACATGTGGAAAGAAAAAACACAATTGGATCTCTACCTTCCAGCATATACAGCTAAAGACCTAACTTGAAAAGTGAAACTTTAAATTTTTAGAAGAAAATATAGATTTATATGATCTCAGAAGGGAAAGGTATCTTAAGGTATGAAATAAATAAGCCATGGAGAAAAAGTTTGGTTAATTTGATTCCATTAAAACTTTAAATTTCTATTCATCAAAAGATCATTAAAGAGGTGAAAGGATAAGTCACTGTAGGAGATGCTATTTGAAACACATATAACAGGTAAAGGCTTAGGATTCAAAGTATGTGATATATTGTCTTCCAAATCAATAAGAAAAAGACAAAACAATCTAGCAGAAAATTTGGCAACAGATTAGGAACAGGCAATTCACAATTTAAACATATAAAAAGATGCCCGACTTCATTAATAATTAGAGAAATGACAAACTGAAAAATAAGATACCATTTCATATTCATCAGATTGACAAAAATTAAGAAGTCCAACAGTAGGAAGTATTGGTAAGGATGTTAAAAAAAAATAAAGCATTGTTCAGAAGTAAGTCAGAAAGAGAAAAACAAATATCGTATAATATCGCTTACATGTGGAATCTAGAAAAATGGTACAAATGAACTTATTTGCAAAGCAGAAATAGAGACACAGATGTAGAGAACAAACTTATGGATACCAAGGCGGGGAAGGTGGTGGTGGAATGAATTGGGAGATTGGGATAGACATATATATACACTACTATGTATAAAATAGGTAACTAATGAGAATCTACTGTATAGCACAGGGAACTCTACTCAGTGCTCTGTGGTGACCTAAATGGGAAGGAAGTCTAAAAAAGAGGGGATATATGTATACATATAACATTCATTTTGCTGTACAGCAGAAACTAACATAACACTGTGAAACAACTATACTCCAATAGAAATAAAAAATAAGGAGCATCGTTGGTATTAAAGTAAGTTAGTACAATAGCTTCAGAAAACAATTTGGCAAAATCCAGTGAAGCTGAAGATGCTCATATTCTACAATCAGGTAATTCCACTCCTAGGTGTGTAACAGAGAAAAACTACACATGTGTACAGTAAAACATGGGGCTATGAGTTGGTTGGGAGTGTTGTAAGGGCAGGGAGTTATTTCGATGGAGGTGTTATTTGCAGGTTTCAGAGAGAAATTAAGGGAGTTCAACTACAGCTGGCCATCTGCAGGGTTAGTGGGGCAGCTGTGTCTGCTGCCGCAAGGGGAAGGTAACGTGGGCATCATGGCCATGTAGGCACCCAGCGATTAGACCCAGTACTCCTGTGATGATTTTGGAGTGGTTTCTTCTCTCAACAAGGACAACGGTTGAGGTGATCAGGTAGAGGATGACCACTATGTGGGTTTGGAGGAAATCACTCCAAGGCCAGCTGATAGCCTATATATCTCAGTGTGCAGGTAACACACATAGATGATAAAGAATATAGCAGCAAAGATCATCTCAATCAGCAATCAAGGCAGGTCAGAATCACCAGGCACAATAGAATCTTAGCAAACAGGAGAATTCCCTTTCCGGTGCTCCAGAAGTTGGTGCTGGTGGCCCAGCAGCTGGGAGCCCAAGGGGTGCTCAGAATCTGCTGTGGCAGGGGCTGGGGTCCCTAGGGACACGGAGGAACTGATCATGGGCTCGAGGATGCTGCACACCCAGCCATCTTGCCCACGATCTGGCTGGGGAGAGGGCCCAGGGGCAAAGGACCTTAAGTCCACTTTTTAAATGGCCCTGCAACCTGACTCAAACTTTTTGTACTTTTATTCTCTTTGCAGTAGTAAAAAATGGGTAACTGGATAAAGAAATTATAGTATTTTCATAAGTGGAATTGCTAAATAGTGGTGAAACACTAAACTAGGTTTACATATATCAACATGGATGAATCTTATAATTTTAAATGAAAAAAAATCACCCAAAGAATACTGTAATGTATATGCAATTTATGTAGTGTATAAAAAATGCAAAACCATACTATGTACTTTTAGGGATGCATATGTGGTAAAAGTATAAAACACACGAGCAAGACATACTCCAGATTTAAAATAGGATTACTTTTGTGGGAAGGGAAGGGGATCTGATCAATGTGAGGCTCTGCCTGTAATGGTAATATTTTATTTCTTAAGCTGGGTGGTGGTATATGGTTGTTCATTATATTATTCTTTATACCTTTTTGTGTATATTAAATGTTTCATTGTAGTTAACAAACATAAAAGTGTATTAAATGGTTGCCATGTGGTGACCACAAATATAAGTATACAGGACAAATAACACCACCAGCTGCCCTAATGTTTTCCAAATGGATAGTTGTGGCTTGAGTTACAATTTCCAGTGACAGCATCTGACATATTTAAAAGGTGGTGTATCTCAAAACCTTTTCTATTTCCCTCTAGAAATGGAAATAGAAACCCTCTCTAGCCCCCCTTCACCCCACCCCAAACTCATCTCAGTTAAAGGTATCGGCGTTTACCCAGTTGCTCTGTGTGAAGCACTAGAGTCTTCCTTGCCTTCTCTCTACCCTGTGCATCCCTGAGTCCATCAGCAAGTCCTGTCATCACTGTCCACAAAATACTTCCGGAATCTGTCCTCTTCTCTTCAGCTCCACACTGTCCCCCACTCCAATACAATCTAACCTCGTCTCTTGCCTGGATGATGGTTCTTCTACTATCTAGCACCTCCTCCCTAACTTGCCTCCCAGTTGCTACTCCTGCCGGTTCCCCCACGGTCTCTTTTCCACGGAGATCTCTTTAAAATGTATATCAGTTCACATCACTCCCTTGCTCAAACTCCTCCAAGGCTGAGGTTAAAGTTCACAGCCCTCACCAGGCCTACAAGACCCTCCCTACATGGCCCGCCCCTCCAACTGCATCTCCTGCTCTGCTCACCCCTTTCTGTTTTGCCACGCTAGCTTTGCTGTTCCTTTCTCCCCTTAAGGCCCTTGTACTCGCCATTGGGGAGTAGTCTCCCAGTTTTTATTATGGCTCCATCCCTGGCTTTAGCAAGGCCTCCACTCAGCACCTTTTCTAAAGTAGCTGCCATGCCTGCCCCTCCCCACCCTGGCCAGCCCCTCTCTCCCCTTTGGCTGTTTCATGTTCCTTCCTGTCTGATGTTATGTATGTATTTGTCTAAACATTCATTTCCGTCTCCCCTACTAGACCGTCAGCTTCCTGGGCGTGCTGTGGTGATCTATCCTGCAGACCCTCATTCTCGTAGCCATTGGCGTTGGGCAGATGCGACACCCCAAGAGCTTCTTGGAAGCCAAGAAGCTGGTGTAGCCGTCCCAGGCTTCCCAGGCCATCCTTCCTCCCTGGCTGGGGAAGCAAGGGCCTCCTGGACTCATTTCTCTCTGGCGGGAGGCCTGGTCCCCAGCCATGGGTGTCTACAGGGGAGAGGGGCCACAGCACAAGCTGAGGGCAGCAGCTTGGCTGGCTAATACTGAACAGGTGGCAGGGTAAATGCCTGCCCCCTCCCCTGGGCCCTTTGCAGTAATCTGGTGAAGCCACTGGGAGCCCTACTGACTCCTCAGAATCACAGTGTTACTGATCAGGGATGTGAGCCTGTTGTCTGGGGGGACTGAGGGGAGGGGAGTGGGTGGGCAAGCCAGTCTCCCTTCTGTCTTCCTTTCCTAACTCGGGATTTTGACCAGGTTGGAGCGGGATTCCCTGCCACCCAGGAAACCTCACTCTTCCCTCCTTGGGCCTAGACCCAGCCTGCTGATCCGGGGTGTGTGTGTCACTTGAGGGTGGGGTAGAGGGAGTTGCAGTGTGTGCCCTGAGGTTGACCCCAGGTTCTTCACATGGTTGTTCTTTTGGGGACGAGAGAAACTGGGGTTAGGCCAAACAGAGGCCTTGGTGCTGGTTGGGGATGGGGCCTGCAGAGTCTTAGTTACTGATTTCATTTTCAATAAGTTTAGGTTTGTTACCTTGCTTTCCCAATAAAAAAAAATTAACTTCTAAAAAAAAAAAAAATGAGACTGTCTCATTGTTTCATTTCCCTGTGCCTGAAACAGTGCTTGCTTGGCATGTGGTAGATGCTTAATCAAAGCTTCCTCAATGAATGAATTCATTGATGATAAGGAAAAACTTAGATGACTCAAAAAGTACCTTTTGGTAAAATCAAAGCCACTGGAGTTGTAGATGCATGAGAAGAATTTGAATAAGATTGTTTCATAAAGTATAAAAGTGGGAAGAAAAAGCAGAATGTTCTTCAGAAGCAGATTAATTAACTGATTTTAAGTATGTGTGATAATAGAGTAAATAAAGTAGATGTGTGAGTAGTTCATCTCCGTTCCCAAAAGTCTGGGTATTCAGGTTGGCCAGAAGGCTCTTGGGATCTTCTCTTTGGAAATCCGGGCTGCCTGACACGCACCTCCCACCGGGCCTCAATAGTCATTCTGTCCATTGGTCAGTCAGTCATTCCCAAGCCATCTGGGTCAAACCCAGCCCTAAGCTCGGGGCCACAGGGTAGGCAAGACACAGAAAGAGAAGGGCATCAGGCACATTGTGTCTACTGTGTGCCAGGGACTCTGCCTGGGTTTCTCTGTCTTGTGGCTGACTTAGGAGCACCCGCTCCCACCCTCGCCCCGCCAACACACACACCTGATTGGGTGGCCCAGGCAGGGGTAAGGTCTGCAGCTTGGTCTGACCCTCCTACCCTTACCACCCCTGTAGGTCTCAGAGCTCATCTTTGTGTCCATCTATAGCTCCGAGTTCTGCATGAAGCTCTACGTGGACCCCATCAACTACTGGAAGGATGGCTACAACCTGCTAGATGTGACCATTGTCATCATCATCTTCATCCCCTACAGTCTCCGCAAGATCAAGGGCAAGCACTACCCTTACCTCAACATCGCCGATGGCGTACAGTCCCTGCGCATTCTCAAGCTTATCCCCTATAGCCGCGGCATCCGAGTGAGTGACATGGGATGCTGTGGTTCTGGGAGTGCAGGTGATAGGGCCCGTCTGCCCGTCAGCCCCTGATGAAATGATAATTCTGCTACTCTCATGCAGTGACTGAGTCCTCTTGTGCGACAGGTTGATGTTTACCTGTGTTATCTCATTTAATCTTAAAAGGATTCTAGGAAAGGTATTAGCTCCATTTTACAGATGAAGAAATTGAGACCCAAGGTCACTCAGCAGTTAGATGCTGGAGCTGAGCTTCGGAAGGTGTGTCTGACTCAAGACCATCTGATCTTTTCCCCTCTCCCATGTTGCAAAGTGACTGATTTTCTTATGGTCCAGACCCTTTGGACTACATGCCCAGGAGTCTCCAGCTTTTTGGCGGCTTCAGCCACTCACTGCTTTCCCCGAACGATTGAAAAATCTGCTGCTTCTCTTGATGGGAATGGTCTCATGACTTGTTCAGGCAGCTCTGGAAGTGCTGCTCCTGTCGAGAGGGCAGAGGGTGGCCAGTCTTTACTTAGCTCAGAGGTTCCAGAACAAACTTCAGAGGTCCCCCAAACGTGCCCTCAGGTGTTCATCCTGGACATGGTATGTTTGCCCTGGCTCTGGTCAGTACCCGTGCTTCTCCAGGAAGGGGCTGATTTGGACCTATTCGACAAGTTAGGGTGTGTCAGCCTGTTCTGCTGAGAGGTTGCCCCTAGGCCAGCCTGGTGTCTGTCTGTCTAGGGCTTAGGTCTGACACTCAGGGAGCCCAAGGGAGCCCCAAGCCTGAGTGGAGAATAGGCGCATGTTAAAGAGCTCCCCCTCCTGCAGACCCTGTGCATTCAGGTCTTGCTCTCACGTGGTCACATACCCATGTGTGTCCCCTCCCAGGATGGGAGCATGGTCCCATCCTCCTGCTTCTCTTCACGGCAGGGCTCCTGGAAGAGGTGTCTGTTCTCCCAGTCCCTCTTCCTTACCTGTCATTTGTGTCCGGGCTTCCTCCCTCCTCTCCCCTGTAACTAGCCCCTCTGAGGTTGCCGGCAGCCTCCTGTCACTGCTTTCTCCTGGTTTCCCTCCAGCCTCTTAGGCATAACTTCTCAGGTGCGTGTTTTCTTTGCCTTGCCCATGAGTGTGGTTTTCTCAGGACTGTGTCCTGAGCTCTCTTCTCTTCTCACTCTATATTCTCTTTGGGTGACCTTTTGCACTTGTCAGGGGTCTTCACCTGCCCATGCCACTTTCTTTGAACTTCAGACCTAACTGCTTCCTGGATAGCTCACATACTCCTCAAACTCAACGTGTCTAAACCGGAAGTCTTCACTCTCCTCCCACCCCCACCCTCCAATCCCAAGACCTGGCTCCTCCTCCTGTATTTTGTCTGTTGGGGATGGGTGCCTCCTGTCAAGTCAACTGCCAAGTCATAAGTTTGAGTGTCGGCTTTGAGCTCTCTCTCTCTCAAAGTCCTATAGCCTGGCCTCCTAGATAGTTCTTGGCTTGTTCACATCTTTTCACTCCAACAGCCATCATTTTTTCTCCATCACCATTCACCTTTCCATGGGTTCCTGCAGTGGCTTCCCACACTATTGAGAGCCCTGGAGCAGAAATGCCTCAGCAGCTGGAGGAATCTCTAAAGTGCACCTCGAGTCATGGCACCACTCCTTTTACACTTGAGAGTGACTCCCCTTGTTCGTGGGCTAGAGGCAGACCCTATAATGTGTCCTAGAAGTGGGGAAGGGAGTGTCTGAGGTGCTGGCCTACGGAGGCTATGTCAGGGAGGGGTGAGAGTAAGGTAGGTGGACAGGAAAGAAGACTGGAGCTCTTTGGGAGGTGAGTGCCAGGTGGCGGGCACCTCGGAGTGAGGGAGTAATCAGACAGTGGGGGCTGTGCCCATTTTTTTGGGTATGGGGCACCAAGGGAGCAGGGGCCTAAAGTGATTCAAGGGTCGCTGGAGATGAGGAAGTCAAGGGACGAAGAGGCTTCGTCCTCTTGGGGATTGGTGGATGTCCACAGAGATGCTGAAGGCCCCCAGGATGACAGCAGGGTGGGGTGGAGCCATTCCAAGATGCAACAGGGTGTGGGAAGGTGGAAGGTTGGCCCTGCCCAGAGGCAGGGGCTTTGCCCATGGAGGCTGGGGCTCCGAGGATAAAGTAGGGGATGGCCTCCTGAATCAGGTGAGTGGGGGATGAGCAGCCTCCCTCTAGAGGGCTGCTGGGGAGCGATGTCCTCAGGCAAGGGAGGGTTTACAGGGAAGGCCAGGAGAGAGATCACTGTGGAATGAAGGTGCCAGAGACCTGCAGGAGTCATGAGAGGAAGGTGGTGATGGTGGTGGGCTGAGGGAAAGGAAGTCCAGGGCTGTGCAGGGAGGAGGAAGCAGAAAGGACTGGTGGCAGGAGGGGCTTCCATCTTGGGGAATGGGGGGAGGGGCAGTGATCCAGATTGTCCCTTGTGAGGCTGAGGACACGAGCCACCTGCTGAGTGCATTGTGTTGTGGCAGCCTGGTCAGCGGGGAAGGCCTGGAGGTGCCAGGGTCTTGGTGCCCGGCAGGGATAGCCCAGGGATCCAGTGAAGGGCACACAGCCCTCCCCACTGGCCAAGGCCTATCCCAGAGCTCAGCCTGGCTTGCTTGGTGACCGAAGGCCTCTGCGTGGCCTTTGGTCCACGTGGTCACGCAGACACCCAAGGGCACGCAAACACAGCATGTTCATACGCATACAGTCCATGTTTGACCCCAAGGTCTTTCTGTCATTAAGCAGAGCCTTGTATCCAAAAGTTGTTCCCTGGGGAACCATCAGACCCCCTGGTTGTAGCTCTTCTATGGGTTTGGGGATGTCCCTGGACCCCCAGAGTGACTCTGGATTACATGCCCTCTGTACACCAGCCTGGCCAGCTGGCCAGGGGAGCTGGAGGTGCCAACGGTGGAGCCTTGCACCTCTGTGCTGATTTATATTCATTGAGGTCTAGATGAGGCTCTAACAGAGCTGCAGCTCAGTGCCCAGAGCTGGCACTCTGGCACATTCTTGACTCCTGTTCCCTGATGAATTAAGATGACATTCTGCTTTCCACCTCATGGCAATAAACCTGCACCATGAAGAAATAGTTCCTTGCTGTTTTGCACACAGAGAAGCTCTGTTAGCTGGGCAACCAAGGGCCACACTGCCCTTGTTCATCTGCATTTCAGCCTGAAGAACCACCTTCAGACGCTGGGCTGCAAGTGAAGGCGTCAGCCTCGCCTCCCTCCCTGCCTGCTCCTCTTTGCGGTGCATCACTTGCCACCCATCAGAGCGGCAGGGCCCGAGTACCTGCCCTGACAAGAGGTCCTCTCCATGCCCATGATGCCCCAAGGCCAGGAGGGCAGCCCTAGCGTGATTCAGAGCCCAGGACAGCTGAACTGGGGGCTAGGAGTTGCTTCCCCAAAGAATTTGGGAATTCAGAATCAGGCACCTACTGGGGGCCAGGCTGTAGGTCTAGAAAGTGCAGGACTTCCTCAGGGAAGGAGCTACCAGCCTATGGGGATTTGGGTAAACATCCATGGGACTAGATTTCTTTTTTTTTTTTTTTTATACATCTTTATTAGAGTATAACTGCTTTACAATGTTGTGTTAGTTTCTGCTGTACAACAAAGCGAATCAACTATATGAATACATATATCCCCATATCCCCTCCCTCTTGTGCCTCCCTCCCACCCTCCCTACCCCACCCCTTTAGGTGGTCACAAAGCACCGAGCTGATCTCCCTGTGCCATGCAGCTGCTTCCCACTAGCTATCTATTATACATTTGGTAGTGTATATATGTCCATGCTACTCTCTCACTACATCCCAGCCTCCCTTTCCCCCACTGTGTCCTCAAGTCCGTTCTCTACATCTGCATCTTTATTCCTGCCCTGCCACTAGGTTCATCAGAACCTTTTTTTTTTTTTTTTTAGATTCCATATATATGTGTTAGGATATGGTACTTGTTTTTCTCTTTCTGACTTACTGCACTCTGTATGACAGACTCTAGGTCCATCCACCTCAGTACAAATAACTCAATTTCGTTTCTTTTTATGGCTGAGTAATATTCCATTTTATATATGTGCCACATCTTCTTTATCCATTCATCTGTCGATGGACACTTAGGTTGCTTCCATGTCCTGGTTATTGTAATTAGAGCTGCAATGAACATTGTGGTACATGACTCTTTTTGAATTATGGTTTTCTCAGGGTATATGCCCAGCAGTGGGATTGCTGGGTTATATGGTAGTTCTATTTTTAGTTTTTTAAAAAATTTTACTTTATTTATTTATTTTTTATACAGCAGGTTCTTATTAGTTGTCTATTTTTTACATATTCGTTTATATATGTCAATCCCAATCTCCCAATTCATCCCACCACAACCGCCCCCTCACTTTCCCCCCTTAGTGTCCATACACTTGTTCTCTACATCTGTGTCTCCATCTGCCTTGCGAACCGGTTCATCTATACTATTTTTCTAGATTCCACATATATGCATTAATATACAATATTTGTTTTTCTCTTTTTGACTTGTTTCACTCTGTATGACAGTCTCTAGGTCCATCCACATCTCTACAAATGACCCAGTTTCGTTCCTTTTTATGGCTGAGTAATATTCCATTATATATATGTACCACATCTTCTTTATCCATTCATCTGTCAATAGGCATTTAGGTTGCTTCCATGACCTGGCTATTGTAAATAGTGCTGTAATGAACATTGGGGTGCATGTGACTTTTTGAATTATGGTTTTCTCAGGGTATATGCCCAGTAGTGGGATTGCTGGGTCATATGGTAGTTCTATTTTTAGTTTTTTAAGGCACCTCCATACTGTTCTCCATAGTGGCTGTAGCAATTTACGTTCTCACCAACAATGCAAGAGGGTTCCCTTTTCTCCACACCCTCTCCAGCGTTTGTTGTTCATAGATTTTCTAATGATGCCTGTTCTGACCGGTGTGAGGTGATACCTTATTGTAGTTTTGATTTGCATTTCTCTAATAATTAGTGATGTTGAGCAGCTTTTCATGTGCCTCTTGGCCATGTGTATGTCTTCTTTGGAGAGATGTCTGTTTAGGTCTTCTGCCCACTTTTTGATTGGGTTGTTTGTTTTTTTAATATTGAGCTGCATGAGCTGTTTATATATTTTGGAGATTAATCTTTTGTCTGTTAATTCATTTGCAAATATTTTCTCCCATTCTGAGGGTTGTCTTTTCATCCTGTTTATAGTTTCCTTTGCTGTGCAAAAGCTTTGAAGTTTCATTAGGTCCCATTTGTTTACTTTCATTTTTATTTCCATTACTCTAGAGGTGGGTCAAAAAAAGATCTTGTTGTGATTTATGTCAAAGAGTGTTCTTCCTATGTTTTCCTCTAAGAGTTTTATAATGTCCAGTCTTACATTTAGGTCTTTAATCCATTTTGAGTTTATTTTGTGCATGGTGTTAGGGAGTGTTCTAATTTCATTCTTTTACATGTAGCTGTCCAGTTTTCCCAGCACCACTTATTGAAGAGACTGTCTTTTCTCCATTGTATATCCTTTCCTCCTTGTCATAGATTAGTTGACCATAGGTATGTGAGTTTATCTCTGGGCCTTCTATCCTGTTCCATTGATCTATATTCCTATTTTTGTGCCTTGTTGTCTTGATTACTGTAGCTTTGTAGTATAGTCTGAAATCAGGGAGTCTGATTCTTCCAGCTCCATTTTTTTTTCCCTCAAGATTGCTTTGGCCATTCGGGATGTTTCGTGTCTCCCTACAAATTTTTTTTTTTTTTTTTTTTTTTTTTTTGCAGTACACGGGCCTCTCTCTGTTGTGGCCTCTTCCGTTGTGGAGCACAGGCTCTGGACTGTGCAGGCTCAGCGGCCATGGCTCATGGGCACAGCCGCTCCGTGGCATGTGGGATCTTCCCAGACCAGGGCACGAACCCGTGTCCCCTGCATCGGCAGGTGGACTCTCAACCACTGCGCCACCAGGGAAGCCCTCCATACATATTTTAAGATTTTTTTTCTAGTTCTGTAAAAAATGCCATGGATAATTTGATAGGGATTGCATTAATCTGTAGATTGCTTTGGGCATTATAGTCATTTTCACAATATTGATTCTTCCAATCTAAGAACATGGTATATCTCTCCATCTGTTTGTGTCATTTTTGATTTCTTTCATCAGTGTCTTATAGGTTTCTGAGTACAGGTCTTTTACCTCCTTAGGTAGGTTTTTTCCTAGGTATTTTATTCTTTTTGTTGCAATGGTGAATGGGTTGTTTCCTTAATTTCTCTTTCTGATCTTTCGTTGTCAGTGTATAGGAATGCAGGAGATTTCTGTGCATTAATTTTGTTTCCTGCAACTTCACCAAATTCATTGATTAGCTCTAGTAGTTTTCTGGTGTCATCGTTAGGATTCTCTATGTATAGTATCATGTCATCTGCAAACAGTGACAGTTTTACTCCTTCTTTTCTGATTTGTATTCCTTTTATTTCTTTTTCTTCTCCTATTGCCTTGGCCATTACTTCCAAAACTATGTTGAATAATAGTGGTGAGAGTGGACATCCTTGTCTTGTTCTTGATCTTATAGGAAATGCTTTCAGTTTCTCACCATTGAGAATGATGTTTGCTGTGGGTTTGTCGTATGTGACCTTTATTATGTTGAGATAGGTTCCCTCTATGCCCACTTTCTGGAGAGTTTTTGTCATAAATCAGTGTTGAATTTTGTCAAAAGCTTTTTTCTGCATCTATTGAGATGATCATATGGTTTTTATTCTTCAGTTTGTTAATATGGTGTATCACATTGACTGACTTGCATATATTGAAGAATCCTTGCATCTCTGGGATAAATCCCACTTTATCATGGTGTATGATCCTTTTAATGTATTGTTGGATTCTGTTTGCTAGTATTCTGTTGAGGATTTTTGCATCTATATTCATCAGTGATATTGGTCTTTAATTTTCTTTTTTTTGTAGTGTCTCTGTCTGGTTTGGGTATCAGGGTGACGGTGGTCTCATAGAATGAGTTTGGGAGTATTTTGGAAGAGTTTTAGAAGGATACGTGTTAGCTCTTCTCTAAATGCTTGATAGAATTCACCTGTGAAGCCATCTGGCCCTGGGCTTTTGTTTGTTGGAGGATTTTTTTTTTTTTTTTTTTTGTGGTACGTGGGCCTCTCACTGTTGTGGCCTCTCCTGTTGCGGAGCACAGGCTCCGGACGCGCAGGCTCAGCGGCCATGGCTCATGGGCCCAGCCGCTCCGCGGCATGTGGGATCTTCCCGGACCGGGGCATGAGCCTGCGTCCCCTGCATCAGCAGGCGGACTCTCAACCACTGTGCCACCAGGGAAGCCCTGTTGGAGGATTTTTAATCACAGTTTCAATTTCAGTGCTCCTGATTGGTCTGTTCATATTTTGTATTTCTTCCTGATTCAGTCTTGGAAGGTTGTACTTTTCTAAGAATTTGTCCATTTCTTCCAGGTTGTCCATTTTACTGGCATATAGTTGCTTATAGTAGTCTCTCACAATCCTTTGTATTTCTGCAGTGTCAGTTGTTACTTCTCCTTTTTCATTTCTAATTATTTTGATTTGAGTGTTCTCTCTTTTTTTCCTGATAAGTCTGGCTAATGGTTTATCCATTTTGTTTATCTTCCAAAGAACCAGCTTTTAGTTTTATTAATCTTTGCTATTGTTTCCTTCATTTCTTTTTGATTTATTTCTGATCTGATTTATGATTTCTTTCTTTCTGCTAGCTTTGGGGTTTTTTTTTTCTTCTTTCTCTAACTGCTTTAGGTGTAAGGTTATGTTGTTTATTTGAGATTTTTCTTGTTTCTTTTTCTTTCCTTTTTTTTTTGGCTGTTTTGGGTCTTCATTGCTGCACGTGGGCTTTATGTAGTTGCAGCGAGCAGGGGCTACTCTTCATTGCAGTGCACGGGCTTCTCATGGCAGTGGCTTCTCTTGTTGTGGAGCATGGGCTGTATCTAGGCACACGGGCTTCAGTAGTTGTGGCCCAAGGGCTTAGTAGTTGTGGCTTGCGTGGCACAGGGGCTTAGTTGCTTCGTGGCATGTGGGATCTTCCCGGACCAGGGATCAAACTCGTGTCCCCTGCATTGGCAGGTGGATTCTTAACCACTGTTTCACCAGGGAAGTCCCTCTTGTTTCTTGAGGTAGGATTGTATTGCTGTCAACTTCCCTCTTAGAACTGCTTTTGCTGCATCCCGTAAGTTTTGCGTCATTCTGTTTTCATTGTCATTTGTTTCTAGGTAGTTTTTGATTTCCTGCTTGATTTCTTCAGTGATCTCTTGGTTATTTAGTAGCATGCTGTTTAACCTCCATGTGTTTGTATTTTTTACAGTTTTTTTCCCTGTAATTGATATCTAGTCTCATAGCGTTGTGGTCGGAAAAGATGCTTGATACAATTTCAATTTTCTTAAATTTACCAAGGCTTGATTTGTGACCCAAGATGTGATCTATCCTGGAGAACGTTCCATGTGCACTTGAGAAGAAAGTGTATTCTATTGTTTCTGGATGGAATGTCCTATAAATATCAGTTAAGTCCATCTGATCTAATGTATCATTTAAAGCTTGTGTTTCCTTATTTATTTTCTGTTTAGATGATCTGTCTATTGGTATAAGTGAGGTGTTAAAGTCCCCTGCTATTATTGTGTTACTATTGATTTCCACTTTTATGGCTCTTAGCATTTGCCTTATGTATTGAGGTGCTCCTATGTTGGGTGCATAAAGATTTACAATTGTTATATCTTCTTCTTGGATTGATCCCGTGATCATTATGTAGCATCCTTCCTTGTCTCTTGTAATAATGTTTATTTTAAAGTCTCTTTTGTCTGATATGAGTATTGCTACTCCAGCTTTCTTTTGATTTCCATTTGCATGGAATATCTTTTTCCATCCCCTCACTTTCAGTCTGTATGTGTCCCTTGGTCTGAAGTGGGTCTTTTGTAGACAGCGTATAAACGGGTCTTGTTTTTATATCCATTCAGCCAGTGTATGTCTTTTGGTGGGGGCATTTAATCCATTTACATTTAAGGTAGTTATTGCTATGTATGTTCCTATTATCATTTTCTTAATTGTTTTGGGTTTGTTATTGTATGTCTTTTCCTTCTCTTGTGTTTCCTGCCTAGAGAAGTTCCTTTAGCATTTGTTGTAGAGCTGGTTTGGTGGTGCTTAGTTTTCTTAACTTTTGCTTGTCTGTAAATGTTTTAATTTCTCCTTCAAATCTGAATGAGATCCTTGCTGGGTAGAGTAATCTTGGTTGTAGGTTCTTCCCTTTCATCATTTTAAATATGTCCTGCCACACTCCCTTCTGGCTTGCGGAGTTTCTGCTTAAAGATCAGCTGGTTAACCTCATGTGGATTCCCTTGTATGTTATTTGTTGCTTTTCCCTTGCTGCTTTTAATATTTTTTCTTTGTATTTAATTTTTGACAGTTTGATTAATATGTGTCTTGGCGTGTTTCTCCTTGGGTTTATCCTGTAAGGGACTCTCTGCGCTTCCTGGATTTGATTGACTATTTCCTTTCCCATGTTGTGGAAGTTTTCGACTGTAATCTCTGCAAGTATTTTCTTAGACCCTTTCTTTCTCTCTTCTTCTTCTTGGACCCCTATACTTCGAATGTTGGTGCATTTAATGTTGTCCCCGAGGTCTCTGAGACTGTTCTCAATTCTTTTCATTCTTTTTTCTTTATTCTGCCCTGTGGCAGTTATTTCCACCATTTTATCTTCCAGCTCACTCATCCGTTCTTCTCTCTCAGTTATTCTGCTATTGATTCCTTCTAGAGTATTTTTAATTTCAATTGCTGTGTTGTTCATCACTGTTTGTTTGCTCTTTAGTTCTAGCTCCTTGTTAAACGTTTCTTGTGTTTTCTCCATTCTATTTCCAAGACTTTGGATCATCTTTACTATCATTACTCTGAATTCTTTTTCAGGTAGACTGCCTGTCTCCTCTTCATTTGTTAGGTCTGATGGGTTTTTACCTTGCTCCTCATCTGATGCATATTTCTCTGTCTTCTCATTTTGTTTAACTTACTGTGTTTGGGGTCTCCTTTATGCAGGCTGCAGGATCGTAATTCCTCTTACTTCTGTTGTCTGCCCCCAGTGGGTGAGGTTGGTCCAGTGGCTTGTGTAGGCTTCCTGGTGGGGGCGACTGGTGCTTGTGTTCTGGTGGGTGGGGCTGTATCTTGCCCCTCCGATGGGCAGTGCTGCATCTGGTGGTGTGTTTTGGGGTGTCTGTGAGCTTAGTATGACTTTAGGCAGCCTGACTGCTAGTGGGTGGGGTTGTGTTCCTGTCTTGCCAGTTGTTTGGCATGAGGCGTCCAGCACTGGAGCTTGCTGGCCCTTGGGTGGAGTTGGGTCGTAGTGTTGGGGTGGAGACCTCTGGGAGAGCTCTCACCGATTAATATTCCATGGGGCTGGGAGTTCTCTGGTGGTCCAACATCCTGGACTCAGCTCTCCCACCTTGGAGGCTCATTCCCGGGACTAGATTTCTGAACCTTCTAGACTGCAGAATAATGGGGCCTGTCTGGATAGTGCTTGAAGAACGTGGCCAAGATCAGCGGTCAGGAGTCAGTCCCACACAGGCTTCCGGGGAGCGTGACTTTTTCTGCACGGCTGTTCTCGAGGCTGCTTGGCTTTGACCTTGGGTGGCACTGGGCCTGTGCACTAGCCTGGAAGTGGGAGACCCAAGTGGGGCCTCTCCCTCATCCTTCCAAGGTACCTCAGGTTCTTCTACATGGCCCTGCCCCTCCGCACCCTGAAGATGTCGCCTGCAGACTGTGTCCCATTGCAGCCTTTTTCATGAGTTCTTACCTCTTCAGTCTTAGCAGTCTTGGGAAAGAAGTTCTGTCTCTCTTGCAGGATTGGAGGCAATTTTTTTACAGCTCAGTTCTTTTGGAATTAATTCCTTAACACTGATTTTTCTTCCCCCAAGGAGGGGAGGGGGGCGTCAGGTGTGCATTCACCCTTGCAGGCAGCTGCCAAAGTGGTCCACATACAGGGCAGCCCCAGTGCTCCTGGGTTGTCTCTCTGTTTTGCACTTTACCCCAGACTATCAAAACTTCACTGTCCTGTGTCCCAGCTCCACCAGTACCTCCTTTCCTACTGCTAAGTCAATAAATAGTATCTTGGCTTAGAAAGAGGTGCTTTTGTGGTTGACTGTGGTGGCACAAGGCAAGGGGCTGGAGAATGTGTTCCCGCTCTGCCGTTCTAGCAGAGTGTGACTGTGACCAAGGCATTTTGCTTCTTTGAGCCTCAGATCCTGCATCTTGAAATGGGAACATCTTCCTACCTTGACATGGTATCTGTGACAGTATCAAGGTAGCTGAACATGTATATGCAAGACTCCAGGGCATGGAGAAGGAACGATGAGGCATGGGAAATAAGACAAACACCCATCTCATGGGGGAAGACTAAGGTCACAAGGTGGAGACCTGCCTGTGAAATGGGGCCCAGAAGAATTGAGAAGTCCTATTCCTCTCAGCCTTCTTCATTCCCACTCCCAGGGTAGTTCCCATACTCCTCCTCGGCCTGGAAGAGCATTCAGGGCTGGCGCCCAGCTGAGGGCACCTTAGGATGACCACAGAGGCAGGCTGGGGTTCAAGTGGAGTGCTTAGTGGTGCTGACGGGGAGGCTGCACGAGACCTGGGACACCACGGGCGATACACCCATGGGCAACTGAGCGTGGAGGCCAGGCATCGATGAACCACTCTTAGGTTGGTCCAGCCCTCAGTCTGGGCACAGTTCCCATTCATTCATCCAACCATTTATGGAGCATCTGCCATGTGCCAGGCAAGGCACTGGATTCTGGGGCAGCTGGTGTCGGGACGGGCTGGACCCCTGTCCTCTGAGTCCAGCCCAGCCTTGCAGCCTGGCCTAGCCCCAGTGCCTGTGCCTTGCAGACACTCGTCAGCGCCATGAGGCAGACAGCCTGCACCGTGGCCTCCGTGCTCGTCCTGCTCTTCGTCCTGATGTACGTCTTCGCTGTCCTGGGCTTCTGCCTATTTGGAGTTCCAGAGAGTGCTGACCTGAATAACTGGGGGAACCTGGCTCTGGCCTTCTTTACCCTCTTCAGCTTGGCCACGGTACCGTGTTTGGGAGCAGTGGTAGGGGCAGGGGACTTGAGAAGGGACTGGCAGCTGGTGTGGGCGTGTGGACATGCTGGGCCTCACTTGGGGGCCTTTCCCATGTTCAGACACTTAGCTGGTCTGGGGAAGCTGGGGGCTGGCCTCCTAGGACTAAGGATAGGCCAGTGCCCTGGCCACAAGATTATCTCTAATCTTGTGACTCCCTAGAGCATTCTCATTTGTCCCACAGGGGTGTAAAACTTTCAAAAAGTTTTCAAAAGACAATTCATTCAGATTAAGTTTAATTTAGAAGGGAAACCCATGTCACAGAGCCTTTTTGGGAACAGGCTGTCACAAAGCCACCCAGAAGAAGCCTGCAAAGCCCAAGTCTCAAAGTCTAGATTCTGTTGGACTCTGGAAAGATTGGGGTCTCTCCAAAGGAGGGCCTGGCAGAGAGGCATTGTCTTTTGGGGAGGGATGGAAGGCCTTTTGGAGGAGAGCCCTTAGGGTACCTTGATCAGCAGTGCCCCCACCCAGTGGTGCCATGCAGCTCCAGGCCAGCATGTATGCCCTGGAGTCAGAGGATTAGGGGCTGTCGCAGGGCTGATGTGGAAGGAAGCCGGCCTGCTCCTCGGTGGGGCTGGGGCTCCCCACGGTGGGTGAGAGGAGGCCTGCCGCTCTGGGCCTAGGTGCTCAGCATACCCTGCCTTGCCTGAGCAGGTCGATGGCTGGACAGACCTGCAGCAGCAGCTGGATGCCCGGAATTTTACTCTGAGCCGTTCATTCACCATCATCTTCATCTTGCTTGCCTCCTTCGTCTTCCTTAGCATGTTCGTGGGTGTGATGATCATTCACACTGAGGTGAGGTGGTGCTTGTAAGGATGGGGGAGTGGTAAGTGTGGCAGGTGGATGGGCCAAGTCTCAAGGGAGGACACTGAACTATCTCCCTCCTGAAGTGGAGGGGGGGTGACCAGGCTCTACCGCAGCCTGACTCTTTGCCCTGAGCCCTGCATTTTCCCTCCCTCATGATGCTGGTGTGCAGGGTAGGTGCTTAGGAAGTCACTGCAGCTACAGTTGGCAGCTTGAGCTGGGGGCTGGCCTGTGAGGGGATCCTCCTGCTGAGGGGCCTGAGCAGCAGTGGGAGACTGGGGAAGAAGGAAGACAGGAGTGGTGCGCACTGAGAGCCCATATCTTACCTCCATCCTCCCACCCTCTAGGACTCTGTCAAAAAGTTTGAGCGGGAGCTGATGCTAGAGAGACACATGACACTCATGGAAGAAAAGCATGTGATTTTGAAGCGGCAGCAGGAGGAGGTCAGCAAGCTGATGCAGACGCAGGTAGGTGGTCTCCACGGGCCGGCGGACAAGCAGAGGGACAGTCAGGGCTGAAGGAATGGTCAGGAAGATGGGCCTTGGGGCCTGCGTGGAGGGCGGGTGGCCTTAGGCATTTGTGGCATTTGGTAAGTCAGCTACTCACCCCCCTGTACTTTGCAGAGTCAGACGTTATTCTCTGTATTTTTATGTTTCTCTGGACCTCTTCAAGTGTTGAGTGTTGTGGTTATCATATTTCCCTCCTTCATGGGCAAAACTCCATTGCTGGGCCCTTTGCCTGGAGCACTCTTGCTCCTGAGGACTCGCTGGGTGCCAAGCAGGCTTCGTCCCCGTCCGCTGAGCAGGCGAGGCCGCGGAGGCCCTGACAGGTGTTACTAACCTCAGTTTTTCTAAACTGGATCAAGAGTGAGCACAGTGGGCTGGAGATTTTCCCTCAAGCATGATGCCACTGTGAGGGGCTGGAGGAGAGTCCTCTCTTTTCGGCCGAAGTGCTCTGAGCTGCCGGGGTGCTCGGCCGGGTCGTGAACAGCATGCTGCCCCTTTCTCGGCCAAGTGGCTGGTGCCTTCCTCCTCAGCCTCCTCTCTGAGGTGGAGATGCCCGCCTGTCTCGGTATGCCCAAGGTTCGTCCAGAACAGGGTGAAATGCTGAGCCACGCTCAGGCTCTCACCGATTCCTTCCCGTGTCACCTGTCCTCATGTCAGGGATGGTGGCTCACCAGGTGACCTCAGTCAGGGGGGTCCAGGCCCAGAAGGGGTTGGGGTGAACTGTGATTGGACTCAGGATCCATCCTGGGGCCAGGGTCAGGCCTCTGCCTGGGCCCCACGTGGAGGGTCCCCAGGTCTCTGTGCAGACCGGTCACTACCTCCTCATCCTTGCTCTCTTTATGCTTCCCTCTCTAGAAGAATGTTGACCACAAAAGTTTCACTGAGCTGGTGGAGAAGTTTAAGAAGACCCTGCGGCACACTGACCCCATGGTCTTGGATGATTTTGGCACTAGCCTACCCTTCATTGATGTCTACTTGTCCACTCTGGACAACCAGGATGCTACCATCTACAAGTCAGTCCCAGCCCCGCTGACCCGGCCCCAGGCCCAGGGGGGCAATGGCTGATGTGCAGGGCGGGTAGGGCGAGGCCCTTCCTGGCGGTGTGCGGGGGCTGGGCTGCTGTGCGGATGGGCCTGTGGCTGGGGGAGACTCCACCCACTGGCCTCCCCAGCCCACCCTGACCTGTTTTTAAATACTGGCTCCTCTGACTCTCCAAGACCCTCCTCACCAAGCACTTTTCAGAGGGCCGAGAGAACGCTGCTGGCTGGCAAGTCAGAAGCTGAAGCCCCTGGCTTGGTGCTGTGTGACTCTGGCAAAGTCTTTGTCCCTTTCCTACCCGGCACAGGATGGGTTGACTATGGAAGCAATGTGTGTGAAGCTCTGAGCTTGGCCTGGCCCAGGGCTGTGCTCAGTGTGAGTTAGCTGGGGTCCTTCTGGCCGTTACTTGCAGGAAGGGGAGGTGCACGATTAGCCTGGTTTCTCAACAAAAGCTGCCTTGAGGGCTTCGCAGACAGGAGGAACTAAAAGGAGGGGATCTAGGAATGACCAGTGTTGGCCCAGGCGTGGACCAGGCAGCGTCTGGGCACCTCCACGGGCTCACCTCGCTCCGAGCCCAGGAGTCTGTTGCCTCCCACCTGACACATGTGGTGAAATGACTTTACTCCTGGGGCCACAGGTAGAGTGGCACAGCCGGGCTCCCAGCCCAGCCCCATGTGGCTCTGAAGCCCTTGCTCTTCCGTGACCCCACATCTACCAGGAGTGGTGAACGTGCGGGTGCGAGAGTGCCATGGGCAGGGCCAGGGCGGCATGGAGCCCACTCGTGAGCTCAGGCCTCCTCTCCTCCTCCACTTCCAGGCTTCAGGAGCTGTACTACGAGATCGTGCACGTGCTGAGCCTGATGCTTGAAGACTTGCCCCAGAAGAAGCAGTCCCAGTCCTTGGAGAAGGTCGAGGAGAAGTAGTGGATGTGGGCACCCAGGCAGCGAGGGCCTCGCAGGCTGTGACACCCTGTCCCGCCAACTAAACACAGGTTTTCTGAGTTGGCCTCTTCACGGTTGCTGTGATCATGGCATTTCTCCACCTTTCGGAATTGGGCCTGAGTAGATGCCCATGAAGTCTGATTCCTCCCTCACATGACACAGCCAGACCTTGGGAGTAGGGAGTGGGGAGAGGGAGGCTCAAGTCCCACTCTGACCAGAAGACACACCTAGGGTCCACACTGGCTCTCTCCTCCTTTGACCCCAGCATCAAGGACCCACCGGGTTCCTGGGAAAGCCACCTGAGGACCCCGGACCGAGAAGGGCTTCCAGCCGCCCCATAAGAGTGCGTGGCTCCTTTGAGCTGGTGTGGCCCTACTGATCCTGGAAGCTCTGCTGCCCTCATCTTTGTGTGTGTGCCCACACCTGGCAGAGCTACAGCTCTCTCTGTGCACCCAGAGCCCTGGAGGCCCCTCTTTGGGGTTCTACTCTGCTTCTCCCTGGCTCACAGTGATGGTGGTGCCCCAGGGGTGCAGCCGTGACTGGAAGGATACTGTTGTGTGGTGTGCAGCTCAGGGGGGCACCTCATGCAGGGGCCAGAGGAGTGGCAGCATCGGGCGCTTTGGGCTGCTCCCTCCCCTTAAGTTAGTTAGAACTCTTTACTCGAAAGGTGGCATTTTCTGTGTCATCCCTGGCTAAATGACTGCCACAGTTGGCAAGGTCCTGGCACCACCCCGGTCCAGCCATCATGGAGCCATCTAAAGGCCCAGGTGGGGCAGGGTGGCTGGCACCCCTTGCTCCCTCCCAACTGGCCAGACCAGAGGCCCGGCAGTGCCCCCTCTGCTCCCATTTCTGGGGAGTGTTCTTGAGGCCTGTCACCTTGGCGGTGCCCTATTCTTAGAGGAGAAATGAGTTCTGGGTTGAGCTGTGGGTGGGAAGCCAGCATCTGTAGCTGGGTGCCCAGGCCCACCCTGGGGAGTCAGGTCAGTAGAAAACATGTAGAATTGAGAATGGCTGGACAAGGGTCCCATGCGGGGCCCGTGGGCTCCAGGCCTGGATGACGGCACCCCTGAAGCCAGAGGACAAGGGCTGGTGGAAGCCTTTACTCGTGGTTTCATTCACCCGACTACTATTTACTGAGCTGTGCAGGGTGCCGGGGGTTCTGTGACGAGAAAGCCACAGTCTCGTCCTGGCCCTCTTGGTGCCCACGGTTATCTAGGGGAGACAGTCATCCGGCCAGAACGGATGAGAGAAAAGTTCCCTGAGGAAGTGACAATAATTGTTTGAATGCAGAGAGCATGTGTCTTCTAAGATACTCAGATCATTTCCATTTGCAAATGATCGCACTCAGGACCAAACTGAGAACTGTGTGAAAAGGTGCCAAGAAGGATCGCTCTGGAGCGTGAGACCCATCGCCGTGCAGTGGGGGAGCCCTGTGAGGGCAGGGTGTCTGGCCTCGCTCCTTCCTCGGGTGGAGAGAACTTCGTACCAGTGCCCTGGGAGGTGGCCCTGAAGTAAGCGGGGTGTGCACCCAGTACCTAACTGTGAAGGGGGCGACTCTTGGCTGGGGGCTTCCGGGGGGGCTCTGGTGGGTGCAGCCCAGTCAGCCCAGGATACAGGCCTCAGGCAGTGGCTCCGATTCAGGGCTGGGATAAAGCAGACGTTGCCAACTGCCCACACTGGATGTGCCAGTGTTGCATGGGGGAATGTGGAAACATCTCCGCCTGCTGTCACTAGGAATCGTGGGAGTTGCCCTAGGCCTCTGGGAGTGAACAAAAGATTTAAAAACTTCTGCAGGGAGGCAAGTTAGTGAGTACCATGGTTTTAGAGTCAGGAAACTTGGATTCCTTAATCAGGTGACCTCGGGCAAGGTGTCTGGTCTTTTGAAACCTCAGCTATTTCCTCTGAGAAATAGGCTGATAAAACTGATAAAACTGTTCAGCTATAAAGATCAAATAAAATACATGTGACAGTGTAAAAAAAAAAAGAGACACAGTCAACTATGGTTCGTGCTTCCTGGCTGTCAGATCTGCCTCTGCTGTGAGGCCAGCTGCCGTGGGCTTTCCTGATCAGGGGCTGAGAGGGACTGGGCCAATGACGAGGTGGCTGGGGCAGGGGGGTGGGAGTGGTGAAAGCATGGAGCTGAGAGCAGGAAGCAGAGATCAGGAACCTGGGGGTGGGTGGGGGAGAATGCGTGTCCAGGTGGAGCTGGTACGGGGTGGCCGGTTGCACCAGCAGGGCCCGGTCCCAGCAGGGAAGCCCAGGCACAGGCTGTGGGGCTGTGGTGTGGGAGGGCAAGCTTCCTTTAAGGGCACAAGCAGAAGGCTTTCCCAGAGCAGGGAGCTGGGAGAGGGTGATGTGCAGAGGGCTGGCTCAGCACTGCTGGCAGAACAAGTCACTGGATATTTGGTGTAAAGTCCCAGAGCAGCATTTCTGTTTGGCTCTCTTTGCCTGCAGAGCAAACACTGGCAGATTGGAATTCCCACTTGGGCTCTCACCAACTCAAACAGGCTTGGCCAAGGCTTTCAATTGATTTGCTTGGGGCAGAAGTGGCTCTGCTTGCCCAGGCCTGGCTGTGGAAAGCAGGACCCTCCTCCTCCTCCTTCCCCCAGCGTCAGGATCCAGCAGAGCTGTCCCCAAATGGCTCACCCATCTCTGTCCTGCCAGCTGGGTAGTTTGGGGCTGCAGTGGGATACCCGGGACCTGGGTCTGAGTCTTCTGGTCACACCCAGGCCCTCCCCCAGCTCTTGTAAGAAGGATATGGAATCCAAGGCTAGAGGTGTTTGGAAGGTGGCTGGATTTTGGGGTTTTTTTTAAACTGCTTGTTGATTCCACCAGCAGGAAGCAGTCTCTATAATATGGAAATCCAGGCAGGACTGAGACTATAAGTGCTCCTCTTCAGTCCAACAGCCCCTAAAAATCCAATACTGAGATGCTGGAAACTGCACATCTTGATGTTTTCCCCAAATGTGGGTGAGACAGGACACCTTGTAAAATGAACTGCCCTTCCCCAGGTCAGGAGAAGACGGCTCTGAATTCCTAACTAGGCTACTCAGAGAGGAGAGGTAATTGTTGCTGATTCTAGTCACAGGGGTTGGGAAATTAGGAGAAAGGAGCTCAGTGTGATGTGGTGAGAGTTACCAACACACGAGCACCCTACTCTTCCCCACACTCTGCACCAAGAATTTCGTCTGCTTGGTCAGCCACGTGCCGCACCTTCCCCAAGTTCTAGCTCTGATTTCACTTAAGGCTTGGTGTGATGCAGCCCTAGGGGGACGGGGGAGGCAGGGCTGGAGAGCTGGAAGGAAAGGGGAGCATCTGTGCTTTCTCGGTTGGCTCCTGGCTTCTCCTTCACTGTGGAGAAGCAGGGTAATGGGCAAGGCTCATCGGACCTACACGATAGGAGCCAGGACATGGAGGAGGAAGGAAGTAAAAGCCAAGGCTGGGAGTCAGAGACTTTGGACAGAGGCTCCGACCCAGCTGGAGGGTGAGAATGGAAAGGGGACAAATGGAGACAGCAAGTATCCTTGTAGGGTGACAGCTGGATCCCCACTGATGTTCCTTGAGAGAGGCAAATAATGATGGAAATTATTTAGGGATGATTTTTGGTTGCTGAACTGTGTCTTTATTTATTTGTTTTTATTTTTAAAAATTAATTAATTTATTTGTGGCTGCGTTGGGTCTTTGTTGCTGCGTAAGGGCTCTCTCTAGTTGCGGCGAGCGGAGGCTAATCTTCATTGTGGTGCACGGGCTTCTCATTGCAGTGGCTCCTCTTGTTGCGGAGCACAGGCTCTAGGCACTCGGGCTTCAGTTGTTGTGGCACACGGGCTCAGTAGTTGTGGCACACGGGCTTAGTTGCTCCGCGGCATGTGGGATCTTCCCAGACCAGGGCTCGAACCCGTATCCCCTGCGTTGGCAGACGGATTCTTAACCACTGCGCCACCAGGGAAGCCCTGAACTGTGTCTTTTAAAAATGGAGCCCTATGAAGAGATTCAACCACTTGGGGTCTGCATCATGTTTGGGTGACGTAAAGGTGGCGGTGTGTAATAAGGACCTCTTAGGCTAAAATTGGGATATGTTTAGAGGGCTTTACGAACCACTGACTGAGCTCCCAGCTGTGATCTGAGGCCTCTAGGTGAAGTACCCCTGAGGGTGGTGGCACCAAATTTGACTGGCATTTTGCAAAATGAAACTGAGGTCTCAAAAGGAAGTGTGGAAGAGGCCATAGGGGGATGAAGAGTCTGCTCTAAAACTCTGAGGAAACTGGAGGTTGACCCCAACTTTTGTAAACTGGTGATGGGGCAATGACCTTTCACAGCAGAGGCACCCCACTGCCCAGAGCTCAGTGTCCTGAGAGCACAGCTGCCCCTTGACTCCCTTCTTCCCCACTGGGGCCTTGATGCCTGGGATTGGGGCATGAGATGAAAAGACTCTTCAAAACACGCTGCTGGGCCAGCGAAGGAGGAGTCCAAGCAGAGGTCAGGCTGAGGCTCCAAAGGTATGGCCTGTTCTCTTTGGCTGTGGAAAATACCACCTTCTGTTTTATCAGTAGTTCTGTTTAAGACACTTTGACATACATGATTTGAATCTCATAACAACACTTAGGTACTTTCATTATCCCCATTAAACAGGTGGCAAAACTGAGGTTCGAAGAGGCAATTAACCTACCCAAGGCTGTATAACTAAGGGGGGAGAACCAAGCGTGTCTGACTCTAACTGCGCTGCTATAATATGGTGCAACGTCCTCTAGGGAATTGTTATCCTCATCTTATAGGTGGGCAAGCAGCGCTCAGAGACTGTTACTTGGCAAGATCATCACTGGAGGGCACAGTTAGTATCTGAACGCAGACCACACATGTCCCCCTCTGCTCTACTGTCTCACAGCAACCTTGTTTTTTCTTATCAAAGCTATTTTTTGAACCTTAAGAATCAAGCCCTAATTCCCTCCTGAGCAGGGCCTGCCTCTGGGAGGAGGGAAGGTGGTCTCTCAAACGGGTCTCATTTAGCCAGTTTCCTGGCACCTTCTTGCTGCCTGGTGGAAGCTCTGAAGTCTGCTGGTCCAGCGGCTCCTGGCCCGGGAGCCCTGGGAGCTCCAGAGATGGAAAGGGCAGCAGGAAGCAATCAGTGTGTGGCACCTAATCAGGAAATTATAGCTTGGGCAGAAGAGGGGTTTGGCTTAGAAGTCACCCTTCCCTGGGTTTCAGTCAAGCAGGCCCACAGGCAGGCTTGGCCGGCCGATGGGATGTGCTGAGCAGGCGTGAGCTCAGCAGGCAGGATAAGCCAGCCTCGTCATTGCTGCCCAGGAGGCTGGCTTCCTAGGTGGGGATGATGTATTCCAACCTTTCTGGCCCCCTGCCTGCTGCTGTACCCACTGATACCTCATCAGCAAGGGGAGAAGCTGTGGGCATCAGAGGGGGTACTTTGGGAGGTTCTTGACCTGAGTCGGTGACTTTTTACCTGATTCTTGAATAAGTGGAAAAGGTGTGAAAGAAGTGTCAGGTGGAAAAAGCCAGGTGCAGAACTGTACATACGTGACACCATTTGTATTTAAAAAAAAAAGAAAGTGAGAAATAAATAAAACCACACACACAGTGGCAGTGAGATACTCTTTCAGGTGGCAAGGATGATAGACGAAACCTAGTATTGGCCAGGGTATGGAGGTGGCACCCCCGTTCACTTTGGCAGTGCAGATAGGTGTGGCTTTTTCAGAAGGCAATGTGGTTTAGATTTTATGCATGTGTTCCTATGGCCCAACAGTTCTGCTTATGAAATTATCCTGAAGAGCCAAATGACAAATGCACAGAGATGCAGGGATAAGGATGTTTACTGTGGCCTGTTGTGATAGAAACACAGCAAAAGAAATCAAGGAATTACTTAATGCCCATTGGTGAGCCGACCGGTTGAATTAGTATGAGTCCGTACACGTGGCCCCTAAAATAGTGATCTGTTGATAAGAATAGATGTTCTTGATATTATATGATTGAAAAAGTGGCTTCTAAAGCAGCATGTGATCTGACGTCCTTTATGTAACACTGAGTGAGTGAGTGTATGTAGCATATGTGTACATGCACGTGTGTGTGCTGAGCGATGTCTGGAAGGATAATCATATTAGTAGTGGTTTGGTGGTCTTGACTTTGTCCTCACACTTTTCTGAACTTTTTGAATTTTAAGAATCAATATGTATTTTACAATCAGGAGAAACAATACAATTTTCATCTTGAAAAAAATGCTGGGAATTCCCTGGCGGGTCAGTGGTTAGAACTCTGTGCTTTCACTACCGGGGCCCGCATTCGATCCCTGGTCGGGAACTAAGATCCTGCATGCTACACGGTGTGGCCAAAAAAAAAAAAAAAAGTTAAGCAGTGTGCGTGGGTGTGTGTGCATGTGCGTGTGTGTGCATGCACAGCTGTGCCTGTGGTAGGTGGAAGGGCATTCCAGGCAGAAGGAACCACAGGCACAAAAGAAAGAGGGTGGGAGCTGCAAAGCTGGTGTGGCCACAGCCTGCAGTATGGGCGAGGTGGTGGGGAGATTGGGGAAGTACATTGAGTATGATCCTGAGTACCGCAGCTTGGCAATTTGGAAGCAGGGCAGTGACCTGGCCAGATTTGATTCTTGCTTCCTCTCTGAGAATGACCTGCTCCCCCTCACCTGGCATTTAAGACTTCTCTATTCTGTCTCCCCCTTCCTCTCCCCATAGCTTCCAGGGCTCCCCTTTTCCCAGCTCATTCTCACCTCCACTCCTGCATACCCATTCCCATCTGCCTGTCCTTCAAGACTCAGCATTAGGCCCCCTCTAACAGGAAGCCTTCCCAGATTGCTCAGGTTAGCCTTGATATCTCCTTTTTCATACTCTCACCCTTGAACTTTCATAACTGACCTTAAATCAGACCATAATTCTTCTAGAACCAGGACGAGGGCCGTGGACTGAGAGGTTATGCTGTAATACCTGGATGCCAGTGACGGATAGACTGACATCTGCCAGCATTAGAGTCCTAATGGGGGAGGGAGAGAGCAGGCAGCAGAGGCCCAGGAGTTATTTTGAGCCTATCATGTCACAGGCACAGTGCCAAACATTGCACATAGCTTTTCACATTTATCCCCATTGTACAGATGAGGAAACTGAGGCTTAGAGAGGTTATGTGGCAGTAAGTGGTACGGCTCTGAGTAGAACCCAGGCTCTGTCTTAACTCTAGAGCCCACACTCTTAACCTCTGTGACCTACTTGTCTCTGGTTCTCATCCCCCCAGAGGTTGGCAGGGCTGGGCCTGTTGTGGGGCCTTCTTGTGCCTTGCTGCCCCAGACCCAGTGGAAATGGATTTCAGGGTGGGAGGGTGATGCCATCTCACTCAAGTGGTAGCTCCTGACCCAGTGGAGGATCTGGGGCAGTGCAGCATCCCTGCTGAGGCCTTGGGAGTGCCACTGTCCCCAGTGACATAAAGCGAGATATTTCCCTGTGGGCCAGCTGGCAGGGGCATTGTGGGGGAATCTGGAGGGGAGGAGGCTGGGCATGTTGACCAAGGAAGAGCTTTCCCACTCAGAGATTCTCCAGTAGCAGGAGGTCAGTGAGATGATAAAGGACAATTTTGTGCCTCTGAAGCAACAGCACACCTGAAAGCCTTACATACTGTTTGCGTCCATGTTCTCTTCAAACCCTGACAGCAACCCCCAAGAGGCAAGCAGGCAGACCCAGTGCCCACTGACAGAAGAGGAAACTCGGGCTCCGGGAAGGGACGGCCAGGGCCCGGGGAGGAGCCCAGCCCAGGGGCTAGAATCCAGAGGAGCCCTAGCCTCTCCCGGGCACCTCCCCCAGCCTAGGCTCAGTGGGTATCCTTGCCTCGATGGGCTGGGCCAGTCTCTGTGAGCCTGGGGGGGCTGCCCGGGGGTGGCCTCAGTGGAGACTGAGGAAGAAGCAAGAAGCTTTGGAGGCGTGGGCACCAAGCTCAGGAGAAGCCATGAACTGTGTGTGCCTGTACTCAGGACCAGCTTCCGAGACTCAGCAGGAGTGCTAGTTTGGGAGATGGAGGGAGGGTCCTTGGCCATACTGTCTTGTGTGAGTGTGTGTGTGTGTGTGTGTGTGTGTGTGTGTGTGTTTTGTCCAAATATAGCCTTTATTAGATCATGTCTACTCAGAGGAAGAGAGGTGTGTGCATGAAAAGGCTGGAGTAAGGGTGGGGATCAGCATCCATTCCAGTGTGTCCGGGAAAGTTCCCAGTGAGGCCACAGCGGGAACGGTTTGGGGAAACCCTTGCTGGCCCCGCCACCGCCTGGCAAACGGCAAAGTGGCCGGCTGCTTTGTGGCTGCAGTGTCTTGGAGGGTTTGCCAAGCACTTTCCGTGAAGTCACTGGGGCGTTAAGCCCTTTGTTCAATTAAATGGGTTAATGTGCTTTGTCTGATTCTGATGAATACTAATAATATAATGTGATAATGGCGGTAATGGTGCTATCACACGTGCCGCACTGTCCCAGGCACAGAGGGAGGTGCAGCTCACATTCCCGCACACTCAGGCCTCATTTTCCACTCATAAAACCCCATTCTTCAAAGCTTTTCCAGCCCAACTCCCTATATCCATTTTCGGGACAAATTACCAACACTTAAAAAAAATTGGTCCATTTTGCGTAAAAGCCAAGTCCAAATTACTGTTACTTTCCCCTCTATGTTTTGAAATTTCAAAAAGAGAAGGGTGGGAGCTGAGGGGGACACAGGGGATGGAGAGAGGAGGCAGAAAGGGAAAGAGGGAGAAGACTGTATGAACAGGGAAGGAAAAATCAAGCTTTCTTGTTTCAGTAAAAACTTATTTCTGGAATGATATTTCAGTTTACTCAGGCAGAAAAATCAGAAATGGTGTGCTTATTAAACAGGCTAAGTAAGCATGACTATTTTTAGTAGTGCAGTAAAACCTTGGTAATTTGGACCTCTTTAATAAAGATTCCATGATCACGCTGGCTGGCAGGCACACACAGTGTGTGTGTGCGCGCGTGTGGGTGCATGTGTGTGTGCGAAAGCAAGGTAAGAGTGTAAATAGGTTGCTGAGCTGGAGGATTAGGAGGGCGGGGCTGGGGGATGCAGCGAGGGGACAAAGGGGGCAGGGATGGGCACCCTTACTGCTTACGAGAGCCGTTTTTAAACTGAGTTCTCTCTGCTTTGCAATATACAAGAGCATTACAAATTCTTCTTCTCTCTGAACACTCCTCTTGGCACCTACTAATTTGGCATCTGTTTAAAGAAGAAAGTATTTGAAAACAAAAATTTCACTTCTATAAAAATCTGTAAAGGTTTACTTGACACCACCTGTCACACTGGCCTGCCCCCAGCACGAGGCTGAATCCTGGGGGTTGACACATCATCCCAGGGAGGTGATGAATGACCCCTCTGGGGTGAGGACAGGGACCTGTAGGCAGAAGGCCACTCCCTGTCCTGCAGATCACAGTTCTTTGCATTTTTAAAATAATATTTGATGTTTCTTTCCATCATGACAAAAGTAATACATGCTTAGCGCAAAAAACTTGGAAAGGAAAAATGAAAAAAAAAATCCCTTATTTCCCACCACCCAGAGGTAGCTGGTGTTAACACTTTGTTAACACATCCAGAAATTTCTCTGTACATGTGTAAAAATAAAAATGGTACCGTGCTTATATAATGTTCTGTAGCTTGCCTTGTTTAGTGTTTTGACAAAGAAACTCAGTTTTTAAAAAAAGGCAATGGCAAACCTATTTAATTTTATGCTGAACTTATAGAGAAGTCATCGGCCCCATTTACTTTCCCTTGGCCATATAGTAGACACTCAGTAGGGGACGTGTCCTTAATGGGGTCCCACTGCTATGCTGCACAGAGGGATGGAGGATGGGGTGAGGGCCACAAGGGGGTTCAGCTGTAACTGGGGCCTCAAAGGGTACCAGTTGAAGAGGGCGGCAAGGAAAGGTTTTCCAGCAAGCACCACCCCAGCTCTGGTAGTGGGTTCAGCCCCCAGGAGTCCTGGGCACCAACCAGTCTGTGAATGCCTCGCTGGATAAGGTAGAGGCATAGACACAGATATACATTTTTTTTAAGTGTGATAAAATGCACATAACATGAAATTTACCATTTTAACCTTTTTTAAAGTGCACAGTTCAGTGACATTAAGCACATGCAACCATCACCACCATCCATCTCCAGGACTCCTTCATCTTGTAAAATTGAAGCTCTGTACCCATTAAACACTAGCTCCCCATCCCCCTCTCCTCCCTGCCCCTGGCAACCACCATCCTACTTTCTCTCTGTATGAGTTTGCCTATTCCAGGTACCTCATATAAGTGCAATCATACAATGTTTGTTCTTTTGTGTCTGGCCAATTTCATGTAGCATAATGTCTTCAAGGTTCATCCATGTAGTAGGGTCTGTCAGAATTTCCTTCTGTTTCAAGGCTGAATGTACATAACCACATTTTGTTTATTCATCTGTTGATGGGCATGGGTTGCTCCTACCTTTAGGCTATTGTCAATGATGCTGCTATGAACATGGGTGTACAAATATGTGTTTGAGTCCCTGCTTTTGTTTCTTTTCGGTATGTACCCAGAAGTGGAATTTCTGGATAATATAATAATTCTGTTTATTTTTTTTTAGGGAATCACCATACGGTTTTCCGCAGCTGCACCATTTTACATTCCTACCAGCAATGCACAAGGGTTCTAATTTCTCCACATCCTTACCAACACTTGTTATTTTCTGCTTTTTTGGTAAGAGCCGTCGTAATGGATGTGTAGCGGTATCTCATTGTGGTTTTGACTTGCATTTCCCTAACGACTAGTGATGTTGAGCATCTTTTCGTGTGTTTATTGGCCATTTGTCTTCTTTGGGGAAATGTCTGTTCAAAGTCCTTTGCCCATTTTTGAATTTTTGTTGTTGTTGTTCAGATACACTTTTAAAAGCAGCGCCAGGAGCTGCCAGTGCTGAGAGGGGGGAGGGAGGGAGTGAGAGGAGGAGGGAAAGAAGCAAGAGAAGAGAGACAGGGGCAGCGAGAGGGAGGAAGGCCAGGGTATGTCTTGTGGAGTGAGGTATAAAGGGAGGCAGCCCTTCACTTCATTTATTCAGCAGATCGTTACTGAGCACCGACTGTGTGCAGACACTCTCCACACATTGCTGTCCACACCTGTTTGCTGCTCCATCCTGGCTCTCGGGAGCTGCAGTGACCCTGCCTGCGGGAGGCCGTGCCCACAGAAGTTAAGCCACAGGCTCTGCCTGCAGTCAGACAGGCTGGGATCCAAGGCTCTAAAGCTGCGTGCCTTTGGACAGGTCACATGACACCCCCAGCCTTAGCTTCCTCATCTAGAAAACACGTACAGTGCACAGCAGGGGAAGGCGCATAGTGAGGCGTGCGGCCACGTGACCCGATCACCCAGAGACGCTTTCATCCATCCTGCCCTCTGCCTCCACCCTGCTCCAAATGCAGCTTCCTGCACCCTGACCTGCTCCTCGGCAGCGTCCTGATTCACGGGATCACAGGCTCCCCAACCTGGCTGAGCGCTGGCACTGTGTCTCCTGGGTGCCCTGCAGCCTCTCGATCAGTGGGCGCCGGCTCTGGGTTACACAGCCAGCTGGGAGGCAAGGCCCAGGGCCCTGCGAAGGCAACACAGGAGTGTGAAGACTGGGGTTCCCGTGGGGAGAGGGGCAAGGAGGCAGATTGGCAAGGGCTGAGAGAAAGCCTGGGAGGCAGATTGGAAGCGCCCATCTAGGAAATGAGAAGCTCGTAACACTGAACAAGACAGGAGTTTGGATTTCATGGTTGATATTCCAGGGCCCTGCCTTCACCAGGAAGCTTCTCTGTGTCCCCGCCTGCCCACCTCATTCTGCTGCCCACACCGAGGGCTTCCTCAGTCCCAGCTGTCACCTGTGTCCTCCGCTCCTCTCCCACCTAGCCAAATGAGTTTGGCAAAGGCAAATCCCGGGGCCTGGGGTCTTTTTCCTCTCTCCCAGAGCACAGCTGAGTCCAGCCTCTGGACACGAATTACAATTATCTCCCCCGCCACCCCCACTCCCTAGCCCAACACTAATGTGATTCCCATCAGGAGAGTTACAGGGGGCCCAAGTCTAGGATGGTTCCAGGGCTGGGATGGAGTGGGGAAGGTAAGGCAGGTGGGGAAATCAGCAGGACTGTCAGTCATGACTCACATTCATGGCACCCAGCAAAGCTGGAGGGAAATCCAAGGTGGGCCCCAAATGACATTTTCAGAAATGACCTGTTGAGAATCTTAAGAGATGCCCTATTAATGTGGAAAGTGGGGGACAGGGCCCTCAGGAGGAGAGGCAGGACATCTCACTTTAATAATAATAACATTAACAGTAACAATTCCAACATCAATAACAATTTATTGAGCACTTACTATATGCCAGCACTTTATGTGCGTTATCTCATTTAATCCTTTAGACAGCTGTGTGAAGTGATTGTCGTCATTCCCTTTTACTGAAGAACAGGCCCAGAGACCTTAGTGAAGCCTCTTGTCCAGGGCAACTCAGGGGGAGTGCCAGAACTCAAACTCTCGCTCTCAGAGACCACAGCAAAAGTTCCTGTGGATGCCAGAGCCAAGTAACTGGCCCAGGAGATGGGGAGGTCCCTGGGCAGAAAACCACCCTCACTCTCATTTCCCAGACTGGCCCTCTTGGTGACTGAGGTCCCACTGCTATTTCCTGGGGCAGCAGCAGGCTGAGGCATGTGGAGCTGAAGGGCCACCCAGAGCCACCTCTAGGGCTTGGACTCCCCAGGCCATTGCCCCTATGCGAGGCAGCTTTTCCAGCTGTGATTTCCCCCTCCCCCTCCAGGTGACTCTGGTGGCCCAGAGGGAGGGCCATAAAGCTAGGGGAGGTGACTTGGCTCCTCTCCCTCAATGACCAGGCACTACAGGGGTTGCACACAGTGGCTCACCCCATCCTCCTTTGGTGCCCACAGTGCCTGCAAACCAGTGCTGGGCACCAGCCTCTTGCCCTCTTGTCCCTAATTCATGGCCCCTCTAAATCTGCAGCGGCCCTTTGGGGGTCACTTTGTCAGTACCAAGTAAGAACAAATCTGCTTTTCTATTTCCTGCGGGCCAGTCCTGTGTGGCCAGCAGAAATTATGATCTCTTCAAGGTCAGACACCCTCCCCTGCCATGTTGCCCACGATGCTTGGCATGGGGCAGCCCAGTGCGGAAGGTAGAGAGTGACTGGGTTTGAATCCATTCCATCACTTCCTGCTGTGTGGCTTCTTTAAGCCTCAGGGGCCTCATCAGGGAAAGGGGATAAGGAGGATCATCTCATAGGGCTGCGGTGCAGGTAAAAGGGGCTCATCTATGAGAAGCGTGCACTTAGCAGAGGGCCCTGGACACTGAATGGGCTCAGTATATGATACCGCTTGCCACTGAAGACGGAGATGGCGCCACCTCCTCCCGAACAGCCTTGCCTGGCTATCCTGTTTGAAGCAGGACTTTCATTTTTTCTTACTCACAGCACCATGTTTTCTCCAAAAGCACTCAGCCCAGTTTGTAATTATACGTGTTTGTTTACTTGTCCGTGAGAGCAGGGACTGTGTCTGTTTCCCACTTCTCCATCCCCAGCACCAAGGGCAGAAGCACAGTAAATGAAGCCTCCCCAGTCTTCTTCAGGCAGAGCAGGACTAGGACTTTCTGCCTCTTCTCAGAGGACTTGCCTTTCAGAACCCCGTGTGTTCCTCATCCGCCCTCCACAGATGACCCTGCAGCTGGTGTAGCTGGGGAGGCCTGGGTACTATCTGCAGGCACAGAATAGATGGGGGGGCCCAAGGCTGGGTCCTGCACTCGCCTTGGTGGCCGTGGGCCTTGATGGATGATGGGGTCATTCTGGACTGCTTCTGCCTTTCCTCCTGGCTGCAGCTGTTCGGCCTGTGGCCCCACCTCCACACTAAGTCTCTACCAGAGCTCTTCTTCGGCCCTCCTCTCACCTGAGACGGGGCCTGACTTTCAGAGAGGCCTCTCTGCCTCCCTCTTCTCTCCAGTCCCACCTCCTTCTAGGTCTCCCCTGCCTCCTGCTCTCAGCTGAGACCAGGGCCCCCTGGCCTTGGCAGATGTGTGAGGCTGGGGGAGGCACTCTGAGTCCAGATGTGATTGTGTTTATGTTTCCAGAGAGTGAGGGGTCGGAGCTCTGGACTCCAGCCGTTGGGGGAGGGGTGGTCGGGCTCCAGCCCCCTGCCCCAACCTTCCCTCCCCCCTCCTCCCTCCTCCAGCCTGTGTATCTGGCCCGGTCCTTCTCAGAACCCTTCACTCCCAAGTCCTACATCATCAGGCTGAGCCATCCTCCAGCAAGGACCCCTCCTCACTCCTCATCTGAAGGTGAGAAGACCGGTGGAAAGATGCCTGGCTTTGGAATCCGTGTGACCTTGGCCCAGTGCAGAGTGTGATGGAGCCTTGGTTCCATCATCTGTATAATAGGGACAGCACTCCTGACCTCAGAGGCCGTGCTGACCTGGTTTAGGAATGTGTGCACAGGGCTCTCCAGCTATTAGCTCATGACTAAGCCCATGGCTGTGCCCCACTCCCATCTAGCGCTTGCCTGGGTCCAGCTCCAGGGCAGTGACAATCACAAGGTGATTCTAAAGCAGAATACCAACCCCTCCTTCCTCCCCTGCTACAGCTGCAGACATTTTGTTTTGCCGTTAGAAGTGACTTACTTAAGGGAAGCAGAATTTTACAGGCAGTTTACAGGCTGGTCTTGTTCAGTAGTTTCCAAAAGTAGGGGGAGGTGGCGGCGGGAGCGACCGATAACTTGGGATGTAAGGTAAGTGAGAAGTGAGTTCTGTGTGATGGATGGACACTTTCACCGGAACAGCCATATGCCCCTGGGTGGGATTTCGATGTGGAGGCCCTGGCTCGACTCTGGCAGATCCAGCACCCTCGGTCCTCCTGGAACAACCAGAGCAGGGCTCAAGGTGGGGGCACCGGGCCTATTGGAGAACAGGCAACCCCAGGTCTAAAGAGGCTCTCAGCGGCTCCCACCGCCAAGCTCCCAGCAGACAAAGGCCGCGAAGCACCCTAAAAGCCTGGAGCATCACTGCAGACCCAGTCTGGGAAGAGCCTGCAGAATCCGGCGGTCGGGTAGGGCGGGTGGTCCAGGCTAGAGCGGCCCGCGCTCGGCGCCGGGAGGCTGAGCCGCACCGCCGATGAGTATCGGCGCGCGGAAAGGGAACTCGGAGCGCTGGGCTGCGCCCTCAAGGGAGCCGGGTTGAACTGGTCTGGAATGGTGGTGGGGAAGTGGGCGTAGGGTCCTCTGGCAGGGTCGGCTTCGGCTCTTTTCTCCTACTCGCAGGGCCCACGGGGGTGCAGTTACCTTTCTACCCGCCTTCCCTCCAAGACCGAATGAAGCAGTCAGGGCTCTGCAGTGGTTAGCACGCTCGTACTATGGTTTTAATGGATGTACATGGACAAGTCGATATAGACAGATTTATAATTCTATACAGTCAGTCCGACATACACAAGGACGCTGTAAACTGGGGCGCGGGCCGGAGAGCGGGTGTGCAAAGTGGGCACGGCGTGGGGCCCTGGCCGCTCCCCGAGCTCTCCCGGCTCGACTCTTGCACGGCGGGCGGTGAGGAGGCGGCTCCTCGCCGGACAGGCGGGCCACCTTCTAGCCGGGAGCTGAGGGGAGGGCCTGGGCTTGCGGCGAAGCTTGGGGGCTGGGATGCTCTGAGACGAGCATTCCGCACGCTCCCGCCTCGTCCGCACCGCCAGCTGCGGCTCGTTGGCCTTAAAGTAATCCTGCGGGGCAGGCAAGGGCTCTTCGAGGCGCGCCGGGGCCATTAGTACGGGTCCACGGCGAGATCCCGACCCTGGACTGGGTACCGTCACCTCTGGCCCAGCGCCCCTCCAACTTGGATCCGGATCGAGCTAAGGTATGCTTGGCCGGGCCTAGCTCGGAGGGGGCGTCTTGGTTCGCACCGGGCCGGGGCCCAGGCTTGCCGGCGGTCCGCGCTCCAGTTCGCAGGCGGGAACGCGGGCTACGGGGCGTCTCCTCCCGGCCGCCGGCCTCGGCGCTCGCCTCCCGCGCCGCGTCCCCTCCGCAGAGTGGCCCACCGGGCCCCGAGCGAGCGAGCGAGCACGCACCACCCGCGCCATCCCGAGGAAAATTGCAACTCATCCGTTTTTTCGCGTCACTTTTCTCCGACGTCTTTTTGCTTTGTCTCGTTTTGGAGGGCAGAGTGGGGTCCAGGAAAGCAAACACAAAACCAAGCCGGAGGTGGGGAGCAGGGGGCCGCGCAGGCGCCAGGTCCTCCGCGCCCGCACCCGACCCAGTCCCGGCCCCGGCGCTGTGCCGGCCGCCGGCCCGCGTGGCCCGGCTGGGCGGTCAGCTGTTGTACTGGCACGCATTGAGGCCCGAGGCCGGGCCCTGCAGGCCGCCGTAGCCGAACGACGAGTGCTGCTTGGACTTGAGCCGCAGGCTGGCTAGGCTCGAGTTGCACGTGTCCCGGTAGACGCTGTAGGGCGAGGCGGGTGTGCCGTACGGGCAGCCGCCCGGTGACATGGCCGAGTTAAGCGAGGAGCCGGTGAGGTTGTTGATGTTGTTGAGGCCCGAGTTGGGCATGCCGGGCACAGCGCCCGGGCCCATGCTCGACGGCATGGTCATGGAGGAGATGGAGCTGGGGGCCGAGAACATGGACTGCGACGACAGCGGGCTCATGGAGTTGAAGAAGGTGAAGCTCTTGGTGGAGAGCGGCGCTGGTGCCAGGCTCTTAGCGGCCCAGTTGTTGTAGGAGTAGCCAGCGGCGTACACGTCCTCGTAGGGCTGCACCAAGCCGCTGAACTGCGGCACGTAGCCGCCCTTGCACAGGTCCAGCTGCTGGTTACGCTCGCGCTTCCGCCACTTGGCTCGCCGGTTCTTGAACCAGACCTAGGGGAGGGGGACAGGAGAAAGGTCAGGGCTGCCGAGGGCGGGAAGATGCCTCCACCTCCCCTGCCCCACCCGAGGCCTCCGCCCGCTTCCTTCTCTCCGAATACCGTTTCTTTCTTCGATATTTCCACCCCTGCCTTCTCTCCATAATGGTTCCCTTCCTGTCTCCAGAAAATATTAGTCTTTTCCTTTTTCTGATCTTTATCCTCTTCCCCCAATTAAATCCGGTTTCTTCTCCTAATACGGATCCTCTTTTTTCTTTTTTTTAACAAATATTTGTTTTCTTTCTTCCTCTCTCAACCAGGTCATCTTCTGCCTTCTCCCGCAAACGGTTCCCCATCTACCTCCTAAATACTCCATCCATTTTCTTCTTCCTCGAATATAAAAGGTAGTTTTCTTTCCTGAAATATATGACCTTGCGACTCCTCTCATTCTTCAGTCTATTTTTCATTCCTCAGATAGTCTGTTTCCATCTTTATTGGTAATATTTGATATTATCATTTCTGCCTCAAATGTTTATTTTCGTTCCGTCCACCCCACTATCTGAACCACTTTCTTCTCCCTCAAACAGTCCATTTTTCTTCGTTATCCCCCATTTTTGATCCTTTTGATTCTTCTGCAAATATTTAGTTTGTTTTCTTCTTTCCAAATATCTGACCTTCACTGTTTCTCTTAAATGGTTGATTCTTTAGTCTTCTCAAATACTTGATCCTTTTGCTTCTCCCTTAAATACTTAATTTCTTTCCTGCTACCTAAATATACGCCAAATATGTTTTTCTGCAAATATTTAATTTCCTTTCACTTCTTACAAGTTTCTCTCTACTCTCCCCCTCCACTTTTCCTCACAAAATTCCATTAGAACCTCTTCTTTCCCAACTCCCAGTGCTTGCCGATCCTCATCTAGTCCCAGTCCTTTGCCCTCCGCAGCCCTCGACCAGCCCCGGGCTGTATCCCGACCTCTCTTGCCGGACCCCTGCATCTCAGCCTTCTCCATCCCCAGCACTAACGTTGCCTGATTCCACCCCCACCCCACCCCACCCGTACCACCGTAAACCCGAGGCAGGCTTAGTGAGCTCAGGATTACCGAATGCTGTCTTCACTCTCTATCCCACTGGGCTGGCCAGCCTGACTGGGGAGGGGTGAGAGCTGGGGTTATAGCAGGGAGTCTGTGGCCCAGGTGGGACTTTGGTTTAGCTTGGAACGTGCTCCCAATATCTGATTAAATATTTGCAGGACCCTGAGAAGAAGTGATTCTCTTGCTGCTCTGGCAGGACAGCCATGTTTTCACTGGGAACCAAGGGGTGAGAAGAGGGAGGGTGCAGTCCTGTCTTGAGTTGGAGACCTTACATCTCCAAAGGGATTTGGCCTGAGGCTCACTCATCCACCAGAGCTGCCCCCTCCTCACCTGAACCCAGCCCTACGGGAAAGGGCATTAGGGAAAGGGTTCAGCTAAGACTGGCCAAACGGCTGAGAAAGAGTTGGGTGGAGAATATCCTGAGATTTTGGAGAAGCATCGTACGGGTGGGACCACTGCCCTAGGAAGTTTTGAGACCCCCCCAAGCCTACACTCTTATCAGGCCTCTCTCAGGCTGCCAGGCAGGATCTGCCTTTCCCTTTCGTTTTCGCGGGAAGGTGCCAGCGGCTCGGAGGTCCCCAGCAGCGGGGAATCCTCTGCTCAGTCTAGGGGGTAACAGCCGAGCGGGTTCTGGGCTCTGCAGGGCAGGGGAACGTCCCTTGGGGACACAGGTCTTTGGGTGGGGGCTGCGGTAGAGCCAGAGGGTCAGGTAGGATGTGGGTCAGAGGGATCCGAGGTGGCAGCAGCCGAGGGGGGCTAGCACCAAACGGCTCTGCAGCAGCTGGGTAGACCGGGGCCTAAGGTGGAATCGCCTCCGGTGGAGGGAGGGAGCCGGTCTGAGTGTGCGAAAGAGTGATAGTCTGAGCGCGGCTCTAAGCTTTCAAGGGCTGCGCTGGGCCGGCTGGCAGCCTTCTGCGCGGGTCCCCTTAGGCGCGCACCCCACGCTCACCCTCACGCGTGGCTCGGTGAGGTTGGTCCACACGGCGATCTCCTCCCGCATGCTCATGTCTGGGTAGCGGTTCCTCTGGAACGTGGCCTCCAGCTCTTGCAATTGCTGGCTTGTGAAGTGCGTGCGTTGCCGCCGCTGCTTCTTCTTCTTGGCGGGGTCCTCCACACCGCCGCAGCCTGCGCCGCCCGCACTGCTGTCCTCGGGCCCCTTGGGTTCCCCGCTGCGCTCCTTCTCTGAAGCAGGCAGGGCAGGGCGCCAGTCACCTCGGGCTTATGCCCTTTTGCACCCCATCCCGGCTCCACCGAAGCGCTCGTGGTCAGCCCTGGTGGGGCCCGCCCTCCCGCCAGGGCCCCTGGAATTGTACCCATTGGAAAGAGCCCGCCTGTACCGGGTAGGGTAGGCAGTAGTCACCTCTGATCAGGCTCGTCTGGGAGAAGAGCCCAGGAGTCGGAGACGTGGGCCTAGGTTCCTAGCTGCGCAGGGCCTGCTCTCACAGCTCGGCTCATGCTGGGGCTCTGCTGTTGATGTCACCCGAAAATGTACATTTTTTAGGGCTCTTGGGGTTCTAAATCAGAGGGGATCTCTGCTTTTCTGAACTAGGATCAAATCTTTCTAGCCTGAAGCTGGGGGGTGGGTGGAGCAAGAGCCAGGCAGTGGCCTGCAGCCCCTCCAATTTCTTCTCCCCAGGGCCGTGTGGGAGCCCCACCGGGCAGGCACAACACAGCCGGGTTCTCGGCCTTAGCTCCAGGCCTCAAGTCCCAAGGCACAGAAAATCCCTCTGGCAGCAGCCAGGCAGCCCAGACTCACAGACTCTGTCTAGGTGACCTGGGGGCTCTAGCCTCTCTCTCTTTGAAGCTACACAAACAACATGCAGTTATAGAAACATTGAAACATAAAGAAAAAGAATTTAAAAACAAAACACAGAAGCCCAGAAAAGCTCACAGCTCTATGCCTAAAAACATAGAAAGGGTCACAAATTCTTAAAAATAGGCAGGTAGAAACACAGCAAATGCAGATTAAGAAGCCAGAAACCTCCGTGCAAACACACCCCTAACTAAATACAGTGCTGTTAAGTGTATAAACTCCAGGCAGACACAGGCATTTATTTATCTGGGATTTAAAAAAAATCAATGTACTGTTGTAGATAGATTTTTTTAACCCCTTCCCAATAATGCCCTTCTAGAAATAATTTTTAAATCCCAGGGAAATACAACGCTATAGTTAGATAACTTAAATTCCCCAAATAACATCACTGTAAACGGATTTTGAGAAAATCCCGGAGAAAAGCGCCATTTTGGATTGACTTTTTAAAATCTCCCGAAGAATAATGCTGCATGTAGATATTTTAAATTCCAGAGAAATATATCTAGTATAGCAATTCTTTCTATAACGAAAAATACAGTTAATTTAAAAAATTTATTCTCATAGACTTGGCTTTTTAAAGCAATCTATGACTATGTATTTCTCTGGGTTTTAAAAATAAAAACCAACCAAAGGCCACGGTTAAAACTTTTGAAAACAGAAGTACCGTCCAGCGTTGATTGTTTTTTTAACCAAGCAAACAGAACCTCTCAGAGAAAGTCACTTAGGGATGCAAAACAGAAATAAATAGAGATTAAAAACTCGTAGAGAAACACTCAGCGGTGGATTAAGAAATGAACGCAGAAGAGGCGCCCACGGCCGGGGGAGTGGGAAGCTCGGCGGCGGCGCTGAACTAGGACCTCGAGCGCGGGAGCCGTTCGGAGACCCTGGAGCCCGGGCAGGGCCGGGTATTGGCCTCATCACTGCCCGCGCCGCCCACCCGCCGGCCCAGTAGCTGGCGTGGGGAAAAAAGCTTGAGCTCGGGCAGAAAGGCAGCGCGTAAGGAGACTTGGCCGAGCAGAGTCGGAGCCCTGGACCCGCGGCCTGGCGGCTCCGGGCTCTGGCGGAGCACGTGAGGCACGGATCCCTCTTTTAGGCGGTTCTGACTGGAGCCGGGTCGCCCCTCTTGGCCCACTCGCCCTCGCTGTCCTCTCTTTTCCCTTTACTTAAGGTTGTTTTTCTTCCCCCCCAGTTTGCTTTTCCGACTTTTCCCGCCACCTTCTCTTAGGTCTCTCCCTCTCAGTCAGTCGCCCACAGTCTGTCGGGGTGTCTGTACTCTCTCTCTCTGGGCACTTTCTCTCGCCCGCCGCCCATTCCTTTCTGATCTGCTCCTCTCCTTCGGTCCAAGCGGCCCTTCGACAGCCATTTGCACAAGCCTAACTGTTCTCCCCGTTCTATTTGCTCCCGATCAAGAGGGGCTGTCATTCCGACCCTTCGGTTGTAGGTTCGTGCATTTGCAGGTCACTTGGCGCGTGGGCACCGCGTGGAAGTGCCTTCGAAAAGCACTAAATTTCCGCTTCATAAAGCGCCTACTTGTCCGTGTTCACCGTCAGGTGGAGAATGGGAAAAGGAAAGGTCCTGAGGCCTCCTGGGGCGTAGAGCGAGCGTGACTGTGCGGAGCGGGCGCCAGGCCCTGCTCCCGGCTCCCTGCACCCGGGTAGGCTCCGTGCGCGCCTCGCGGGGAGCCGAGCTTACCTGGCAGCTCCGTGTCGGACGACTCGCTGGCGGAGTTCTCGAGCGGCTCGCGGGGGTCGGCGGCGCGGGCTAGGTGGAAGGCGGGCCCCATGTCGTGCGGCGGCGGCGGCGGCGGCCGGAGCCCCTCCGGCAGCCGCTCCAGGCTCATGCCCCCCTTGAAGGCGTCCATGGAGGCGGGGACCGCGGCGGGCGCTCCAGGGGCCGGAGCTGGGCGCGCCCGGCAGCCCTGGCTGCGACCTGTGAGGACAAGAGCGCAGCGCCTAAGCGGCCGCCCCCCAGGGCTGCCCGCGCCCGAAACGACGCCGCGCCCGCCCCATGGACCGCCCGGGGCTGCGGGGCCAGGCGGGCGGCAGCGGCAGCGGTTTCCCGCGACCGGGAGCCCGGCTTCGCGCTCCGCGCTGCCCTCCCGCCGCTCGGGCCTCAGCCGCCCGCCCGGCCCCGGTTCCGGCTCCCGATCCGGGGCCGGTTTCTAAGGCTCCGGACGGCGCCGGCAGAGTCTGTCTTAAAGCGACAGCGCGCACGCCAGGTTCCAGCAGTCCCTGCGCCAGGGGTGGTGGGTGGGGTGGGCCTGGGTGGGAGGGGGCTGGGAGGGAAGGAGGGAGCGAACGAGCGAGCGAGGGAGCGCAGGCGGAATCCAGCCGCGAGCCGCCCGCGCAGCCGCGCCCTCTCTGCCGCCCTCCCTCCTTCCCTCCCTCACTGCCTCGCCCGCGCCCTCCCCCCTCCGCAGCCACCTTCCCGCCGCCTCCCCCCTCCCGTGGCCTCGCCGCGCCTCACCCTCCTTCCCCGGTGACACACTGAGTTCTCCCGCGGCCGCACAAAAGAAACGCATCTGGCCTGCAAGTCCCGCGCGGCTCGTGCCCACCTCAAGCCCCAAATGACTTGTTTCGCTCAGAATCAACTCCTGTCTGGGCCGCCTCGAAGTCCCGAGCCCCCGGCAAGAACAGCCCAGGATGAGTGAATGTTCACCAAGGAGGATCGCACCGACCGGGCGCCTGCGAGCCAGCGCCAGGGTGGGGGCAGAGCCCGGGGCTCGTTCTGGCAGCTCCCAGCGGCGTCCTCGTCGAGGGGCCGCGGCCCCTCCTTACCCGGCCTCGTCTCCCGGGACCTGAGCCAGGCTGAGTGACAGCAGCCTGCGCTCTAATGGGCCCCCGGATGCTGCCTCCTAATTAGCTTGGACCCTCTCCCCCAAGGCTTCTTCTCAGGCCTCCCCCTCTGCACCGCAGTCAATTTTCCGGGATTGGGATAGAGCTGATGGCTTCTAATCAGATGAAGCGTTTCTGTTGGCTCCAGGCCGCTGGCGAGTGCAGCAGGAGACCCCAAGAGCCCTGCCAGGCCCCAGAGCCTCTTCAGTAGGGCTGTCTCCCCTTGTTTTGCACCTTCAATGGTCTGACCAAATCCGCCAGGCCCCGGCCTCGGTTGCCACACGATGGGGCTCTGCCCCCTTCAGGGCACGTTCGCAGGGCCTGGGGCCTCACTTTGGCTTCCCAGAGCTTCAGGCACAGGCCTGGCGGGCCAGGTGACTGGAGTTTTCAAGCCTAGGCCAGCAGCCCAGGAAGCCCAGGACCGTCTTTGAGCTTCTCTCCCACACAGTGGTAGCTAAGCTGCAGCACCAGTGGGCACTCTATGAGCACAGGCAAAGACATTCCCCTTCCCACCCCTAAGAATGAGTCCCTCGTTGAATCCTCCTACTTGAGTAAAGTTTGTTGAAGGATTTTGCTTAACTGGTCTTGAGACATCAGAGTCCTGAGCTAATAGGTGACAGCTCGGGTGGTAGGGTGTGACCCTGACCTGTTCCTCTAGCCACAGCTGGACCCCAGGCTGCCCTCTGCCCCTCATCTGTCTGCTCCACCAGACAGAAGTGGCACTGGGCAGGACAGCGGCCTCGGGGGGGGAAGCACTGTGGTAATCTCCAGGCCCAGTACCTCACCCTGGGGCCTAGTGCATCCTCATGTCCTCCTGGGGTCTCTGCTTGGGACTGACTGTGCAAGCTGTCAGGGTCTGGGACCCTCTTCAGTCCCTGCCCTCACCTGGCTCCCTATCAGAGGAAGGCACCCCCGCTGAGCTCCTTGGTAAGGATTTTGAGGGCAGGGGCGTGGGCAGGGTGGAACCAGGCCTGCCTCTTGCTCCCTTGGCCTCAGCCCAAGGCCCCCAGCTCTGGGCCCTGGGGAAAAGGCACAGTTCCTTAGGGCTGGCCCACTCTCACTGGGTGCCTGAGGCCACAGGGGCCAAGGTCTGAGGCTGGGGCCAGAGGGAGGATGCATCCCAGGAGTTGGGGGAGGGCCTCAGTAACTCCAGCCTTTTCCTCCCAAAGGGACATTTCTCCAAGTTGAGACCCCCAGGGTGAAAACAGACTTGGTGTGTACCGGGATGGTGGGAGGGGTACACGGGGGGTATGATTTCCTAGCGTTTGCCCTCAGCCCCATCTTTTACCACATTTTTTAGCTGAATCTCCTGAAGCAGCAGATACCTCCTTTCAAGGAGGTATTCAGGTGCTGCAGCATGCCAGGGAGTGCCCCTTCACACTCCATCTTCCGTTTAGCCACCTTACCCCGACTGGACAGTGTGCCACCCACGCTGCCTGGATACAGACAGGTCACAAAAGCATGCATGTACTCATACGTACTGCATACCCATACACACACACACTGCGCCCACACGGGACTGCGGTGTACAGTCACATATGTGTACACACAGCCAGGCCTCTGGGTCCCAGAACACTGATGCTATTTGCTGCAAAACCTGGCTGACGGGGGTGTGTTCTAAGCCCACCAAGTGTCGGGCCAAGATGGGAAACACAGTGCCCCTCTGGATGGGGGCATGGAATGAATGGTCTGCCTACGGGCATCCAGAGGCTGAGGGTCACAGGCCCCCACTCCCCAAAGGGGCTAAAGAGTCAGGCGTTGCATGGATGGGGACTGTTTTGTGACTGTGCAGCTCTAGCTATTCAGTCTGAGGGGCTTGTATCTCACTGTGGATGCATTTAATGCAGTGATTGAGCACCTGCTGTGTGCCCCTCTGGATCCAAGCCTCTGGCAGTGCTCCAGGCAGTCACCATAATCCCTATGTTTGGAAATCTTAATGCCTGCTGTGTGGATGGAAAGGTGCTCAGACTATTGCCGGTGAAGCTCCACATCCCAGGGGCCCTGAGCCCTAGAGAGGGGCTGAGACTAGTGGGGGCTGCCCAGGGGAGTCTTTTCTGCTAGACCTGGACGGGGCTGAATGAGCAGGGGTGAGGAAGTGATTGATCTAGAGGAGGCCCTGGCCTGATTCTGGGTGTTGGCTGGAGACGGGACCTGGGCGCTTTCTTTTCTTCCTCAGCCACTCGCTCTGCTGGCTGCTATCCCAGGCAGAGTAGGGGCTTCTTGCACACTCATATCACACACACACACACACACACACACGCACACGAGACAGGAGGCAGCTGTCTTTCAGGAGTAAGAGCAGGGGTTCAGTGTTCCCCTGGCTTTGCTGTCTGACCTTAGACAAGGCTTGACCTGCACTGTGTGCCAGTTCCCATCTATGACGTGGGACACAGCGATCCTTGACTGCTGCTTCAGCCTCCACCTCACCTGATGATGTGACATGAAGAGAGAAGGGAAGGGGGCTTCCTGGAGCTGGAACCATGTGCCCCATCCCTCCAGGACACACAGAGCTAGCAATGATTCTGTGACTTTCAGGAAATTTGGGGCTTAGAGTCCTGGCTGGGCTCAGCAGAGAAGCCTGGGCTGTTGTCGGGTTGAAATAATCACCATAGGGGCTCTTCCTGAGACTGGGCTTACAGAAAACAGACTCTGTGCCCAAGAATGGCTTAGTAATTTTATTTGGGAAGGGTGGTTGGAGGGTCCTCACGGAGGGCATCCTTCTACCCGCTCACAGAGGTACCTTGTCCTAATCTTTGCACCAGAATCAAGGGATTTTAGGAGAAGGAAAGGAATGTGCCATGGCTTGCCCCGGGGGCCATCCATGACTCTCTGGGACATTCCAGCCCTAAGCCTCTTAGGCCGTGGAGAAGTTCAAACTAGAAAACCCAGTTTTGGGAGTGCAGCCCGGACCACCTACCTCCTCTGCCAGATCTAACACCCCCTCCCCAATAAAAACTCTTGTTTCTTTGACTGCAAGCAATCTCTGAGTGATGGGGAAAGGGGTGCTCAGGTAGGGGCTGGGAATGATCTCACTGGATCCTTTAGGCTTTTAGGTCCCCAGCCTGTGACTTCCTTTCAGTCGGGATTCCCCAGCCTGTCCTGGTGGGAAGAGCTGAGATGTATTCAGGCAGTATGGCTCAGTGGGGTGCTGATGGGAGCATGAAACTCAGAACTCTCCGTAAGCAGCTGGTAGGGCCCATCGCTCTCCAGGCTCATGGCTCACCGGAGCCCACTGGTCGCTGTATAGTTCCTGAGAATGGCTGAGCCAGGGGAAGAGAAGGCTAGGAAAGTGGCAACGGCTGGTCCCACAACTGGGAAGCAGAGGGTCAGCTTCTGCTGTACACAGCCTCCTCTTTCCAGCAGCTGCTTTCCTGATAGAAGGGCACCCTGAACCTGGCCTGAAGGTCAGCAAAAGCCACCTCTACATCCTAGCGTCCAGGCAGCCGGGTCTGTATGCTCCAGTCCACTTCTTTTCCTTTTCTGAGCAGAGGTGAGGAGTTCGAAAGCAGTCTGAGGAAAAGGCAGGAGGCCAGCAAGTCCGCCTCCTGTGCTGCCCCTGCTGCCTGTAGCTTCTGTCATTACCCTAGACCTGTAGCCTCTGCCAAGTGGACAGCAACCTGAGGTTGCCTCCCTCTGGCCCTGGTGGCTGTCAGAGGCCACTGGGCTGCCAAGAGAATGCCTGAGCCTTGGTTTCTCAGAAAAGTGGATTCAAGTATTTTGATTAAGGGAGTCCCTAAATCGGAAAACCTTGGAACCTGGATTCCGGCCTGGGGCTCCCATTTCTGCGACCCCGGCCACTGGGCCCTCGCTTGACTGCGGTGGAATCGGCTGAGGTTTAGGAGGCTGGTCAATTTCAGAATTCCGAGACCCGGTTCTAGAGAAGCGGCTGTGTGCTCCGGAACCCAGAGTCAACAACCAAACCCTGGAGAAGCGGCGGGAATGTCTTTATTGGATTTTGCGAAGAGCATTTGGGGTTTCTCTCAGGGTAAGGAAAAGCCTGACCGGTGGCGGCTCCGGCAGGCCGCTTTGGGCTGGGGGCGCCTCCAAGCACTGCGGTGGGACGTCGGGGTGCGCGGCGAAGACAGCCGGGGCTCCGGCCGACGTCTGTTGCTTTCCTGCGGCACAGCTGCCCGAACAAACGAACGAACGAACGAATGAAGCGGTTTCGTTTAGGAAAAATACCCTCTTGACGCGAAGCTTAGGCCGAAGTCCCCGCGCGTGCAGAGGGGCCAGCGCTTCCGCTCGTTCTGGGGCCCCCATTCCTGGGTGCTGCGGGGAGCGGCGGGCGGCCCTCTCGCTTGCCCTTTCTCCCAGAGGTCCCCAGCGGTCCGCGCCACCACGAGGGGCTGCGAAGGGCGTCCAGGGCTGTGCCCTTCGCAGGGCTGGGGCCCGCACCCCCGAAACTCTTGCCCTCTTAGGGTGCTCAGGGCTAAAGCATGGCGTGGGTCCACCGGTTAGGTGAGGTAGCGCCTGACGATGGCAGTTGTGATTGTGCGCTGGGCGCAGGAATGAACTCCTGGAGCTGCCTTGATGGCGCCTGGCCTTCGCGATGTGCTCAGTCCCGCGCCACCGGCTGGACCCCACCTACTCCCGGAGCAAACAGCGCGCAACTCGGCCACCACCTCCTTGCGCCCCAACACTGCGGGGACCCAGCGCCCCTAGCCCAAAGACTCTTACCTGACCCGGACTGCGCGGCGCGTGCGGCTCCTCGGCTCCGGGCTCGCTCGCCACGGACTCTGGCTTAGGTTTGGACTCTGGCTAGGGCTCCGGATCCAGCTGCGTCTCCGGCTCTGCGCGCAGCTTCGGCCCCTTCTGGTTCGCTACATCCCAGCGTGCAAGGACGCGGCTGCCGCAGCTCGGCCCGCTCCTCCCGCTGCCCCGCCGCCGCCCGTCGCCCGCGGGGAAGGCGGGGACACTAGCTGGGGAGGCGGGAAGGGGGGAGGGGAAGCGAGGCTTTCGCAGGGACCAGCGCGGAGGGGACGGCGCGCAGTCCCGCCGGCTAGGGGTCCCGGCCTCCCTCGGGGCGCAGGCAGGGGTCTGCGCGGCTCGTGGCCCGGGCCCTAGGCCGTTGAGCGCGCCCCGGGACTGCGCGCGCGGAGGCGGGGCCTGGCCGCATGCGGACGAAGTCTCTGCGAGTCCCGGCCTGGCGCCCGCAGGCTTTCTCTCCCCGGGCTCAGTTTCCCACCTGACACGTGAGGGGCTGAGCCCGATCTCGGTTTAGTCGGGGTCTGGTCGGAGTTTCCCCACGTCCCGCTAGGTGACGGTTGAGCCGGGGTTGTGAGAGTCGACCTTTCCTCGTTTCTGCTCAGCCTGCGGGAGGGAGCTGCTCTTGCATATTGACAGGGGGAGTCCGCTGCGCAGAGCTTGGCAACCAAGGGAAGTTGAGGACAGACTCTAGAGTTTCTCTGTGTATTGGGGGGGGGGGTTACTAGGGAGGGACAACCTCCCGATCTGCTCTGCTTGGAGGATTCTCCCCCCACCCCTTCCTCCTCAGGGGTTGGGCTGTTGAGGAAAGGAGAGACCAACCCCACAAGGACAGACTTCTGAGGCCCCTTGTCCAGCCCCTTGCCTGCACACCCTCCAGCAGTCGTCCTGCTTGGCCTTTCCACAGGGGAGGACTCAACCTATGTGACCTGGTTGGTGGCTATCCCTGGCTGGTGGCTCCTGGGAGATGGACCGGACTGAGGGGAACTGGGTTCCAACCGCAGACGCCTGGGTTCTTCACCCATGGCCAGATATCCCGCGTGAAGCCTTGTGCCGGAAACCAATTGGACAAACAGGCTCCCGCTTCCCCCAAGTGCCCAGTCTGAGCCTGCTGCTGCTGGGGCCACGGGATGGGGTACAGCGTCGGCGGGCAGTCGGTCTGGGACTACCCCGGGGGACAGGAGCACCTGAGCCTGCCCCCGACGGCCAAGGGACTCAGGGCTGCCGCTTTGGCTCAAGGTGCCGGGAGATGGCAGTGCGGCGGCCGGGCATCAATGTTTCATGAGGTGCCGTCACCGGCTGCGCCTCCCTGCCTGGTTCTCTCTGACAGCTGCTGCAGGAGAGGCCACGGCCCCCTGCGCCCGCCCTGGCACCCTCTGGCCCTCGCTTCCAAGGCTACCCGGCCGGCAACGCGGAGACCCCGGACGCCCTCCTAACACCCAAAGCCGGAAGCCTGCCGGACCAAGGCTCGCAGAGGCCGCGGCACTCGGGCCCTCAAGGCGGCCCCTGCACCCTGTCCTGCTGTTGCGGGAATCCACAGCCTCCCCTCGACCCTCAACAGCGGGAGCACCTCTTTGGTGGGTGTGTGGGGCTCGGTGCACACAGGATCGTAAGGGTGAAGGCTGAGTCCCTGACACCCCCGATTTCAGACTTGGAACTCAGTCTCAAGGCTTGGACCCTGCCCTTCAGGAATTCTAGCTTCTGCTTCTCCCGCTGCCACGAGTTTGTCTGTTTTATGTGTGAAACTGGTTTGTTGGCCAGTCTGGGCCCGTGGGCTGCTAACCTGAGATGCTACCGACCTTGTCTCAGGCAGCCTCCTTCCACACCCTGGGCGCCTGGGCATCTTTGGGCATAAATGTAACCGCTGGGCCCTTACTACGTATGGAGGGCCAGACATTTGTCTAGCTGCGGTGGCATTCACTCTGGTGCTTGCGCTGGGAAATCAAACCTTTCTTCTCCTGCACAGCAGCGATTTTCTGCGTTTTGTTCTCAGTGGTGATTAGGCCCATGAATGTGATTCTCTGTAAGTCCTTGTTCCCAGGCGGAGCCTGTGGTGTCAAAAAGCTGCCTCTGAGACCCGATGGTCAGAGTTGGAGTCTTGTCTGTCTTTTACTAACTGTGTGGCCTTGGGCAAATCACATAACATCTCCCGGCTTCAGCTTCCCTACCTGTGAAATGGGAGAATAATAAGAGTTTTCACTTCATCGATAAATCTAGGAGATGGTGGAGTTGAGGGGTGTGGTCTGGTGTAAGGGTGGACAGCAGGCTCAAAGTGGTGATACCTGCCGGGTAGCTTTGCTCTTTAAAAGAGTTTGCTCTCATTTTTGTTTCCTTCTTTCCCCAGGGTGGTCACGTTGGTTGAATCAGGCAAGAGGAGGTTCATTCTCTGATTTAGCAGACCTGCTTCTCATCCCCTGCTTAGCTGCTTGGAAGTTTTGGATCAGGGAAGCTGAGCAGGCAGGTCAGGTGGGGTGGAGTGGGATCAGGGCCTGAAAGCCCAGAAGTTCTTGGTGAACTGAAGTAGGTTAAAAATGTTTTTTATGATCATATTTTCACTTCTTCCAAAAAGAATTTTTCACATTTTCCCTTTAGATTTTGACATCTTGGGGGCATACATATTTCTACTTTAAAGGTAGAGGAATCAGGCATCAGAGAGAGGAAGGTTAGAGTTGGATCTACCAGGAACAGAAGTGACACAATCCTTGTACCTTAGTATCAGTTTAGCTTTAAGCTTCCGGGTACCTAACCAAAAAAGGTCAACAGAATTGTCTGATGCATTTGCTTTGTCTTTCCTTCCAAACTGACATGCTTCTTCTAGTCCAAAGTTTTTCTCCGTAGTACAAAACTCTGAGCTGAATTTGTCACATGAATTCACACTAAACATAATGGGCAAATGTCTTCCGCCACAGTTATGCAGAAAGGCATAACGATTCTTCAAGCAGTATTTCTTCTTTCAATATCTAGTAAAAGCAGGGAGAATGTCCTTTCCCTTCATAGCTCTTATTTCAATAGTATTGAAATCAGTATTTATGTAATGATTGATTAAAACCTATTGCCCCTACCACCTGTAAGCTCCTCGAGAGCAGGGCTGAGCCTCTCTTGCCAACCACAGGACCCTCCCTAGGGGCGGGGCAAAGGAATTTGGCTATGCTGATTGGCTGGGTGCAGCTTGCAAGCTCACTGCTGAACCAATCAATTTGTGGGGAAGAGTGGGTCAGGGCTGTGGCTGGCCAGGCTAGGGTCACAGGCTCCACCCCAGAAGGATGGGACAGGGCGCACCACCGTGTTAGGGACTACTCATCATACTCCCTCCAAAATACTGGCTGCTGTCCTGCAACAAGTCCTCTGAGGTGCAAGTGGAGGGGAATGGGTTAGTTCCCAAAGAAGTCCCTGCCCTGTGAAGGTTCTCAGAGGGCTGCTGATGGTGTTGGTAAGAATTTCACTCCAGTGTGGTGGGGAGGCACTGGCTTTGTTGAGAGTCTGAAGTCCATCAAGATTGTTCCTGCATTCATCTATGGGAAGAGGTAGAGGGCTACCAGAAAGTCTGAGGGCAGGCTCAGAGTCTACTGACCCACATATAGGGATGGATCATTAGATCAAGGAAGGGCATCTATTTGCACTCCCTTTTTCATCTGTGAGGAGGGAATTAGAGGCTCTAAAGGTAGAGAGGAACCCCTAGGATCAGGTAAGAGATTAATTACTTTGAGCATTATTATATTGCACTTTGAGCTTCCTGGCAGCCAAAGCAAAAATAGGAACCATTTGGGCATCTCAAGTATTTTTTTCACTGAAGACCTATCAGCATTTATATGGAATAATGGAAAGAGCCCTGGTCTGGAACCTTCCTGTTAAGTCAGCAAAAGTTTAGAGAGCACATATTCTGTGCCTGTGATTGCACACACACAAAGACTGATATCTCCTGCTCATTTGGGTTGAGCCAACGAGGCAGACACAGCCACCCATAACGATATTTGGAGCACAGTGCTGGAGAGGAAATCTGCCTGGTGTTGAAGGGCCCTGAATGACATACAGGCTTTGAGTTTGCCTGGAACAGTTCTCCCCCTCTCCCCTCCTACTGTGGAATAGCACTGGAACAGGTGGTAAAGCATAGAATGGGGGAAGAGGAAGTTGGAGTATTAAGTGGGAAGCAGATACCACAGGGCTTCACAATCCTTGTTAGGAGGATGGGATGTTCTCCTGAAGGCAAACAGGAGCAGGTGAAGAGTTTAAACAGTGAGAGATCTGGTCAGATTTATATTAGAAAGATCACTCCCTCTGGGGAGTGGAGGATGGATCTGAGGAGGTGATATAGGAGCAGAATACTGCAATAGCATTCACTCGGCCACTTCATCCATCTCTTTCTTGGTCCACCAGTCTATCCATCTGCCTGGAGCACAGGAGGCTACAGCTTGGCTTGGGAAATATGAAGGTGAGAAGTTGAGGCCCCTGCTTTCTGGAGCTGCCCTTTAGAGGGCCTCAGTTTACCCTTCTGTATGCCTGGTCTGTGTCTCTCATCCTCACAGGCTCTGTGGCTTGTGCTTCAGGAGCCTTCCAGGTGTCTGCTGCTGCTGGGGAGACAGGGCGTTCAGGGCCCGAAGGGGCACAGCCACTGCCGCAAACAGACCATCTGGGGAACCAGCGCAGTGAGCAGCCCTGTCGGAAGCTTTTAAAATAATTACCCCTGCCTCCTCTGGCTGACTGGCTGAGGGCAGCCTATTAGCCCTGAGTTGGAAATTCTGAATCGTTTCATGGCGATTGAAAACTCGATTGGAGGCCAGGAGGGAGCTGCCCATGAAATATTGATGCTCCCTCAGTGTTGCGGGGCTGCCCGCCTCAGGTGGGAACCTTGGATGCATAGAGCTGGTGGCTGCAAAGTCACTGCCATTTCCCCTGGGCTCCTCAGGCTGACTGCCCCGTGGGGAGATGGGAGTGTGTTTTGGTGCAGAGTCGTGATGGTTGTTTGGGGACCTGCACCTCTAATTCTTCTCTCTAAGCTATGGCCCCCAGCACTCCAGCCCCACTTCCAGGGCTGAGCGGGTTAGAACCTGGGGACTTGAGATATCCTGTGTGTTCACTTTTGGCCCAGGTTCTCCTCGGCACTCAAGGCTCATCTGGAGGCAGAGTGGGTGGGAATCCCAGTTCTGCCCCCTTATCATTGTGAGCCTCACTTTCTCAGCCGCTCAATGGGAGATGCCTAGCAGGGCTGTGATGTGTAGGGATGGCCACATGTGCAGGGCCTGGCCTCAGCCACAGGCTCGTGAGCTCATCAGGAGCAGCCCTTGGTAGGTCCTGGAGTCAGCTCAGGGCTGGCTACAGGAGCCCCTGCTGGATCCCCAGGGCTTTGTGGTCCCTTCTCCCCTGTGGAGTGCTTTGAAGCATTTTGTGTTTCCCCCCTCTGCAAAGCCTATGTAAATACTAGTGCTGAGAAGGTGCTTGCTGGCCTGGCAGGCACCTCTGATGGGTGAGGTGCCCTGAGGTCTTGGTGCGGGACCCCGCATGGCCAGCCCAGGCCTCTGCTCATTGAGGTGAACCTCTGCCATGGCAGAGGAACCTGGTGATAATGCCTGGCTGCCTGCCCTCAGAACCGCCCAGGGCAGCAGGAGAAAGACTTCTGCTGTTTGAGACCTTGACTTGCCAGTCATTATTCTCATTGTGGGAGGTGGTATTCACCCATTTTACAGATTAGGACAGTGGAGGCTGTACGCCATTCCATTTGTCAACAGGCAATTCATCGGGCAATTTCAATAATACCCACTCCATGTGCTGGCACTGTTTGGGGTGCTGGGGACTCAGGGGTCATAGACAGTCTTGGTGCAATCCTTCATGAGGGATTGGATCTAAAGATGAATGCATCTTTAGAAGTGGGGCAGGTTAGGGGCTGTGGGAGACAGAACAGGGGCAGCAAACCTAACCTAGGGGTCAGGGCAGGCTTCCTGGAGAAAGTGAACTTCCCCCTGAGGTGTGGGTGTAGCAGGAGTTTGCCCTGGAGCTGGGATAGGGGCAGGGACGTGACAAAGCTAGTGAAGGGCAGGCTCAGCCTGGATGTTCTTATCCACCTGAGGAAGGGCCACAGCCCCCTGTATCCCTCTTGCCCCACTTGCCACGAGGAGCGGCATAAAGAGCTACCAAAAAGGCCTCCACGACTCCAAAGTGCTGGGTTCCTGGCCCCTTGGGACTCTCTGGGCTTTATTTTCTTCATGTGAAAAACAAGAAGTTGAATTACTTCTAGCAGAAGGGTGCATTTTTCAGATGAAACTTTACCAGGACTCCTAAATAGATGAATGCAGTGCTGCTCTGATTGAGGGTAGGTGTAGAAGTGGGCTCATGTGCCCTCCCCCCACGTTCCTTTCTGGCCCTACAGGCACCTCGAGGAGCCCCAGGGCTCCCTGGGCCACAGTTTGCAAGCTGCAGAGTAAGGAGCCTCTCCACGAGGCTTTCCAGCCCGTCTCCGAGGGTCCTGGACCCTGGGGGTACCGAGGTGTAGCCTTCCATCCTGATGGAAGAACCTCCATGGGTCAGCTGTTCCTTGCTCCTTTAAAATTTCCTGTTAGCTGTTTGTGATTCAAGCCAGCAAGCACCAATTAAATACCTACTGGATCCACGTAGAGGGCATGCTGCTTTTCTAACACCAGCTGGATGCTAGGCCTGTGTGGGGCTCTTTGTGTCAGGGCGTTTCCTCATCACAACCAGCTGTCAGCCCGCTTTATAGATGAGGGAGAGGAGAACTTGGAAGAGGCTCCGCGACTTGCCCAAGATGACGAGTGATAGTAGCAGTAACACCAGCTCCTGTGGATTAAGGCCCAGGTGTGTGCCGGGGCTTTGCCAACATCTCTCTGTGCATGAGCCCCTTTTGTTCTCAGAGCAAATCTGTAAAGCAGGCACTGCTTCCATCCCCAGAAATCAAACAAGTGCAGGCCTAGAGAGGCGAAGGATGTGGGCCTGGGCCCTGGACTCTCTGTCCCCCGAGCCTCCCCCTCTGTCCTGCCCTGCGCCGTGGGGTCTGAAGTAGCTTCCTGTGTGGCTCCAGGCTGATGAGCTCTCTCCCTCGGGGTTCCCACTGTGCGTATAGGGAAACCGAGGCCTAGAGACTCAGTCTGCTCAGAACCTCTCTGTCCTCTGGGCCCTCCATCTGGCACAGGCCTCCATCTGTCTGCTCCCTGGCACTGACTGTGAAATCTGAGGCTGGCCTCTCTGCAGAGTACCTGCCTTTTTGGAGGCTGCCTGCCCAGCTGGCGGCTTTGATCAGGGCACACTGGCCTTGGCTGGCTGGGTGGCACCGTCTTGAGTTCAGGACACGTGGAGGTGGTAAGCCAGTGGCAGCTGCCGCCTCTCCTTCCCTCTCCTTGCGTTGGGCTCTGGCTCACACTCAGCCTCCTCAAGGCAAACCTGGAGTCCTCACAGGCTCCCCCTCCCGCCCTCTCCCAGACACCTCAAACTCACTGCCACTAGGTGTGACTGTCTGACTGACAGGGCCCACACGCGGTTCCTGCCCTGGGGGGCACGCATGAGACTGAGGATGGGGTGGCATTTCAGGCAGGGTGGCACGAGGCTGGACTTTCGGTGGACGGAGAGACTCCATCCCGGTACGCTTGCAGCTGGGGCCTCGGGGCTGCAGAACGTGGGGACCCCCGCCGAGCCCCAGGGGTGACGCTTGTCTGCGCACAGAGCCCAGATCCCCGCCGCGGAGGCAAACACAAAGTGAGGGACGAGTCCTGACAAATGTTTGCCAAGTCCCTGGCTGACTTGGAAGTCAGGAGTGAGCTTGTTTGGCAGAACAAAGGGGAAAGCAGCCTCCAGAGGGCCATAAATAGGAAGGAGGAGCAGTGCAGCCTGACGGCTCCACGGGACCTTGTCCCGGCTGTGTTCTCCACCGACGGAGACCTCCATTCTCGCACGCTTTGGACCGGTTGGCCAGGGCCTGGACCATTGGTGGCAGCCTTCTTGCCCCCTGAGCTGCGTCTCCCTGGGAACCCCTAGGTGCTGGGTCATCTGAGAGGGCCTGGGTAGGCTGGGAGGTCAGTGTGACTGGCACATCTCAAGGTCCCCCTTCCTCTAGGAACCAGGAAGTTTGGCTATAGTCAACAGTGGTAAGGCTTCCAAGGAGGCAGAGCTGGTCTGGCACTAGACTCTGGGAGCTTGTGGTACTTGGATATACCCAGGCTGGAGGGGGTCCAGCCCTCTCCCCGCCTCCAGGAGCGTGCAAGGTGACCTCCCTCTCTCTGCCCACGGTCTTCAAAGGAGGAGGGCAGAAGCAAAGAGGTACAGGGTGGCCAGGCAAGGCACTTCCCCTACTTGGGCCTCAGGTTCCTCAGCTTACTGTGGGATCCTTATACTTGGCCAGCCCCGTACCCCTGGGTCACTGTGGCCGACAGGTGAAGTAGAGCGGGCCTGCGGATCAGAGAAGGCTCTCTAGAGCAGCTAATTTTTGTACTGGCTCTTGAGACATGGGCAAGATTTCCTCCAGAGCAGATGGGGAAGCTGTATGGGCAAGTGGACAGGATAGGTGAACACATGCAGGCAGGGGATGTGGGGAGCGTTTGGGAAGCTGTAAGTTTGGTTTAGTTGAGGGTGGCCGAGCCTGAGTGCTTATGGGGCTGTGATGGGAGCTGGGCTCTGAATGCCAGCACAAGGGATCCCCCAGGGGAAGGGGGCGCCCCTGAGGGTGACTGAGCTGGGAAGAGGCCAGAGCAGGGCTCTGCTCTAGGATGGTGGGCAGGGGGCAAGAGACAGTTGAGTCAGGTCTGAGTGAGGGGTGGGAGATGGACTACAGAGGGCCCTGGCTTTCTTCTCTGGGCTGGGGAAGGAGGTGCTGGAATTGGGGTGGGGGGGAGGCCAAACCCCTGCCTTCACTCCAGTGATCTGGCTGACTTCACAGTACTGAGCTCCTTTCTGAGTGGAGGCAGCTCGGGAGCCCTGGGCCCTGGATCCCTGGGGTCTGGATCCCTGGGCCCTGGATCCCTGGACCCTGGATCCCTGGGCTCTGGATCCCTGGGCTCTGGATCCCTGGGCCTTGGATCCCTGGGCTCTGGATCCCTGGGCTCTGGATCCCCGGGCCCTGGATCCCCGGGCTCTGGATCCCTGGGCCCTCGATCACTGGGCTCTGGATCCCCGGGCCCTGGATCCCTGGGCTCTGGATCCCTGGACCCTGGATCCCTGGGCTCTGGATCCGTGGGCTCTGGATCCCTGGATCCCTGGCCTCTGGATCCCTGGGCTCTGGAACCCTGGATCCCTGGGCTCTGGATCCCTGGATCCCTGGCCTCTGGATCCCTGGGCTCTGGATCCCTGGCTCCTGGATCCCTGGGCTCTGGATCCCTGGGCCCTCGATCGCTGGGCTCTGGATCCCTGGACCCTGGACCCTCGATCCCTGGGCTCTGGATCCCTGGACCCTGGATCCCTGGACCCTGTATCCCTGGGCTCTGGATCCCTGGACCCTGAATCCCTGGGCTCTGGATCCCTGGGCTCTGGATCCCTGGGCACTGGATCCCTGGACCCTGAATCCCTGGGCTCTGGATCCCTGGGTCCTGGATCCCTGGGCTCTGGATCCCTGGGCCCTCGATTGCTGGGCTCTGGATCCCTGGACTCTGGATCCCTGGACCCTGAATCCCTGGGCTCTGGATCCCTGGGCTCTGTATCCCTGGACCCTGGATCCCTGGGCTCTGGATCCCTGGACCCTGAATCCCTGGGCTGTGGATCCCTGGACCCTGAATCCCTGGGCTCTGGATCCCTGGGCCCTGGATCCCTGGACCCTCGATCCCTGGGCCCCACACCAGAGGGCTGGCCTGAGCTCCAAGTGCCTCCCTCTGCCTCTCCACGCCCATTGAGTTTGTAGCCCCTGTACCCAACATTCTCCAAGGATCCCACACCAGGGGCCCTCAGGAAGGGGAGAGGTGGCCATGAGGCCTGGTGGATGAAATCTAGATGCTAACCCCCTTCCTGGGTTCTTTCACAGGCCCACCCAGAGTTATCATCCAAACTTCCCTGGCTGTGCTTCTACCTTACTTTGGGGTTGGGGCCGGGGGCCTCAGGGCCTAAGAGGGGAAGGGACTCACCAGAGTCATATATGCTCCTTCATTCAGCAACCTGTGGGGCCCCTACCTGGCCAGGGGTCCCTCTGTGGCAATGGTGAGGCAATGGAGAAGCCCCCTTCAGCCTTCAAGGAGGGGAAGAAGGGACTTGGGTGGTAGCTGGGCTGCAGCGGGTAGGGGAGCTGCCTTGGTTCACTGAAGGCTGTTGGCTCACCCTGTTGGGGGCATGGAGAAATGCAGGGCCCTGGCCTTTCTGGATTGGGGCTCTGGGTCCATGTGTCTGGGTCCCTCGCTGCCCTTTCACGCTTCTGTTTCTCCCTCCACTCTCTGGCGGCCCTGGGGCAGGGCCATGCGGCAGGAGAGTGGGAAGAGGGAAACAAGGTTCCTTTTACCCCACCTGACTCTTTGCTCCAGTGTGGACTGTTTGACTAGTGCGTCTGATGCTAAATCTCTTGACTTCAGTCTCCATTCCCCACCCGGATTTGGTTTTTTATAAAAGTTTTATCGTATGTATTTTAAATTAAAAAAAAAAGGCCATCTCAAAGGTTGGGCTGATGGAATGGTTCAGTATTTTGATTTTGGTGGTGATTTCATGAATCTACACATGTGAGAAAATGAGAACTACACATGCTTTATAGCAGTGTTAGTTTCCTAGTGTTGGTGTTGTACTATAGTAATGTAAGATGCAACCATGGGGGAAACGGGGAGGGGCTCACAGGCCTGTCTGTACTATCTGGGCAACTTCCAGTGAATCTGTATTATTCCAAAATATAATGTTTTAAAAAAAGAAGCCAGGTTGGGGTTCTACTTGGGGGTGGGTGGAGGGTATGTCCCTGCAGAGCACACAGCTGTTGGGGGACCCTTGGAAAGGATGGAGGGCGAGGGTCCAGGGCTTTGGAAGGGGAGATAAGAGTTGCTGGGCCAGGAAACTAGGAGTGCACTCTGAACCATGCTGGAGCCCATCCAGGGCTGTGGCTGATGGACCCACAGGCTTCGGGTGGCTGCAAGCACGGTCTTAGGGGAGCCTGGTGCAGCTGGGCTGAGCTGGGAGCAGGGAGGAAAAAGCACGTAGTTTTGCCTCCAAAGTACCTCGGAAGCAAGGGCCTGGGTGTCGTCTGAGAAGAGGAGAGGCACATATGGGGTGTCTGTGCTGTGAGGTGCCTGGGTTGCCCAGCAGTGGGTGACTGCCTCCAGGCCTGGGGTGGCTGTGGCACCAGCGGGGCTCTGGAGATGCCAGGGCTGCATTCGGGCACCTGGTTCTGATCTCTTGGACGCCTTTGAGAAGCAGGTCTGCGGTGGGCACAATGGTCTGGCCACATGGATCTACTGGAGGGCAGGCTCTCTGGTTCCACGGGGGCAGCTCTGAGTGAGCCAGATTCTTGGGCATTCACCCTGCTGTACCCTCATCACCTGCTTTCTTGTTCAGTCTCCTCCAAGACCCTATTCTCCCTGTCGTCCTCTGCTGTGATCCAAGAGCATTTCCCCCAAAGCAGTCTAAACTGATGTTGTTACCTGGCCCACACCCTTTACCTGCCGTGGGCCGCACCTTTGGCACCTTTAGCACTAGGCTGGGGCTGCCCAGCCGCCATTCAAGGCTCTTCTAAGTGGAGGCTGGTCCACTTTTCCTCTCAGCCTCTGCTGCTTGGGCCCGGCTGTCCTTGCCGCCCCTCCATGGGGCTCACCTGCTACGAATTACCAGCCATTAATTGACTAGGGAATGGTTTCCTTCTCCTTCTCTTTCTCTTGGCAAACTCCTACTCACTTCTTCAGGCCCAGCCCAGAGACCCATCTTCTGAGTAGCTCCTCCAGCCCCGCTCCCCGACCATGCCTGTATCTACTGTCCTGCTCCCTTGGCACCATCTCCGAGTTTTGCACTTCACATATCCTGAATCTGTAGGCTTGTTTTTGGCCACAGACTGTGGACTCCCTGGGTGTCACGACTATATCTTTCTCCATTTCTGTAACGCTGTCCCCTAGCCCCAAGCACAGTGGCTCATGTTAGGAGCCCAGTAAGGTTTGCCATACATATGGGGCCGGGGCTTGGGCCACCATCATTCAGGTGAGGCTGACATGAAGGTTTCAGGCTTCCAGAGCATGGCCAGTCTAGGAAAATGAGCCGTGAACACTGGCATCTTGACTACTTTTGCTGCTGGGACGTCCAGACACCCAGTTTGAAGACTGTCCCTATCTGCTGCGCTCCTTCTACGTGTCCCGTCCTGCAAGGTTAGGGACTGATTGCACCGGCCATTTAACGGATGAGAAAACCAAGGCCCAGAGGGAGTTACCGCCCCAGGTAGCAAGGGGAGGAGCTGGGATTCAGAACTGGTTGCTTGACGGAACAGTCTTTCTCTACCCCATATTTTTAACCATTACATAATGCTGGAAAGTTCAGGGTGGTGAGAATGGTAGATCCCCAGCCTCAACCTGGGTGTGAGTCTGGGAAGCTGTCCTAGCCCCAGGCCCAGCAGGAAGCACCAGGTTATGCTGGGGGAGGAACCCCAAGACACCCCTCCTGATGTCAGTGGCTTTTGGGATAAGGGATCCAGAGTGTCCTGATGGGGCTACCTAGTGGTCTCAGGAGAAGCCCAGTCCCAGCGCTGTTGTCGTGTGGCTGCAGCACAGTCAGGGCTGCCCAAGGGCCTGGCTCTTCACATTTACTGCCGGGCTCAGGAATTCCTTGTCCACCCCAGATCTGGGCGTCTGGGGCACAGCTGCCTGGACTGGGAGGCACACTGGGGTTATCTTGATCTCCAGAGGAGGTGGGATCTGCTCGTGGAGTTGCCAGGGAAGGCTTTTTGTCTTGCCTGCTCTCTCCTTCCGGCCCCTGATAAAGGGTCCCAAACACAGGGCCGTAAAGGTAGCCATAAAAGCAGAAGAAATGCTGGCGCAGCTGGCTTATCAAAGCTCATCTCAGACACCAGCCAGGTTTCCCTACTTCAAGTTTATTTCTCCTCCTCTGCTTTCTCTCAGAAGGTGTCTCGTAAACAGCTAAGAGGGTCATTTATAAATGTCTCCTGCCTTCCCCGCTCGGCACAGACGCTGCCGCTTTGCCCTTTCTATTCCTCCAGGTGGTAAAGGGATGGTCCCGGCACTCCCTTCTCCCAGGGGCCGGCAGAGATGAGAAGTGGAAGACTGAGGGATCCCCGCATCCCCGGATAGGGGTTAGGCTCCCAAAGGTGAGTGATGGTGACGTCTTTGACCCTGGTTCTGCCAACACCTCCTCTGCGACTCCCATCAAATTGATGGGGGAGGGGTCGAGCTGACCTCTGGGAAGGGGCACCTTGCCGTGGGCTGGCCTCGGTAGTTGACCCCCATCACGGAATCCATCCTATGGCATCAGAGCTGAAGGGACTTTCGAGACTGCCTTGTATAAGTCCCTCCCGATTCCAGTGAGGCCCAGGGAGGGGTGGCACTTCCCTGGGGTCTCAGAGCAGTTAGAGGTGGAGCCAGGGGCGGGATGTGGGTCTCTGCCTCCTGGTCGATGTAGGGGAAGCACAGCCTTCTAACCACAGCAGCCATCATCCCTTCTGCTTGTGGACGTGTTTCAAGATGCAGAAGGCTTCGATGGTCCCCACTTTGTCTGATCGTGGCAGTGACTCTTTGGGCAGAGAGCATAATTCCCATTTTACAGATCGATACTGGGTGACTAGCTTGCCTGGAGCTCTGTTAACCACAACACAGCTGTGTTCTCTCTTTGCCCCTTCCATTTCGCACAGGGGTTTCCTTGTTGAGTTTCTTCTCATTCATTTCCCAGAGAGGTTCATGGTCATTAAAACACAGCCCTTAACACCCCAGTCCTCCCATTCTAACCTCCTGTCAAGGCCCCAGCTTCATAGCCCTGAGACGAAGCAGAGGCAGTCTCCTAAGCCTTTTCCCCTTCCTCACTGGGGGTGCTTGGCTTCCTGCCAGCTGGGGGGCTTGCGAGTGGGCTTGGGTGAAGCCCCCCAGATGGTGAAAGGCACTGAAGACCCTGGGCCATGGCTGAGAGGCCCCCAGCTGTTGAAGGTACGTAGGTAGGTGGGTGGGTAGTTAGGTAGGTGGGGGTGGTCCGAGGGGGTGTGAGAGGAGCCTTGGCGGTGGGAGCACGAATCTCGTCTGAGTTCCTGTCTCCCTGGCGGCAGCGCAGGGCTTGGCATGCAGCAGGCTGATTGCACAAATTAGCCCAGCCTCAGGTGGCCAGGGTAACTGCACCCGTCTTGGCCAGAGCTGGGCTGTCTCTGTGCTGTATCCTTTTTTTTTAAAGGATTTTTTTAAAATGCAATTTTATTAATTAATTAATTTGTTTATTTATTTTTGGCTGTCTTTGTCTTTGTTGCTGCATGTGGGCTTTCTCTAATTACGATGAATGGGGGCAACTCTTCGTTGCGGTGCCCGGGCTTCTCATCATGGTGGCCTCTCTTGTTGCGGAGCACGGGCTCTAGGCGCACGGGCTTCAGTAGCTGTGGCACATGGGCTCAGTAGTTGTGGCTTGCGGCCTCTAGAGTGCAGGCTCAGTAGTTGTGGCACACAGGCTTAGTTGCTCCACGGCATGTGGGATCTTCCTGGACCAGGGCTCGAACCCGTGCCCCCTGCACTGGCAGGCAGATTCCCAGCCACTGCGCCACCAGGGAAGCCCTGTGCTGTATCCCTTTCTGTGAAAAGGTAGCTGTGTATTATGTCATATCTGTTTGGAGCCCACCCCGGCCCCAGTCAGGTCAGGGTGTCTCCACGTTGGTTGCTCCTCAACACAGCAGCACTTGGAGGGTTTTGCTCTCTGCTCATCCATCTCTTGTACGGCACTGGGAGCTGATTCTGCATTTCTGCTCTTCCTGGGTTATCACTGTCCAGAGCTGATTCCTTCATGTGGCCTGATGTGATACATGAGCAGTCCTCTGAAAATAGGGACTCGATTCCTTCGTTCAGGAGAAGACAGAGGCTTCCCGTGCTTGGGTGACTTTGCTGGGGTGGCCCAGAGGGCTGGCAGCAGTGCCAGGGTTCTAATCCTGGCCTCAGTGTCTCTTCTTTCCCCCTGTTTCTTGTTCTTTCCTGGTAAGACTTGCTGAGTGTTGAGGGGAATGGGCAGCATGCAGGCTGCCACGGTGGAAACCCTTGTGAGGCCTGGGGGAGGCCCGGGAGCAGAGGTAGGGGCCCTTGTGTCTGCCTGGTGCCTGTAATATATTTGAATTATCTCCGCAGATGAGCCCTGATTTAGCAAACAGTCTAGAGTAAACCTCAGCTGGAAGACAAATACAATTGACACTGGGTTTGAGTGGTTCAAAGGTTATTGACACGAAACTGTCGGTTTTGTTTAGCCAAGGGACTGTATTTATGACGGGTGATACGGCAGTGCCATCTATAACTTGCCAGCAGTGAGGCTGACGTCGGACCAGAGACAGCCTATTTACACTGAGCCTGGAGTTTAGTTTCCCTGCTGGGAAATGCAAAGGCACTTTGATTCTTGGCCAAGTTGCTTTATGGGTTGCCGTCTTAGGTCTGGTGTCATAATTTGGGTTATCAGTTAACCTTGTTGGGGATGGACAGCATCACTGAAGAGAATTGTTTCCTGGGTGTGTGCAGCTGGGTGAGCTGGGGTAGGAGAGGTCGCTGGGGCTCTTTGGAAGGACCAGATCAACGGGTTTCACTTTGACCCCTAATTTAAGGCCCACATACACAGGAGTAGCTACTCTGAGTCCCTGATTACTTCCTGCGTCTCCTGGATGCTGTGGTTAGTTTAGGAAAAAGGAACTGCCGCTCAGTGTTGCACTGAACAGATGCTTTTGTCTGCAGTGTTAGACAAGGAAGCGTTACAGACACAAACTTCCTTGAAGAGAAATGATCCCAGGAATGAGCAAACTGTGGAAGGAAGGAGCCGTGGCCAGAGCTGACAGAGGAATGTGTGGGGAGGCTTTTTGGAAAGGAGGAGGCAGTCTGTATCAAGAGCCTGAACATATGCTTCTCTTGTGACCCATTCATTCCACTGCTGGCAATCCATCCTGAGGAGATCAGCATAGATGTGGAGAAACATTCATGTGCCTAGGTGTTTACTGCAGTGTTTTTTTATAACAGCGCGAAAGGGGAAATAACTTCAACAATAGGGGATTTCTTTGGCATGTTAATAAAATGGAATACTGTACGTTGATTCAAATTGATGCATATAAAGAATTTTTAATGACTTGTCAAAATGATTCTAGGTAGAGGAAGGGAACATTTTATAAGTTGTAAAGCGTGTTTTCTGTTGTGTAAAACAGTCTGCAAAGAAGGAGGGAGATATATTAGAATAAGTGGAACTTAGCTCAGGGGATGGGATTGTGGTTTTCAAATTCTCATCTCTTCATGGAATATATTTTAAATTTCTACTAGGGGGATATATTACTGTTCACCCTCAAGGACAATTCCTAAAGGAATAAACAAAACTCCAAGTTCTCAGCCCTTCAGTGATTCCTGCTCTTCTCCAGGCCTCAGTTTCCCCGGGCGTGAAAGGACACTGGGCCGCTCTTGTTCTGCCTCGGGTCCTGGGCTGGGAGGAGTGACCCTCTGGGCAGCTTTGGTAGCCTGCCCGTGATCACCGTGTCCTGGGTCTGACGGGTCACCTAATTTTAGTGCCTGCTGGGGCAGCTGCCTAAGTGTGGCCCCAGCCTCCGGGCAGATGGTCAGGATGGTGTTGGCAGTGTTGGCAGCATCTCTGCCAGGCTGGTGAGGTAGGAGCACAGCTTGATCCATGGAGGGTTCTCAAGTGTCCGTGACGCATAACATCACAACCTGCATTTAGGAAGAAATGTACTAGCCAGGATAAGCTGGACTGAGCGGAAAGGAAGGGGGCACCTAGGATGGGGGAGGGAGAAGTAAGAGCCACAGGCCCTAAGTGCTGAAAAGTCAGTTCCCTGGAATTCCAGAAGCCAGCCTGCCATAGGTTTTTCCAATGTATGGAAACATTGTCTCTCAGCCAGTTCCATCTGTCAGCTGGGGACTTGCATGGAGACGTGAACATTCCCCCGAAAGGTCTTGGCTGAGGGCCCCTTCTGATAGCAGGCAGCTGTGGGCACCATGTCCTTAACCAGAATAGCTGGGAGTGTGGGGTCTCTAGGGGTGTGAACTTGAGAACATCTCTACCAGGAAGAAAGTTCAAGGGCAAGTGGAGAGCAGGGCTCAGTTGATGAGTGAAGACAGGGCTGCCATGACCTCCTCCCTGGTCTGCTGTCTTCAGTCTTGTGTCACCTGCTTTGCAAATCAAGCCATTTTTCTAAACCCACCTCTGATTTGTCACTTCTTCTCTGACATGGCCCTGTAGAGCCTGGAATAAAGCCAAGACCCCTGAGTATGGCATTCAAGACCTTTCCCCAACTTGGCCTCAACTTATTTTTCTGCTTGTAAACTTCCTGCTCTGGCTAAACTATGTCCTGTCACTTCTCTATCCTTGAACACACTGTAAATCCTCAGTTCCCTTGGGCTGGAATGCCCTTCACCTACTCTGCCTCATTTAAGTGCTAGCTATTTATGGAACACCTGCTTTGGACAGGGTAAGATTCAACTGATAAACTCCTATTCAGCCCTCAAAGCCCAAATGTCTTATCGTCTGATATACCTGCACCAGCATGATTTCCCAGATCACTCTTTCTCCACTGATGATGATGTCTTGTGTTTCATATTCTTAGAGTGTTGTATCTGCTTTTCCCACTGGGCCTTGGTAGCTTTCCTTTGTATTCCTGGCACAAGGCTTAATTCTCTGTAAATAGCTGTTGAGTATTGTCATACAGAGAAAAGCCATTAGTGAATGCCAAGCAAAGCAAGTGGGAGGATCTATTCCCTGGAGTTGTAAGGATATGGAATAATGAAAGCAAATAGTGTCAGCTTATACTTACCAAGCACGTACCATGTACCAGGCACTGTACTGAGTGCTTACCATGTATTAGCCCATTGAATCCTCCCACAATCTAAGAGATAGGTGTGGTTACCCCTTCCTCTTACAGGTGAGGAAACTGAGGCACGGGAAAGGTAAATCACTCGTTCAGGGTCATACAGCCAGTAAGCAGGCAAGCTAGGATTTGAACCTATGCAGACAGGCTCTCAAACTCTACATGCTTGCTTCCTGCGTGGCCTCACAGCCCTGAGAAGGCCTCTTGGGAGAGGCAATATGATCAAAGATGACTGAGGGGGTGGGAAGCTTTTCCTCTTAGAATTGTAAATGGCATCTGTGGAGGAATCCTTTTAAGGGATGAAAGCAGTTTTTAAAAAGACATTAATCTCACTCACTTCCTTCTGATGGCTGGAGATGAGTGACAAGCCTCGTAATTGAAGATGGTCGTGCTGATAACTTAGCGGTAGCCTGGGGAGGGATGTCTCCGGCTGTGAATCACTGCACACTACACAGATCCGAGTGTCTCTCTGATGGTATCTCCCAGGACCTTGGAGCCTCTTGCTGGCGCATAAAGACACACATGCATGTGAAGGCTTGAGTTGAGCTGGTTGTCAGGATGCCCAGATGCAGCTTCCTGGCCCAGGGAAGTTTTCTGGGGAGCAACTGCTGCAGCAGGCAGGAGAATTGAGTGCCTACTGTGCATGGGCACTGTGCCGGGGCTGGACAGAGAATGCCTGGTGCATAGTAGGTGTTTGATAGATGTCTGTTGAATGGGAGCATGGAAAGATGAGGGTAGGAGCCTCAGACACTTAGAACAAACCCACACGAACCCCCCACCTCTGCCCAGTGCTTTCCTCATTGCCCCTCACAGTGGCTTAGAGGGTGCAAGCAGCTCTGAGCTCGTGGGGGATCCTTTGCCCAGGATGGTGCTGGGGGTGTGTGGGGACCTAGGGGAGACCTTTCTGTTGTAAATGCCCGTGGCCCCATGCTTGTGCTACTGCATTTGGATCCCCTACCCTGAGCTGAACCTGTGGGCTGAAAGAGAATGCTTTGACAGCAGTCAGATGGGCAGGTAGCAGAGAGCAGAGAGGAAGCTGAGGACGGGCTTACAGACACACAGACACTGGGGTGCCCCTGACCTGCACCCCACCCCACTCATTGGCTTTGGTGGCCGATGCCTGGTAGGTGTTGCTAGCACCTCGGACAGGTCCAGCCCTGAGCTGGGCAGGATCTGAGCAGAGGAGATGAGTGAGAGCCTCTTCACTCCACTCCTCCCCAAGCACTTCCAGTGTGGGTGTCAAGGGGCCCTAGAAAGTGTGGATCTCAGAGGTGTGCTATGGGCAGTGTGCTGAGAGGCTAAGGAGGTGATCTGGGGCTACTCTGTGTGTGTGTGTGTGTGTGTGTGTGTGTGTGTGTAGGTAGGAAGTATTCAGTCATTCAATTATCCATTCAAAAGTGCCGGTCACCATGTTTGATTCTGGGGTTCCGAGGTGGGAACAAAACTGACATGATCCCCTCTGTCATGGAGCTCACAGCCTATAGAGGGGGACAGATGTGATTCCCACAATCACACCGATAGATGCAAAGGTACTGATGCTGCTGGGGGAGGTGAGGCATGAGGGGAGGGGACTCTGTGCTGAGTTTTGTCACTAGTTTGTGACATTTTCCTGCATGCCACCATATTTACACCTCTTCTCTATATGAAGACCCCTTTGTTGAAGTGACTCTTGCTTGTACACGACTGTAGAACAGCCGGGGACCTTTCTGATCCCCATTCACCTGCTCTTCAGGCCGTCCCCAGCGCCCTCCCCAGGGGCCTCAGGGTTCTGAGAAACACAGTTTGTATGTCGCTGCTCTAGGCCTTGGGGAGCTAGAGAAAGTCTTACAGCAGGGCAGTGAGGTGTTGAAATTGCTGTTTCAGGAAGATACACGTGGCAGGGTGATCTGAGATGAACTGTGCCCGTGATGAGAGGCTGGGTGGTCCAGACCCCTGTGGAAGGATGACTGGGCCCGGGCCCATGCCAGATATGAGGAGACTGAGCTGGCTGATGGGAGAAGGTTCTGCTGTGGAGCATGGGCCTGTCGGGGCCCCTGGGGAAGGGGTGGGAGGCTGGGGCTACCTGTGGGCTTGGACTGCTCTAAGCATAGGCTTAGGTGCTTACTCAGAGAGCAGGCTGCAGCAGCCACAGAGCTGAGCTCTTTCAGTGGCTTCTCATGGGGAGGCCCTTTTGTCGACAAACATGAGGAGGTGGAAGGGCAGGGCGGCTGAGGGCTCTGGGGCAGTATTAGTTTTCTATTGTTGCTGTAATACATTACGACAGATTCAGGGGCTTAAAGCAACACAAATTTATCATCTTACAGTTCTGTAAATCAGAGGCTGACAAGGTCTCACTGCGTTAAGATCAAGGTGTTGGCAGGGCTGTGCTCCATCTGGAGGCTCTAGGGGATAGTCTGTGTTCCTGCCTTTTCCAGCTTCCAGAGGCTGCTTGCATTTCTTGGCTGGTGGCCCCTTCCTCCACCTTCAAAGCCAGCAACGCTGCATTTCTCTGACAGTTCTTTCATCACCACTGTTCTCTCTCACCACAGCTGGGAGATGCTCCCCACTTTTAAGGACTGGAGTTATTAGATTGGGTCCCACTAGGCAATCCAGGATAATTTCCCCATTTCAAGACCGTTGAACTTAATCACATTTGCAGAAGCCCCCCTTTGCCATGTAATTTATATAATAGAAGGTTCTGGGTATTAGGATATGGGCATCTTTGGGGCAGGTGGCGGGGTCGGGGGTGGGTGTTCATCACTGTGCCCACCACAGAGTCCCAGGGATCTCCATAGCCAGAAACAAAGGAGTGTGGGTTTCTCTTTGGCTTCCAAGGTGGAAGTCCCCACAAGACTTGCAGCCATGGAAACTCTGCTAACCAGAAACGGGTGTGGAGAAGCCTCTTCTCAGGTGGCCACCTTACTATGCCTCACCTGCCTCCCCCATGTCTGGACCCTGGTACCTGCAGTTCCCTAAACGTGCCGGGCTCCCTCTTGGTTCTGGAAGCCCCTCTCCTTTCCATCCTACCCTCACCCCAAACTGGTGAAAACCTGCTTGTCCCCGGTTAAGCCCCTGGAAGGCCTCCCTGCCCCCCTGCCTGCCCTCCCCACTGCTTCTGGCTGGATTAGGTGGCTCCCTTCCCCCCTTGCTGTGGCCTCAAGGCCTGAGCTTGTCTTCACCTCCTTGCATCTGACTGTGAGCTTCCGAAGATGGAGCAGGACTGTTCCATCTCTGAGGCCAGCCTGGGGTCTGGCCCTGAGACTGTGAACATGACCCTTGTGAAAGAAATGAGTAAGAAAATGATTCAGCTGAGGGGAAAGAAAGGCCTGGAATGAGGCCAGGGTGTCCGGAATGACGATGGGGAAATGTGGGTGGGTCCCCCCAGCTGCCCAGGTCAGGGCCAATGGCTGGTTCACGAGTGGTCCTTCCAGATGCATGAGGCTGGGCACCCATATGTGAGTGGGGGAGAAGCATAGGTGCTCCAAGGTACATCTTCTCCTTATCCCACCCCTGGATACCGATAGGCTCCACTGACCTCTGAATACTTCTTTCTCCAGGAAGACCCTCAGGGATGGACGATGACCTTCTCTGTGAGTCCTCACTTGGGGAGACATTGCTAAGGGGTGACGGAGATTCCTCCAGTGCAGAGGATGGGCTGGGGGAGCCACCTTCCACCCCCCACCCCCGACAACCCCGGTCCAAGTGGCCTTCTTAGCAATGCCATGTCGAGCCATATTGGAACCTAAGGCAAAGGAAAAATCAGCAGTACTGATCTTGTATTTACTTAGAATATTGGTATTATATTCATCATGGATTTTGGCCTTAATTTATTTTTACTTGACCTTGATTTTGATTTTTAAAAATATTGCATGGAGGAGATTGATTCAAGATGGTGGAGTAGAGGGATGTGCGCTCACTCCCTCTTACGAGAGCACTGGAATCACAGCTAACTGCTAAACAATCATCAACAGGAAGACACTGGAACTCACCCAAAAAGATACCCCACATCCAAAGACAAAGGAGGAACCACAATGAGATGGTAGGAGGGGCGCAATCACAGTAAAATCAAATCCCGTAACTCCTGGGTGGGTGACTCACAAACTGGAGAACACTTATACCACAGAAGTCCACCCAATGGAGTGAAGGTTCTGAGCCCCACGTCAGGCTTCCCAACCTTCCCAACCTGACGGGGGTCCGGCAATGGGAGGAGGGATTCCTAGAGAATCAGACTTTGATGGCTAGTGGGATTTGATTGCAGGACTTCGACAGGACTGGGGGAAACAGACTCCACTCTTGGAGGACACACACAAAGTAGTGTGTGCATCGGGACCCAGGGGAGGGAGCAGTGATCCCAGGGGAAACTGAACCAGACCTTCCTGCTAGTGTTGGAGAGTCTCCTGTAGAGGCAGGGGGGCAGCTGAGGCTCACCATGGGGACAATGACACTGGCAGCAGAAGTTCTGGGAAGTACTCCTTGGCGTGAGCCCTCCCGGAATCCGCCATTAGCCCGACCAAAGACCCAGGTAGGCTCCAGTGCTGGGTTGCCTCAGGCCAAACCACCAACAGGGAGGGAACCCAGCCCCACCCATCAGCAGACAAGCGGATTAAAGTGTTACTGAGCTCTGCCCACCAGAGCAACACCCAGCTCTACCCACCACCAGGCCCTCCCATCAGGAAGCTTGCACAAGCCTCTTAGATAGCCTCATCCACCAGAGGGCAGACAGCAGAAGCAAGAACTACAGTTCTGCAGCCTGTGGAACGAAGACCACGTTCACAGAAAGACAGACAAAATGAAAAGGCAGAGGACTATGTACCAGATGAAGGAACAAGATAAAACCCCAGAAAAACAGCTAAATGAAAAATATTGCATGGAAACATTGTTAAGCTTGATTGCTGAGTTTTTTGGGGCCCGCTTACATTTTGTGCCCCTAAAAGTTTGGGCCTCACTCACCTCCCCTTAGTCCTGGCCCTGCTTCTAGGACAGGGCCCTGGGGTTCTCCCTGTCCCCGGGAGCTCACTCTGGCCTCTAGTCCTCTCTTCTGAGGAAGAAGGGGAGAGTGAGCTGGGTGCTCAGGAGAGAAGGGGCTGGTGCCATTGGCCATCTTGGGTTTTTAGGATCGCTACCAGCAGGTGCGAGTACGGGCTAAGCCGAGGAGGCCCTGCCGGCAGGGCTTTCTCCTGGGTCTGCCCCAGCCCAGCCCTGAGCAAATCCTCCCCCAACCTCGTGGGGTTGGAGGCCCAGCCCCTGGAATGTCTGGCTGCCCAGACTAAAGATGCCGTCCTCCTGGGATGTGTGAGAGGCCCCGGGGCATGGACCGCTACGGCTGAGGACAGGAGAGGGGGGTCTCGGGGGCTGGGTCCCCAGCAGCCAGCCCCGGCAGCTGGGTGTGTATCTTGGTGGCGGAGGAACCGTGTCATGCAGGCTGTCTGACTGTAAGCCATGTTGGCAGGGCCTGGGCTCCCAGACCTGATGCTCAGCGTGCTGTCAGCACTCAGCAAATAATAAATAATAATAATATCTCCAGCATGTGGGGAGAGCTGAAGGAGAGAAGGAACACGGGAAACATGTGTTCTCTCTCATGGCAGGGGCTGGGAAGCCAAAGTCTGTTCAGTGCCTCTCTTTGAACGGGATTTGGGGGGAGCCATCCTCACGTCCCCCACGGCTTAGCATGGGTAGAGGGTGAGCAAGCAGCTGGGGCCTGCGCTGGGACCTGGGAGCTCAGGGAGACTTCTCTGGGGGGTCTCCCTGAATTGCCCTTTGTAAAGAGCCCAGACTGTCCTCAGATGTCCTCTGGGATTTAGAGATGATCAGACTTGGGTTTAAATCCTGCATCTATCACTTCAGGATTTTCTCACTTGGTTTTCTCACTTGTAAAATGGGATGGTTACAGCAACTGTTAGGTGGGGATCAGGGGAGCGAGAGTGGCTACAAAGTGCTTACGTGGGGATGGCAGCGGATCAGTGGGGAACGTTGTTGGTGTTCTAGGTCCGTCGGCCGTGTCTCTGGTCCTCAGTGTGAGGCCTGAGTTTGGTCCCATCGGGGGAGACCTGGGCACCCTGGGAACTGCGGGGCTGAGTGGGTGGTGTGGAGGATGCTCCAGACCCTGTGTCTGCGGCAGGTTTGCTCCAGCACGCGAGCACCCATTACTGTTTGTTGGCAGATTGTGAGCTTTTGTGGGGCAGGGGCTGGAGGTCGAGTGCTTGGTGTTGAAGCCTGCCAGGGACTGGGTGGCAGGGATGCAGTCCCCGCGGCAGCCCCTGCATGTGGGGCTCAATGCCGACGTCTTGAGTTGCAGCTCCCCGGGGTGTGGGAAAGTTGAGTTGGGCTGAGTCAGTGGGGCTGGAGAAGGCCCTGGGCACAGACCCCCACGACCCCCGTTGTCTCCGTGGCCTGCTTCCTCGGGAGGTGGGGAGGTGTAGGAGTGGGAGGAAGCGGGCTGCTGCGTCTCTCCACCTGCTCAGGCCTCTCCCAGAGGGTGCCTCGCCGCGCCCCGCATCTGCCGTCCGGCTGCTGCACCGGATGAGGGAGTCTCAGGGGAGCAGACATCCAATGACCCGCCCAGCCTCCCCCTCTCCAGGGCCCTTGTGGGACCTCTTCTCCCAAACAGGACGTTGCCCTCCTTACCGCAGACTCCTGCCTCCCGCCCTGAGTGAGGGCTCCTTCCAGGTGGCCCCGCGAGGCCCAGCCACGTCCCCCTTGGCCTGGCTCAGTGTGGTGCCGCAGGGGACGGGCCACTTGTCAAATGCTCTTGTTTAATTTTTCTTGCTCAGAATCTGCTTGTTCCGACACCCTGCAATGACACGGGTGTTAACCGAACACCGGGGACTATAATTATAGGGGTTGAGAGACAAGAATCTCCTGTTGGTGTAGCTGCTGCAGACGGGAGCACCGCCTGACCTGTCCCCGGGGAGGAGCTCCAACCTGACTTGTGTCTGAGGGGCTGCTGTGTTCGCGCCCTTCACCCTCCAGCTTGTCTGTCTGTGGCCCCGCAGGGATTTCTCCCCCGTAGGTCCCCACGGCCTCGCGGTGGGGCCGACGCGTGTATGTTATTGGGTCGAGTGTGGCTGGGAGTGTCTGAGTGGGGCCTTGTTGATGGGCCGGTGAGGCTGCTGGGCTGGGAAGGGGCAGCGCTCGACCACATGGGTGATGAGGAGGCCGGGTGGGCACCCTGGGGCCACAGCTAGTGAGCGGGACTTTACCTGGGGTAAGTGCGGAGCGCTGTGTTTAGGCTCGGGAGATCAGTTTTTGAACTCTGTCCGCAGCAGAGATTCTGGCTACAAAGCTGGCGTCAACTCGTGTCACATTTTATGGCTGCTTGATCAACACCTCTGAAGGCCACCTCCAAACGCGTGAATAGACGTTTAGTGTCCTGATTGGTTGAGGGGACAGCGGGTCCTCCTGGGGGTGGTGCCTCATTGTAAGAGGCCTGGGCAGCCTGGTGCCGTGAGGAGATGGGCACCTCGCTGTATGGGGATGCTCTGGGATCTGGGGAAAGGGTACTTACCCGTGTTCAGGTGTGCGAAGGGCACACGTGAGGTGGAAGCAGCAGGTCGCAGGGCTTGGCTCTGGAGAGGAAGGTTTGGGCTCAGCATTCATTGTGGTGACCCAGGATGGAGAGGGTTGGATTGTCAGGGATGGAGTCCGCATTCATCGGGGTCCCTGGTAGGCAGAGGTAGGGTGGCTGCTGTTGACGTGTGGAGAGAACAACTCCTGCCTGGGGAGGGCAGAGCCTCAGGCTGAGTCTCATTCCCTGACCATGGGGTCTCTAGCCCTGAGGCTAAGCTTCGCTCTGCCACTAACTGGTACCCACTCTCTGGGTTTGTTTCTTCCCTTCTCTGTGCCTCTGTGCTCCTGCCTGGGACAGAAGCAAGGTCCTGCTTCCCCTTGGCTTTGTCCTGTGCATGGTGTCAGGGGGATGTGGGCAGCGGGGTGCTGATGGGGGCACTGGGAGCTTTCGTGGGCACACTGGGCCAGGGTGCCGCAGAGCCATGGAGGTCAGGGTTTGTGGATGGAACACTTTCTCCTAAGACTTGTGGTTCCCCAGCGAGACCTCGGGATGCTGTGGCCTTGGGAACACGATGGTCCATCATGAGTCCGTACCGTCGGGGCTGGCGTCGGGACCCGGGACTGGGAGAGCTGTCAGAGGCCGCGGGGTCGGGGAGGAGGAAGCCCTCATCAGGTCTCCTCTTGGCCAAGATCCCATGAGCGCTGGCGTTGGCCGGGCGCATAGTAGGCCCTTTCTCGCTTCGCCTGTTCAGTGGGCTCTACCAGTGGCATAGCCCTCTCTGCTGACAGGTGAGCCTAACTTCTGGGAGCCAGAGATGGGCTTGCTGAGCGTCCCCGGGCTTCTGGGCTTGCTCCGAGGTCAGAGGATGGGGTCTGGGGAGGAAGGAGAAGCTGGAGCTCCCAGGGAGCATCAAAGGGCTGTTGTGAGGTTTATTGGGGCCTTTACTGTCCTAGTTTTCATTATTTACACCCTGTTGATTCTCGGAGTTCCCATTAAACATATAATAAATATAAAAATATTTTACAGGCCAGTGGAAACTCCACAGCAAAAATAACTCTATAAAGGGGGATTTTGCCCTGCTCTGCCCACTGCCGAATTCTGTGTGGCATTCCTCTGAGCCTGTTGGCTGGCCGCAGGGCGATGAGGTGGCTGGGGTTCCTGGTCCTGGGGGCTGGGGGCGTGGGCCGGGTGTTTAATTATCCCCTTTACCAGCCTGTGAATGAAGTCGCTCCTCCCTGGGCTGAGCCTGCCAGCTCCCAGGTGGTGGTGGGTGAGAGTGGGCTGGAGTGGAGCCTGGGTCCTAGGTTGGGCCGTGGCAGTCTGGGGAGCCGAGGGGAGGAGGAAGGGAGCCAGTTAAAGCTGTTCTCCTGGCACCTCCCTGCCCTCCTAGACAGTTTGAGATGTAGCCAAGGGGATAGGTGGAAAGGGTGGGGCTGAGAAGGCAGTGTAGAGCAGCGATTAGGAGCAAGGGCTCTGGGGTCAGACTGCCTGAGTTCCAATCCCATTTCTACCACCTAGTAGCTGTGTGAGCTTGGGCAGATGACTTGCCCTCTCTGTGCCTCAGTTTTCTCCTTTGTAAAATCCTATCTCACATGATTATTGTGAGGCACGTGCCTGGTCATAGGAAGGACCCAATAAAAGACCATAATTAGTATCCTTATGCTCGATAATTATAATTATTTTTAATAAAGAGCAAGGCATTCACATTTTCTTTTTTTTTGCGGTACGCGGGCCTCTCACTGTTGTGGCCTCTCCCGTTGCGGAGCACAGGCTCCGGACGTGCAGGCTCAGCGGCCATGGCTCACGGGCCCAGCCGCTCCGCAGCATGTGGGATCCTCCTGGACCGGGGCACGAACCCGCGTCCCCTGCATCGGCAGGCGGACTCTCAACCACTGCGCCACCAGGGAAGCCCAGGCATTCACAGTTTTAAACTTGGAAAATCAGGTGTAAGGAGGAGGATGCCTGCTGCTTCTGTCAGGCCAGCACTACCGTTCAGTAGCCACTAGCCACCTGATGGCCACTGAGCGCTTGAGATGTAGCTGGTCCAGGTTGAGATGTACAGTGAGATATACCCAGACTTCCAAATACTTGGTGTGAAACAAAAGCTCTAAAATATCTCATTAATAATTTAAAAATATTGATTATATGTTGACTTGGTATGCTCTGTATCTTGGGTTCAATGAGATATATTATTAAATTTAATTTCACAAGTTTCTTTTTACTTTTTGTTTTTTAAACGTGGCTAGTAGGAAATGTAAAATTACATATGTGGCTTGTATTGGTGGCCTGTGTTGTATTTCAGTTGGACAACTCTGCCTTTCTCTGGGCTGGGCAGGCCTGAAGCCCTTGGACTCTCATGTCCTATCCCAGTACAGCCACCCGTGTTCTAGAAAGGGAGCCACAAGCTACAGAGGGCAGTGACATCCCTGAAATCACCACTGTTTGGGGTCAAAGCTCCTTCACAACCCAAGACGCTTTGGATCTCGGAGACATGGTGACTGTTTGCCTTGCTCCTTCCTTCCTCTGGTTGTTGGGAAAATTAGATCCAGGGAGTTCTGACAAATGTGTGTTTGCAGCTTTGTTAAATGACGTCTGTGGTGTTCGGTGAATTCCAGGCATGTTTAGGGGCACACAGCTGCACGATGCGGACTGAGAGAAAGATGCAGGTGGCTCGTTGGCCTGATGGAGCACAGATGGACTGGTGCTGCCTCCTGGAGGTGCCCCGCCTCCCTGAGAGCCCACTGCTGCTTGGGTACGAGGCAGTGTAGTCAGAGAGAAGTTTCTGAGTAGTGGTGAGACCCCGCATTTACTGCACACTGACACATGCTAGGCCTGTAAGGTTTTCTAAACCTCATAACAGCCCCACAAGAGCTTGGGACGAGAGCATCTCTACTTTAGAGAGGAGGAAACGGAGAGCTAGTAGGTGGCGGACTTAAAATTTAGGTCTCAATCTGTTTAGTTTTAAGGCTTGTGCTTGGATCTCAGCTCATGCTAACCTACTGTCTGTCTCGCCCACTCACCTGCTGAGGGCCCCTTGCCCTTCTGGGCCTCATGGCTACAGTGAGGGAAGGGCTGGCCTAGGTGGTCCAGGTGGCCTTGGTGGCCTTGGTACAGACTCTGGAGTCAGGGCGTTGCCACTTCTTGGCTGTGTGACTCAGGGTAATTCACTTCACCTCTCTGAGCCTTGTCTTCTTTCTTTGTAAAATGAGGGTAATACTAATACCTGCCTTCTTGTGCTAGCTAAATGAGATGATGTGCTCCTGGCACATAGTGAGCACTTAATAAATAGTTGTGGCCCAGCGATGATGTTGATGTCAGCAATTTGGCGAGGACCACATAGCATGGACATCCTCTTAAAAGATGGTCTTCAGAGTGGAAACAGATTAGAATTTTCTTTGAATTCACTTTAGAAGTGTGTCTCACGTTTGCTCTTGGCCCATCAGGTGGAGGGACCACATGGTCCAGAGCCATCCTCAAGAGGCTGGCCAGTGGGGCCTGAGGGCTGTTTCTGAGCATGGCTGTGGCCTCACGATCATTCCCAGTGCTTGCTGAGCCTTGGCTCTGAATGGCTGGTCACTCTTCTTCTCTCCCCAGTTTCTCTGCTGGGCTCCTGCGTCCATTCTGCGCTGCTTGAAGAGCTGGGGCAGGACTGGAGCCTTTACTCCTGCAGCTCTGCTCAGGGGACCTGGCCTCAGCTGGTGCCCAGGCCACCAGTGGCTGCAGAGAAATGGCCCTGTAGTTGGGATGCTGACCGGGTGGGTCTCAAGGTCTTTGCTACTTGTCACCTCCTTTGATATGATCTACTGCCCTGGGGGAGGGGATAAAGAGTGGCTGTAGCCCCATTTTGTAGATGAGGAAACTGAGGCCTGGGGTAGAACTGTTTCTGGGGTCTGTTTAGGGTGGAGTCTTCAGCTGGGAAACTCAGGACCTTTCCTTTAGGACAGCTGCTTCCTGGCTGGGCAGAGGGACTCAGGGATATGCTTGGGTGCTGCTCTAACTCGGGACAACCCCACCTTGGGACTGTGGATTCTTTTCCCACCGGCCTTGGCCCGCTCTGTTGAAGTCCCCCAGAACCCTGGACCTGCTACCATTTGGACAGGGACAATTCTAGGACTCTCACATGTGACTGGGTTTCGTCTGTTTTCTCTGACTTCCCTGCCTCTGCCCGTTCTAACCCTCAAAAGAGCCGTGTGCGGGGATTGGTTAGGATTGGGGGTGGGGTAGTGAAGAGTGGAGATAGCACCTTCAACCCCACCTGACAGTGGGGCTACGCCCCTAGGCCCAGGGGTGGGGTGGAAAGAGGACTGCAGAGTGCCAGCCTCCCTGTGGCCACCCCGTGAAGGCTGGCTGTCCCAGCACAGGCCCTTCTGTGGGTAGAGTAGGGATGCTGGGATAGGGAGGCTATGTGACAGCCAGCATGCACTGGGCTGGGCATGAGCCAGGCTCTATGCCACAGCCTTTACACACTCTCCCTTTACACACATACAACTCAGAGAGGCAGGTGCTATTGTGATTCCCATTTTAGAGATGTGAACATTGAGGCAGGGAGGTTTGGTAACTTGTAGCAGGGAAGCTGTGGGACTGAAATTTGAAGCCAGGTGGTCTGAGCCTAGACCAGGCTCCTTATCATAGGGCTGCTTGCCCGTCTGCTGGTGAGGTGGAAGCTACCCCACACCCGGAAGTGCAGCTTCAGGGCTGTTTTCCCCGGTGCTCCGCCCTTCCCAGGAGTGACCAAGCCTCCCACTATCCCTACTCCTCTAATGCTCTACCTTTTCCTTGCCACCCAGGAAAGCAAATTGGAAAGCCAGTGATGAAAGGGATGTTATAGGAACTTCCTTAACTCTGCTCTAAATCTACACAAACAGTAAGTTGTTCCCAAATTTGGGTACTTAATCTTAGCCACAGGCTGGACACACAACCATGAGAATCAGAGCCTACTAATAAGAAGGAGCCCCAGAGGGAGAGCCGCACGTGTATTCTGAGCAGTGTGCTCTCACTCCCCTGCACTGTCTCTTCCTTTCCCTTTGAGGTGGGGGTTATAGCTGTGACCATTTCACAGGTGAGGAAACTGAGGCCCTGAGGACGTTATTTTATTGCTGTTGTTACAACAGGTGGAATGATGCTTTGCCATGCTCTCCAACGGATGGAGCTAATTTGGTGTTTCTGGTGTTTCCTTGGCTCTCAGCGTGGCCTGGACCCCAGGCAACAGGTTGCCAGCCCAGAGCTCCCCTCCCTGCTGTGGTATCCACCAGCAGGGCTAGCTGTGTAGACACTAGGGCAGTGAGAAGTGCTGGCTGTGTAGTCCTGGCGAGTCCCTGCCCCTTGGGCTTGGTGTGCCCATCACAGCCTGAGGGGGTCTGGCTGGGGGCACCTACCAGGCACTGACTACCAGGACAGACGGTACAGGTGCAGTGCTGGGACCTCAGCAGGGCCAGGAATGCAGAGGGTCTCAGGGCTGCTGTGTTGGCGGGTACATCAAAGGCGGCATGGCGAGGGCCTCAAGTAGGGCTTAGGGGCTGAGGGGTCTTGGCCCCCTCAACATGAGGGTGCTCCCCTGCCACTGGTCCAGAGGCCCCTTGCTCAAGTCTGCAGTCTAGGCTGTGCTGCTCTCCATCCTTGAGGCCGGTGGGTGTGCAGGCCCACCAGGTTTGTAGGGGCTGCAGGACAGGGTGGATGGGATGTGTGTCAGACCCTGCATCTTCCCGGCCTAATCTGCTTCTTCATGGTAGGGCAGGGGCAAAGCTGGGAGACCCTTCCCCCTGGCAGACCCTTCCTTGACTCGTCCTGTTCTGCTCCCTCCCCTCTGCTAGCCCACGGCTTTGGAACCACCCATTTCAGTCGGAGAAACTGTGCTTCTAGTGTTGTGAATCTTGGCCATGAATCTTTTTTTTTTTTTTTTGAACATCTTTATTGGGGTATAATTGCTTTACAATGGTGTGTTAGTTTCTGCTTTATAACAAAGTGAATCATATGTTCCCATATCTCTTCTCTCTTGCAATCTTAATTCCCAAAGTAGGCCAGATCCTGGGAAGCCGGGACCCCTGTCTTTCCCTCTACACACGTGGGCTGGGATTGGGGGGCATTCTAGAACATTGGGCTGAAATTGCCCAAACAGAATACCTGGTCCATAGTAACAATAGCCTTTGCCAGCTCCCCTTCCCCGGGGCCGGCGCACACCTTAGCAGAAGCAGTTCTGGGGCTTGCCCTGGGATTCTCTGAGGCTCGCTGCCTGGTATCTTTAGGAGGTGATCATGGGTTTTTCCAGATGTGGTTTGGGAGGGCCATGACAGGGGCGGGGGTGGGGATGATTGGCTCTAGGGTGAGAGGCACCCCCATCAGGTCGTGGTCTCAGGCAGAGGCACAGATGAGACCCCTTTGGTTCACCACTCCTGGCTCTGCCTCCGCCATCTCAGCCAGGTGGCTTGCTCTGCCCAGGTGAGCGGGCCTTTGCTGCAGAGAAGATGGTAACGTGAGGTGTGTGACTGCCTCCTGGGACGGTGGCCACCGTGTAAGAAGGCTTGAGTAGGCAAGAGGATGGCAGGTGCTGGGACCGTCTGGAGGTCCGGCTTCTTCTTGGTACTAGATGGCCTTCCTCGTTGCAAGGCGCTGTGCAGTAGACTCAGAATTTCTCGCAGGTCCTGGCTGCCGAGTACCTGGCCACCTCTTCTCGCGGGGGGCCTCTGGAGGAGCGCTCCTCCCGGCCCTGGGTGTGGCTTGTGGCGGCCTCCACTTTCAGGACGCAGACTTGGCCTCGCTGGCCTGTGTCAGGCAGTCTTTAATCCCTCTTTTGTGTAGTCACAGGCTGACATGAGAGTTCACAAGAGAAGAGAGTATCTGGGCTATGTAATTAAGTTGTACACTTGGCACGGAGACCCAGTTTTAATGCACGTATCCCATTTGCTGGCTTTTCCAGTCCTTTGTCCCTGGCCCAGGCCCACGGACTAATTACAAGGTGTGGGCTCTGGGACGGTTCGGTGGCCTGGCCGGCCGTGCTGAGTCGTGCCCGCTCCTGGGCACTGTGCTGGCTGTGCTGGGAGGGGCCGTGGCCCACCTGCTGGGGGCGACCTCCGGGATGGACGTGTGGATCTGCCCTGGGGAGGGGGGTGTGGGAGCCCAGGTTGGGGGGTCATCGCTGGGGGAGATGTATGAATTCTCCCACGCACGAGCTGGTCGGGCTGGCCTGTAGGGTGGGCTGCAGCAGTCCAAGGGGAAGAAGGAGGGCAGAGCAGGGGCAGAGCTCCTGCCAGGGCGCTGGGGATGTGAGGAAGTACATCCTGGGGAGGCGGGCTCGCCGGTGGCCATGGGGTGGTTCCCAGAAGTGACCGTGCCCTGGCTGAGCCCCTCTGTTTGGGGCTTTGTGGAGGGGACTCCTTTCTTCCCAGAGGCAGGCGCAGAGCGGGTAGAGCATTGGACTCACGATCACAGCATATCGCGGGGAAGAGTCCATCCAGCCCCTGTCATGGTGAATCCCAGGAGTCGATCAAACACAGGGAGCCTGGGTACTGTGAGCGCACGGGGCCCCAAGAACAGTTCCCCCGGCTCCTGGACTTGGTTCTGAATGAATACTAGTTGTCACATGCATTATACTCCACATTCCCTACTGTCTTACTTGCCTTAGATTTTAGAATAGACTTGAGGGATGGTCTGCCTGGCTCAAGTCTCAAATAAAGTGTCCATAAAATTTGAATGAAATGTTTTCCTCCCAGAGCTGCCCCACCAGTAAGCGAGACACATTCATGGTTGTCTCTATTGGTTCCTGAGTGTGCCTGGAGTGGGGGCAGATAAGCAGTGCTGCTTGGGGGGCCCATGACATTCTCCACTGGCATTTTGCCCCCTGAGAAGTACTGGAGTAATAACAGCTAGCACTACTGAGAGCCAGGACCTCCTGGGCTCTCGACGTTCCTTATTTTAATCCTCAGACAACATCTTGAGGTGGGGCTATCAGGCGAGGCAGCTGAGGCACAGAGAGGGTAAGTGACATGCCTCAGATCACATAGTAAGGAAATAGTGGTCCAGGATTGGGAGGTGGGCTGTCAGTTGCCAGATGGTCTCCACAAGGCAGGGCTGAGCAACATCCTTACCTAGCTTATCCTGGTTCCCCGAGCTCCACGGAAGCGAGCTCCAGGATGGCTGTCGGCGGCCACACTGACAAAGGCCCAAGCAGAGACCCTTGCACGGTCTGTACACCTCTGTGCCCTGAGATCCTCGAGTAACCAGGCCCAGCTCTCCTGTCCTGCCCCTGGCTGCCTGCCTCTTACAAAACCAGGTGCAGGAGGACAGTTCACCTATTCTGAGAAAGGCTTTAGACTAGAAACTGACTGTGCTTTAAAAGTATGAATGCAAACCTCAATCCAACAGAGCACAGCTGGACCCTTACAGGTGCAGCGGGTACTCCTGCTTATGGCGCAGCCGGCCCCTGTGCCAGGCGACACAGCCACAGTGGGCAGCTGTGTGTGTGGCAGGGAAGAGCTGTCCAGGCAGAGGGCCGGCCCCACCAGGGAGCCCCCTGAGCTCTGGGCCCGCAGCCGTGAACACCTTGGCTGAAGCAGGTAGGCTCTGCCCGAGTCCCGTGGTCAGGGTGGGGACTCTGGGATTCCTGAGCCAGGCAGAGGATCTAATTCAGTTTGTGTGCCCCATGGGACCCAGCCCAGAGCTGCCTTGGGCCTCAGTAAGCACTTGTTTCTAGATGTTTATTTTGGTTTTTTTTTTTTTTAATTTTTTTAAAAGATTTTTTTGATGTGGACCATTTTTTAAAATTAATTAATTAATTAATATTTATTTTTGGCTGTGTTGGGTCTTCGTTTCTGTGCAAGGGCTTTCTTCAGTTGCGGCGAGCCGGGGCCACTCTTCATTGCGGTGCGCGGGCCTCTCACTGTTGCGGCCTCTCCTATTGAGGAGCACAGGCTCCAGACGCGCAGGCTCAGTAGTTTTGGCTCACGGGCTTAGTTGCTCCGTGGCATGTGGGATCTTCCCAGACCAGGACTCGAACTCGTGTCCCCTGCATTGGCAGGCAGATTCTTAACCACTGCGCCGCCAGGGAAGCCCTATTTCGGGGTTTAATGAAAAGCAAACTAGATAATCCCTGCACTTGTATAGGGGCCAAGTTCTCAGTGCCCTTTGGTGGGCAGATCGTCTTCATCCTCACAGGGGTCCAGCGAGAGTGCCTCAACTTACACGCCCCTTACCAGCTCCTCAGACCTCTGCACCTTTGCACACGCCATTCCCTCTGCCTGGACTGCCTTCCCATTCCCGCTTCTTGACCTGGGCTGGTTATCACCTACCTGGCCTTCAGGTCTCAACTGGGGTGTCTCTTCCTCCCAGGGCTTTCTCTGATCCCACTAAGTCTGGATCGGGCCCCTCCCCTGGGCTCTCAAGGACCCAGTGCTCACACTGTGCAAAGCCTAAGTGGGCGGTTCCCCCCTCTAGGTGACAAGGACTGTCTCATCTTCACTGTTGGATCCCGAGTTTGTCGTGTGATTGTAAGAACAAGTGACAGTTGCAACAATAACGCACTCCATAACACTCCGTAAACGTCAGCTCTGTGCCAGGCACTTTTCTCAGCGTTTGACAGATGTTTACTTCTCACATCACCCCCAGGAGGCAGGTACTCTTCTTATCTCCATTTGGCACATGAGGAAACAGGCGTGAAGTCTCTAACTTGCCCACGGTGGTACAGCTAGTAAGGACTGGAGCTGGGATCCAAACCCATGACTACAGTCCTCTTAACCACATGCCAGGCTGCCTCCCATGGGTGACATCTGGAGACATTTGATCAATATCTCATCATTCAACAGAATAGTTCTGTCCACCTCTCCAGATAAGGGCTGAGGCTCAGGGTGAAGGGGTTTGGCTAAGATCATGTTACTGGCAGTGAACAGCAGGGTAACTCCAGCCCACCCTAGACCACAAGCTCCTGAGGGCAGGAACTCAGACCACTTTCTCCTTCTATGTGTCACCAGCTCTGGCTTGGAGTCTGGGGCATAGAAGGGGCTCATCTCTAGGGACGACAACCTGTCAGTTACATCTGTACTCCCAGCACTGGGAAGTGGGCCTCCCGATTGGGAGCCCCTGCAAAGAGGTGTTTTGGGCCAAAGGCTGTCGGATGAATGGCCTTGGCCTTGGCAGGCAGGCAGGGGCCACGGTGCAGGGGTTTGAGGTGGAGGGAAGACCCACACTCCTGCTTCCGGCCTTGTGCAGGGCTTTCCTTCTGGCGGGGCCTGAGTTCACCTTTGTCCGAGAGCATCGCCATCTGGGAATGCCCGCAGGGATCTGGGGCTGGAGACTGTCTTAGCAGTCCCCAGCAGGAAAGGAGGTGGCTGTCTCAGAAGGTAAGGTTTTGTTTTCCGAGTAGCCTGGAGTGAAGAGACATTTGTGAGCTCCCCATAGGCCTGGAGGCCCCTCCCGCTGGTGGTGAGCAAACACGGGCGCTGCAGGTAGACGCGTGGTGGTGTGGTCTTTTGTTGGGCACACCTGGCTCAAACATCTCACAGTATGGGAGTGACTCTGTCAGTCCCTCTGCCCTGCATAGCAGCACGGAGTCATTTCAGACATTCTCGTCTGGGCTTTGACAGCTGTGTCAGCTTCTGGCCTCACTCAGAGGTGAAAGGCACATCGAAAACGAGGTTTCAACCTGCAGCCTGCAGCCTTCCTGCCTGTCCGAGTCCTGCTGCCCCTGCCCCTGCCTCATGTCTGTCCTCTCTGCTTGCCTTAGCACTGGTGTCCAAGGCCCAGCCCATCACACGTTCCTTGATAGGCCCCAAAGAATAACCTCGTGTGTCATGCACTCTTTTCTCCACAGAAGTCCAGAGCCCTCTTTAAACAGGAATTGAAAAGTTAGTGTCACCAGGTTAAATCATTATACCAAATGCCCTGCAAGGGACACTGACCACAGTCAGGTTGGATTTCCTCATCATGCATGCCGAGGTCAGCAGCAAGCCAGAAAAAGGGCAGATTAAATGTTGTTCTCGCACGCCCTTGAGCCGAGAATTGAGAAATCTGTAATTAGGCTGTTCAATAAAATCATTTTTGATAATTCTCTTTTGTACTAATAAGCCACGTCGTCACCTGCCGAAAACTCAAGCTTTGCTCACCTTAGGCTTATTATTATAATAATAACTGGAGGGATCTCCTCTTTGTAAACTAGCAGCACAATGGCTGTTAAATCAAAAAGAGAGCTGTAATTTACTTTAAGATTCAGGGATTTTGTATGTGCAAGTAGGCTGCAATTATGAAACAAATACTATAATTATAACCACTCTAGAAAAGTGAATGAGGCAGTTACTAGCTGAGATGTATTCCTTGGTTAGAAAATACATTATCTCAGTTCTGAGCAAACTCTGCTGGGCCTCCTGTCCCTGGGTTCTTGGGAGCTGAATCCAAGAACGATTAAAAGTCTGAAAAGCTCCATCTCCACCTGGTTTTCTGAGGGAGCAAGAGGCTGACACTTTCATGGATGAGCAGGGATGTCCCCCGGAAGTCAGGCAGGTGAGGGGCTGAAAGACGGAGCCAAAGCCAGCAGGGAGGCAGTTACCTGCTCTGCCCTCCAATTGCCTCTCCTCCACCTGCGCCCCACAGGAGGGCCAGGTGTGTACCCTGCCCCCATCCCTGCTGAACTGGTTGAGTTTTGTCCTTGAGTGTCAGAGCTGCCCTGCGTTTGGAGCCTCCATTGGGCTCTGCCAGATCAGATCTCCTGCTGCTGACATATGCCCAGGAGAGCATGGCACTCCTTTCTTGTTTCCCCTTTTGGAATATACTCTAGAACCCACAATTAGAGCCCACAAAATGAGTTATCTTTATCCAGGGATGTGTTTTTCTAAGAGACAGTTTCAACTCCTGGTACAACTTTTTTGAGGGCATCACCGAAACATCTCAGGACTTGCTAGCTGTTTTGGGACCTCTCTGGATTCTCGGTCGATGGTCTGACACTCAAAGTTTTCCCACGGCCGGATGGTAGGAATTCAGAAATGTTGAACATAGACTGACATCTGATCTGCCTGGGGTAACACAGAGACAGAAGATAGGACCCGGTGTTAGAATTCATGGGTCACTTTTCTCATTATAGATCCAAATTCAGGATCATGTGGCTTTTTTAATAGATGTATTGATTGGAACCAAGGTTTAAGTATTTGAGAAAAATCAGACTCTTGACAAAAGTGTGAAGTTAAAAGGACTTTGCCACCTTGATTAAGAAACAAATCAGCAAAAGCAAAATTCCTTATTAGAATGTGAGCTCTGTGAGGTTAAGGACATGCCTGTTCTGTCTATCCACTGCTGCTTCTCCAGCCCTTGGAACAGTATTTAGATCGTATAAATGCTTAATAAATAAGAATGAACATCCTTAAGAATAACTGGGCTTACTTTAAGTCTTCCCTGTCAGAATGAGACGTGCAGCATGGATACACATTTGTGGTTAGGGTCCAAGGTCCCTTCCTTTGGAGGGAAAGAGAAAGGACCGAAGTGCCTGTGCTCACCAAGTGGACCTTCCAGGTCTTGTTGCCCAGGAATCGCAGAAGCAACAGCTGTTGATTTTTAAGGGTGCTGCTTTAGTGAGAACCACGCTGCAGATTTTTGTTTAACACTTCCCAGCCTCTTTGGGTAGTGTTAGTATCAGTTGTCTTACGTTAACCTCAGCCAGAGTTTGTACCGTAGTCATGTATGTCTAAATATGTCTGTATTTATTTATGTACATAGATAGCAAAGATCAACATAGGCTGAGAATTGAAAGCATGAATTTTATAAGTATCATAGTAGATTGTGTTGTACTGTCTGCTCATCTGAGCTCATGTCAAATATGTAACTGAGTAAATATAACTCGTTTTCAGGGATGCAAATGGAGCTTGCCTGTTGTTTGTTGCTCTGTGAGGCCAAGGCATCGGATCACACATCTGTAAGTCATACCCTTGAATCCAGGCTACGGTGTGCGTGTGCAGTTGCACCCTTCTTGCCCCATGGGGCTTGTGCTCTGAGGCTGCAAATGAATATGTGTGTATGTTTCTTTTTTAAATGGACTTCTAGAGAAGAATTTCTGTTTGAGGGTTCAGTAAATGACTTGGCATTGATCGGGACAGACTAGGTCTTCTGTGGGTGTGGCTGACCCTAGGTGTGGACCTGGGAGTCTCTGAGAGGCTTTGAGCCAGCCTCCCCGATCCTCACATTCACCAGGGGGGCAGCTTGAAGCGAGCTGGGAGCTGCTGACCCTGGGTTCTTAGGGTCTCACTACCCCATGTACCCACGGAGCAGAGTTAAGGCCCCCAGCCTTCTCCCACTTTGAGGTTCTTGCTCTGGACTGGCATGGGTGCTTCCTGCAAGGATATCTCAAGACCCCTGGCTCTCTTCTCTCCAGGGCAGACATGCTGGCAGAGGGCTGGTTTCTGAACCCCCAGGCTTTGGTTGGGCCGATTGATCAGAATAAACACCCAACACTTCCTATCAGTCAGTGGGACCCTTTTCCTCTCCCTCTGAATGCTAAGGATTTCATCTGCATTAATACAGCTATTGTGGGCCTGATAAATGGGAAAGAGGCACCAGCAGGCTGAAAGGTCTCGTGGTGACAGAAGCTGCCTGCAGGATGCACAGCTTGGGTGGAGTGTACACAGTGAGGGTTCGGGCCCAGGTGAATCAGCGCCAGCCCGGGAAATGCAGCGGCATTGATGGATGGCCAGGGTTCTCGGATGCACCCCTGACACTATTTGCGCAAACAGGGAACTCAAATGAATGGGGTTTTCACGAGCTTATGTAAGTCAGTTGGCAACGCACAGTGCCCCAGCTGTGTGGCGTGACAGGACAGGGCCTTGCGTTCCTGTTCAGAGACAGGTGACTTTAAGAACCAGTTTGCCTGTGTCAGGACTTGAAATGGTTTGCTCTGCCCTTCTGTTGTCATAACCCCCCTTTTCTCTTTGCCTTTCTCTTTGTCAAAACTTTCTTTGCAAAGGGATTCTTATAACTGGGACAGTAGGGCTACTGTTGCTTCCAGCAGCTACCCAAGAGGTTTGCTTTTCTCTGGGACACTGACTTCCTTGAAAGACGTGTCAGGGAGGGGACAGCAGGTGTGTGTGGCTGAGTGCTCTGAGAGGTGGTGGTGGCGGGATGGGTGCAGGGTGGGGCTGGGCTGGAAACCCACCTCGGTGCATTCCTGGGATCATCTACAGCTGTCTGTCTTGGCTCCGTGAGTCGGGCGTGGAATCCACAGGGAATAAACTCATGCTCACACAACACTCCCCCAGTGCCTGGCACGTGGTAGGCCTCTCATATGCTCCTTCCATCAGCCTATTGTAAGGTAGGCAGGGCAGGAGTTATTGTCACGTGTAAAGATAACAGAGTCGGAGAGGGGATGTGACCCTTGCAAGTTCCCCCGGCCTGCCAGAGCAGGACTGGCCTGGAATCCTGGTCCAGGGCATTTCAAGGCCATGCCCCTGCTGCCACCTTCCTGGCCTGGCATGTGGCCCTCTGCCCTACTGGCCTCCTGGAGACCCAGGGACAGAGAGAGAGGGACTCCTGAGATGCGGAGCCTGTTATTTTGAGAACACATCCATGTGTGGGCAAGCCCCTTTGTTAAAGCTAGGGCATCATCCCGTCCCTTGGTGCTTTGGAACATGCATATAGTAATTCAAATCTGACTGCATTCCACAACTGAGTCTTTTTTTTTTTTTTTTTATAAATCCATGCTATATTATTGCTTTATTTTACCTTGTTCAGGAAATTCCTTAAGCTGTCTTAGTTCAGAAGCAGACTGAGTGATTTATACAGCCTCAGGTTTTTGTTAGATAACAATAAGCATCTTACAGACAGGCAAATTCAGTATTATTTATTTACTTTTATTTTTTTATTTTTGGCTGTGTCGGGTCTTAGTTGCAGCACGTGGGATCTTTCGTTGCAGTGCGTGGGCTTCTCTCTAGTTGTGGCATGCGGGTTTTCTCTTCTCTAGTTGTGGCGAGGGCTCCAGAGTGCATGGGCTCTGTAGTTTGCCGCACACGGGCTCTAGCTGAGGCGCGAGCTCAGTAGTTGTGGCGCACAGGCTTAGTTGCCCCGCAGCACGTGGGATCTTAGTTCCCTGACCAGGGATCGAATCTGCATCCCCTGCATGGGAAGGCTGATTCTTAACCACTGGACCACCAGGGAAGTCCCATGACTGAGTCTTTTTATCACTACTGAGATTACGGAAACCATTAGTTTTATACAGAGGCAAGCATCTCTTCCAAGCCTTTGTCCTAAATTTATCATTTATGTGTAAGAAAAAACTGATTTTTTTCCTTATTAAAAAGCAGTAGAGGATTATTGTGGAAAGTCAGAAAATTCAGAGGGAGAAAAATTTTTAGTGATCGCACCACCTTGGTATATAAGATGAGATCATGCTAACTACGTGACCTGGATTTTCCTCTTGTTTAATCGTGAATGTTTGTGACCGCCATTGGATATTCCCGAACATCTTCTCTAGGGCTGCAGACCATCCTCTCATTGGTTGGAACCGTATTTTGTGGATGGACACGTGTAGGCTGCTTTTACGTTTGTGCTCGCAGCATGAGTGAGCATCCTTATGGCTGAGGACGGTTAAGCCTCTGCTTACACTTATTACTCAACAAATATTTGTTGAGAGCAAGACACATTTTTTTTGTTGTTGAGATAAATTCTTAGAAGTGGGTTTTCTGGGTTAAATCATATGAGTGCTTTTATTTATTTATATATTTTTTTTATGAGTGAAAAGTTTTAAGAGTGCAAGAAGGAATAGAGTGAAAACTTGAAGACCCTCAACCTCTGCTCTCTAAAAATAACCACTGTTAACAGTTTCTAGGTATCTTTGTGCGTGTATGTGGTATCCTTTTTAATATAAATTGATTAATTACTTTTATAACAGCATGAACAGTGATTGTTCTACTTAATAATGTGTCCTGGGCAACTTCACAGCATGACATCAGCACGGCAGCTTCATGGCATAGCTGTATCAGTTTCTTATCAATGGACTTTTTTTTTTTTTTTTTAAGTACAGAGCATGCCTCAGTGAACATCCTTATGTCTTGGTTTAGTTGTGCAAGTATAACTGTAGGAGAAATGCTAGAAGTAGAATTGCTGCGTTGGAGAGCTATGCCTATTTATAATTTTTATAGCTGTTGCTAAATCAATGCGCATGTTTGAAATTGTCACATGTATTGCTAATCATTTTCCAGAAAGGCTCTATCTGTTTACACTCTCACCAGCAGAGTCTAAGAATGTCTGTTTCCCAACATCTTTCACTAACTGTGGATTATCAACTTAAAAAATGTCTATTTATCTGGTAGAAAAGAGGGGATTTAATATTAGTACATTGATTTGTATTCCTCCGTTATTAGCATGACGTCTTCCTTATAGCTGAGATAGTGCTTCAGGGCAAACTTTTTTTTTTTTTTTAAAGGCGAAATTCATTTGCTAACTGGGTAGCTTGGGGCAAATTACACTGAACGTCAGTTTCCTTATCTGCAAAATGGGGATAATGATATCTACCCCTCAGGGTCACGGAGCAAACATCTTGTGAATGCTTCATCCTGCCTTCCTGCCAGGAAGGGTCACCTTGTGCAGTCCAAGGAATGGTCCCCACTTCTACATGTAAGCCTGTGGTTTGCCTCTGCCTTTGGAAGGTCATCCTGGTAAGAGCCCTGTGCCTTTCTGGTGAGGTGCCTTCTGGTGTTGTGTTTTTTACCTGACGTTGTCATTCTTTCAAGTTGTCAGCTCCTCCAATCACCTCCACACCCTCCCTGGCCTCCCCCCTCCCCTGGTGCCTGAGGCCCCAGGATCACTTTAGCTTTGGCTCGTTTTGAAGGGAGGTGGGGACATGAGCTACCCTGTGGTGGGCAAGTCTTAGGACCCCTTTCTGAAAACAGGATAGGGCTTTGCTGAGCGCCTACCAGGCACCGGGCACTGTGCTGGCGACTTAACGTGGCTTATTCCAATGACTCCTTCTGGAAGGCCTGCCATGAGGACGTTATTATCTTCGTTCACAGAGGTTTAGAGTGGTCACGGACTTTCCCAGAGTCACACAGCTAGTTGGCAGCGGAGCCCAGAGCCTGTGCTCCTTCAGTCACCACACGCTGCTGAGGACCGGTCGGTCCCCAGCTTATGCCTATTAGGAGTCTGGAGCCCCACCACCGGGGAGCTCTGTTAGTCAAGACTGGAAGAGTGCTTGGGCCTCATGCAGGCTGCAAAGGACAGGTCCCAGGCAAGGGACAGAACTCCCCCACTTAACTGCAGTGGTGACCATCACCCCGGCCTCACTAGGTCCAGGCCAGCTAGGTCCCTCTCCAGGGCCCAGCCAAGTGTTCCAAAGTGGGCCTCTGGGGTGCAGTCACGTGGTGCCAGGGAGACAGAGTCCTGCTCCCAACGGGACAGACACTTCAGGGCCAGCACAGCCTGCCAGCGACTGTGGCCAAGGCTCCCAGCTCAGGAAGCAGGGAGAGGGATCCACTCACATGCTCCCAGCTTTCTGGAGTGGTCCTTCCCTAGCCCGTGTTGACTGGGCCATACACTTCTATATTCTCTGGATGATATTTTATTTCTAAAAAAGAAAACAAGTTTGAATGAATTATTTTAGTATTTATTTTTTCTTATTTCTAAATCTTTGTTTTTTTCTGCTGATAGTATAAAAAGTCCAAACAATAGAGTACATAACATATTTAGGTGTTCAATAAACACTTGAAGAACAAATGAATGTCATATAGAAAGTGTAAGTTGCCTTGATCTCTCTCCCAGAAACAACCATTGACAGTAGCTGGTTGAATAAAATTCAACATTTTTTCTAGGATATATTATACATACTTGTTATTTACACAGAATGGACTCATATGACACATATTGTTCCGCATTCATTTGGTAACATCTTGGGCATCTTTCTACATTATCTGTACACAGAGCTCCACCTCCTTGCAGATATCTGCTTTGTGTTTCGCTGTGTGGATGGCTTACAATATATTTAAGTCCTTTATTGATGAACTTAGGGATGTTTCCAACTTTTCATTTTTTCAAACAATGTTGCAAATGGTATAATATTTTGAATAGAAAAATTCTGGAGCATGTTAACTCTCTACTAGAAGTGATTGATCACCTGCTTTTCAGAAGCCTTTGCTGATCCAGCCACTCGGAATTCAGTCCCTTTCTCCTGGGTCCCACTGCCCATGACTTGCTTCTTTACGCTCTACTTGTTCCACAGCCTGGCATGGCTAGGCGTCTGAGCTGTCAACAGTGGCAAGCTCGCTGCTTTCTCTATCTTTCTTTTCCTTTTTTAGTGGTGGTGGTGGAATTTGTTTTTGCTTTTTAAATTTAGTTTTCATTTGTTACTGAAGCTCAACATGAATTAGATACTTACACAACACTTGTTATGAAAAAGAAGCTCCCCTTACCCTACATACTCATCTGTCCTCATTTCCACTTCCTAGGGACAACCAATTTCAACCTTTTGTCTGATTTTTTTGGATGTTGACTTCCGTAACTCTACCAAACATGTTTGTATTGCTACTTTAACTTTTTTTGGTTTTAAGCTTTGTCTATTGACTTCTCACCGTGGAAGGTGAGCATTTATACTGCTTGTTTACTTGTCACACACCTGTCCTCTCATAGTGCCCCACATGCTCCCAGGAGAGTTACATTGTATGTTTGATAGATCAGCATTCAGTGTTTACACTATTTGGCCTATGTCATATGAAACCATGAGTATTTTCCTTTGGCTGCACAATGTTTTGTGTTTCACCACAATTAATAATTGTTGTTTTTATTTGTGTAATTTTCTATGCATTCATCACTATTTTGTCTGTACACTCTACCCTAGTTATGTAAATCTCCTTAGTATATTCAGACACGTGAGTATTTTACGAGGTTCATCTCCCTGAGAAAGTCTCCCCTGGAGCCTTCTGACTTGCCGTGGTCTGGACTGGCTCTCCTCTGTGTTTGATATACATCCTGAGCTTTTCCTTCACCATCAGCATGGGAATTGGTTGCACTTCTCTTCTAAGTAGGATTTCCTGTCTCTCGTATCCCGTGCCTTTGGCAGAGCACAGTCTCTGTGGCTTCCTGGTAAAGGGTGTGGTGGAGGTAAGGTTTTTTAAATCTTGTACATGTTACAAACTCTTTATTTTCCCTTCACACTTAGCTTGATAGTTTGGCCGGGTATAGAACTCTAATTTGGAAATAATTTTCCTTAAGAATTTTGAAGCCTTTGTCCATTGCCTTTTAGCTTCTGAGGTTGCTGTTGAAAATTCTGATGCCATTTTGGTGCTCCACATCTTTCGTGTGAAACCTGTTGCTATTTCCTCTCTAGATGCTTCTAGGAACTTTTTTTTTTAAATAAATAAATAAATTTATTTATTTATTTATGGCTGCATTGGGTCTTTGTTGCTGTGCGTGGGCTTTCTCTAGTTGCAGCGAGTGGGGGCTACTCTTTGTTGCAGTGCGTGGGCTTCTCATTGTGGTGGCTTCTCTTGTTGCAGAGCACGGGCTCTAGGCGTGCAGTCTTCAGTAGTTGTGGCATGTGAGCTCAGTAGTTGTGGCTCGTGGACTCTAGAGTCAGGCTCAGCAGTTGTGGTGCACGGGCTTAGTTGCTCCACGGCGTGTGGGATCTTCCCGGACCAGGGCTCGAACCCGTGTCCCCTGCATTGGCAGTCGGATTCTTAACCACTGTGCTACCAGGGAAGTCCCAGAACTTCTTTTTTTTTTTTTTAAGTTATTTATTTATTTATTTGGTGTTGGGTTTTTGTTGCGGCACGTGGGATCTTCGTTGCTGCGTGTGGGATCTGCATTGTGGCATGCGGGATCTTTAGTTGCGGCATCTTTTTTTTTTAGTTGTGGCATGCGGGATCTTTAGTTGAGGCATGCAGGGTCTTTAGTTGCGGCATGTGGGATCTAGTTCCCTGACCAGGGATTGAACCCAGGCCCCCTGCATTGGGAGTGTGGAGTCTTAGCCATTGGACCACCAGGGGAGTCCCTAGGAACTTCTGGTTCCCAGTGATTTGAAATTGATATTTGTGGTGATTTTTGGTATGCTTCTATTTCCTTTCATCTGCTGGATGCTCAGTGGGCTATTCAATCTAGAAACTTTTGTCCTTTACTTTTAGGAAATCTATGAGAATTATTTATTTTATGATATCTTCCTATCCTTTCTATTTTCTGATTCTTTTTTTTTTTTTTGATGTCTTATGTGGTCAGTTGCAGAAATAGCTTCTTCCTTGTATCCATGTCCCTTGCCATGTAACTTTGTGGTTCTTGCTTCTCTGATTCTGGGCTGAGACATAGGGCTTACTTTGGGCCAGTGGGATGATGGTAATCATGATACAGGCAAAGGACTGAAAGCCATTTGTGGGATTGAGATTGCTTGCTTTTGCTTGCTGCCATCACCGTGAGAAGAACACACCCAGGTTAGCCACTGGTTCCAGGAGGAGGATGAGAGACATGTGGAGCAGAGCCAACCCTCAGCTAACATCAGCAACCATCCCAGGTGCATGAGCAATAAATGCTTATTCTTGTGGGCTACTGAGGTATCACAGTTGTTTATTATTGAGTGTTGTTGTGGTAATAACTGATACATCTGATTATTTAGATGCTGAACCTCTTAGTGTAGCCCTTTACTTTTCTTTTTACTGTTCTTTCTGGGAGATTCTCTCAACAACATCTCTCATCCCTTCTACTGAGTTTTTCATTTCTGCTGTCATATTTTTAATTTCCAGGAACTCTTTTGTTCTCTGCATGCTGTTGCTTTGTTGCATCCTATTCTGGTTTCATGGAAGCATCATTTCTTATTGCATTAATTCTTATTCTTTAAAGTTTTACTCTCCTTGCATTGTCTCTTTCCTCCAAGTTGCGTTTTTATTCTGTTTATTTCATCCTCTATCTTTTCTTTTAAAATAAATCTATTTATTTATGTATTTATTTTTGGCTGCGTTGGGTCTTCGTTGCTGCGTGCGGGCTTTCTCTAGTTGTGGCGAGAGAGAGCTACTCTTCGTTGTGGTGCACGGGCTTCTCTTTGCGGTGGCTTCCCTTGTTGTGGAACTCTAGGGCTCTAGGTGCGTGGACTTCAGTAGTTGTGGTGTGTGGGCTCAATAGTTGTGACTCGTGTGGTCTAGAGCGCAGGCTCAGTAGTTGTGGCGCACGGGCTTAGTTGCTCCACGGCATGTGGGATCTTTCCAGACCAGGGCTCGAACCCGTGTCCCCTGCATTGGCAGGCGGATTCTTAACCACTACACCGCCAGGGAAGTCCCTGTCCTCTATCTTTGATAGCAGAGAATTTCCTCTGATGTCTCATAATCCTTGCTTGTCCACTCATATTCACTAAAAAGCTGGTTGGAAGCTGTGTACGTGTGTTGTTCACAGAACAGCAGTCCTTTTGTAGAACTTCTGACTCTTTTCTCTAGAGCTAGAGGGATGACTCAGGGAAGCCACCTCCATTCTGCAGCTTGGCGGATGTCTGCCAGGCTCCCAGCATTCTGGGAATCTGATGGGGGAAGAAGGGTCTCAACCTTCAGAGTGTAAACTGTCACTTAATTCCTCTGTTTTTGGTATGGTACCTCTGCTTTCACCAGTGCTTGGTGTCCCTCAGCCAGAGTCCCTGTGCTAAACCCTTCACAGAAAAGAATCCCCCCGTCTTCTGCCAGCAAGGAGAGTGCAGTCACCTGGCTGCAGGGAGTTGGAGAGGGGATCTGTACACCCAAAAGCGGGTTATAAGGGCTTTCAGCCAACCATCCTGCTCTCAGCCCTACCTTTCACAGGCTCCTGGTGCCTCTAATTCCTAAGGCTTTGTATAATTCTAGGGTGAACATCAGTTAGCTTTTTGGCTTTCTTCACTGCTAACGTAGGATTTACTTTACTTAGGTCTGTGAAGTCAGTTCCCCTCATCCATGTGCTTTCTAGTTTCCAAAATTTTGTTGCTGTCGTTTCTTCTCTTGTTCTTCCTGTCCACGGGGATGTAGGCCTGTTTTTTCTTACATAGTGCTTTATTGGAATGGGGTATCGTTATTACCTCTTTGATAATACATAATTGTTATAAAAATTTAAAGCAATCCAAAGTCAGCGAAACTCCCTCATAGTCTGCCTTCTCCATCCATAGCTGCTCAAGCATTTATCCTTCCAATAGTTTTGCCTATTATTATGCCTAGAATCATGCGTGTGTGTATGCCAACATACTCACATGTATAAACACACACACACTTCACATATACGTGAAACCATGCTATACTGTACTATTCTATGACCCCCCTTACTAGATCCTGGACATCTTTCACTCATAAATTAGGAGCTACTGCTTTCTCTTTACCAAGCTGCATCGTGTCTGTTATACTGTAACTTATAAATCCAGGCCCTTATTAATGGACGGTTAGGATGTTTCCAATTTTTTGTTACTGTAAAGAGAGCTGCTCTGAATATCAGTGTACCCAAATCTTTGCCTGTCTTTTTGTCTCCTTAGGTATTTCCTTGAAATGAATTTGCCAAATGGACGTGCACTGATAAGATACGGGCAGGTAGTGCCAGATTGCCCTCCAGAGGCATGTGCAATTTATACTCCGCTCCTAGATAAGTGAGGGACTTTTTTCCTTTGCCTCTTTACCTGCTGCTGTCTTATCATCCTTTAATTGTTGCCAGTAGGTTGGGTGAAAAGGGTATCTTATTGCTGCTTTGATTTGCATTTCTTTGAAGAGTAAGGCTGAGCCTTTCTGTGTGTCTGTGGCCATTGTGTGAACTGCGTGCTTTCTGTGTGGTGTTTTATTTTCTCTTCTGAAGGAAGTCCTCAGGGCCCAGTTCATCTCCAGTTTTGCTACCTGGACATCGTGGGTTCCCGGGATCCAGAGGCTGGCAGGCTGTGTGGCGGTGGTCCAGAGAGCAGTGTGCCCTCCCCAGGTTCTCCCCTCTCCCCCCACAAAAGCACTTGATTGGAGATGGGCACAGCCTTGTCCCCCATCAGCACAGGCCTGCCGCTGACACGTCCCAGGGGCAGCGTGACCCTCTGGGCTGCCTGACTCATGGGGCTGCTCTGCACAGGGCCCGGTTAGCAGCCGAATCCTGGGTGGTGATTCTGGCACCGGTCTGAGGTTTGGCATTTGCCAGGGTTTACATTCCACAAAGACGGTTACCTTCTCTTTTCTTTTTTTAATCTTTAAGACATTGTGAAATGCAACACATATAGAAAATATTCAGTTTAACAAATTATTGTAAAGCAAACAGCCATGTACACCTCCCTGGGAGACAGTTGACTTTTAACAACACTGTGGTAACTGGAGCTGGCACCTTGCCCCTCGACTGTTGGGCTGTCCGTTCCCCTCCGGCCCACCCCAGGTCTCGGGGCCAGGGCGAGGCTGCCCCTGGTCGTCGGAGGACCACTCAGGTGTGGCAGCTCTGGAGTAGGGTGCTGGAGTCTGGCCGGTGGGGGGAGGATGTGTCTGTGACTTGTGTTTCCTCTCTCAGCTCCCCATCACTGACCTGTGTCCTGACATACTCAGGGAACATTCAGACCTCAGGAATTTGGGTGGAGCCCACGGAGCAACGGGAGTCCAGAGATCCGGAGTGTGAAGCCCTGGGCAGGCCTGAAGGCCAGGTCTGGCTGGCTCGGTGTTGGGGGTCTAGCCACGAAGCATTGACCCTCCGCGGCGGAGGGTCTGACAGGGAGAGAGGCCGGGTAGTGTGGGTGTAGCCTCCCTCTCACTGGGGAGGCTTTGGAGGGGATTGCCCTCCATGTGACAGATTGTCCTCCTGGATTGGACTGGGAGGGAAGATTGGCACTGTGTGCTGGGTACTCTGGGGTGGGCCAGCGGAAGAACATTCCTGTCCCTGGTGGCAGCCTTCCCTTTGCTGTACCAGCCCTGTGGTTCTTCTCTAGATGGGATGTCTTCCTCCGATGGCCAGCCCCCGAGTGGAAGGCCCACGTCTATTAAAGCGCAGCCCTTACACACGGGAGATGGGCCTCGGCCCACTTGCCTGCCTCTACTTCTTTCCCTCTCGGCCGCCCCCTCACCTGTTCAGCCCACGTGGGGCTTCCCACTGTCTTCCAGGCACCGGGTGACAGTGAGGGGCAGGACAGACTCCGTCCCTGCCCTTGTGGGGCTGATGGTCCAGTGCAGTGCTGTCCAGTAGACTTGTCTGTGATGGAGTGTTCCCTCTGGCGCTGGGTGGTGCAGGGAGGGGACGGAGAGAAGGAAATGGGAACCTCAGGGCTGTTGGGGGCACAGGGCTTGGCATGGAGCAGTGCTGGCCGGGGAAGGCTTCCTGCACAAACTCGTCCTGATGGCAAGCCCAGCAGAGGGGCCAGGAAGTGAGATCAAGGTGGCGGGAACGGCACGTGCAAAGGTGTGGTGAGCAGGGGCAGTCCACACTGCTGAATGGAAGGAAGGGCAGCACCGCCGGGGCGGGGGTGGGGGTGGGGGTGCAAGGGAGGGCCCAGGAGAGGGGGGGCGGTGGGCACTGGGAGAGGTGGGCGGGGGGAGAACCGGTGAGTCACACAGAGGGCTTTACCTGCACGGGCATTTGGTTACGGACCTGGCAGGGGCAGATCTGCATTTTAAGAAGAGCGCCCTGGCCGCTGTGGGGAAGGAGAAGGGTCTGGAAGGAGGGACCATTTAGGAAGCTGCTGTGGTCATCCTGGCGGGAGGCAGTGGCAGCAGTAGGAGGGACAGAACTGGAGGCGGAATCGGCAGGACTTGCTGATGGAGTGGATGCTGGGGGGGCGGGTGGGGAAAGAGAGGACGTGAGCTTGACTCCCTCAAGCTTCTTGCTTGCCAACATGGGTGAGGAGGAACCACCCCTGGAGCTGGGAAGTCCTGCTGGAGGGGCAGGTGTGGAGGGGAAAATGTTGAGTTCCATTTGGGTGAGCTGGGCTTGAGGTTCCTGAGGGTCACCCGGTAGGCCTTTGGATGGAGGAGTCTGGGGCTAGTGGAGACTTCTGGGCTGGGGACAGAACTGAGAGCATCACCAGCCTGGGTTCCACCATCATGGGTCTGCTCATCTCTGGTTCTGCCCCCAAAGCTGTTGCTCTCAAGGTGCTCTGGACCAGCCCAGCCTGGTGAAAGTGTGGTCCTGACCAGGGTGCGGCCATAGCTCACTGATGTCCACTTGGGATGTGTCTGTGTGGGCGTCTGTGTGTACCTGTGTGTAGTGGGGGCTTTTGCATACAAATTAGGGTGAAGGGGGCTGGGGGTAGAGGAGGGAGGAGCAAGGAGGTGCAATGTGCAACTTGTCCCGGAAAGATGAATTTTGCTGTGCGGGGTTAGGCTCCCCTCATGGATGCCAGCTGATCTGGCTGATGGGAGAAGAGTTGTGTCAGCCCCTACACTCTGCCTCCTGACCGGATTGTGTGACAGACTCATTTTCTTGGGGATTATGCTCTGACCACCAGCCCGTGGGTTGCCTAATTATACCAGTGTCCCTGGGGGACCAGGACCTTGGCATACAAACTGAAATTCAGTACATGCCAAACCCAATTTGAGCTACTTAGGTATGGATGGTGTTCTTGGGCCCTATAGGGGCCAACCTAGCTATCCCCCACTGCCAGCCCCTCCTCCTTGCCAATCTGTGGGCAGTCTGGACTTGGCTCCTGCTTTTGGTAGGGAACGCATGCATGCATTTGGTATTCAGAGGTACAGAAACTGGCCATGTGATACCAGGCTAGCATGTTCTATTGAGTCTCTTGGATGGGACTCTGGGCTAAGATTTTAGACTCATTTTGTCCTGATCTTCAGCAGTGACAGCTGGAGAGTCCACACTGATGGTGAGAACCCAGCCCACAGGGGGAGCTGTAGGGGGATCAATAATCTTGGTCCGTGGCCTTATGCTGGGCAACCAGCCAGGGCCCCTGACTTGGCCAGGTACATAGTGGAGTCAGATGCATGAGCACGGCTGCCTCAGGAAATCTAGCCCCAGGGTCAGGTTTGCTTAGGTTGCTTGTGGTTTCCTCTCTCTGCATCCATAACCCAGGTCTATAGACTCTGCCTCTATACTTTCTCCCAGATGTGTCTACTTCTCTCCCCCTGAGCCACTGCCACTGCTCTAGTTCAAGCCTTCATCATCTCTCACAAATCTCTACTTTCTCTGATCCAGCTGAAGCTCCTTGGCAGCTGGACCTGATCCTGTGACTCTTATCTTGGACCTCTTTGGAGATTCTGTTTCCTTTACCTAGAATGTTCCCATCCCTCTACCTCACTCCTCTCTGCATGGCCAATTTCTGGGCATTCAATGCCTGGCATGTATTGGTTATTCATATGTTTCTCAAATGAATAAATAAAATTAATGTGAATTGAATTAGTTTGCTCTTGACTGTCATTTCATAAGGAAGTCTTCTCTTACTCCCCTTCTTATTTTATGGTGCACCCACACTCTGTGTTAGTAAGCGTAAATATGTGTTCATTTGGCCAGACTCTGTATCCCAGGGTTGTGGGGAACAGCATCTGTCACATGCTGTATGTCGGCAAATATTGTTGAATTAAGTTGAGTAACGTTATCTTTCCATACTGAGAAAAACCAGTGAACCTCTATTAGAGCCTTCTTATTGGACACTCTTCCTGATTTTTGGATTCTTCTGATGGTGAGATTTTGTGTTTTGATTTTCAGTCTCTGGTTTCATGGAGAAGGTGGCTTGTGAACCTAGAGGATGTGAAGGTGTGATCCTGAGAAGATAAAGTAGAGAAGGTCACTTCAGGCAGAGAGAAAGTCTTGAGCTAATGTGAGAAGGTGAGATGTATTCTTCTTCAACTCAGCCCATAAGTCATCATCCCAGTATCCAATTTGATGGCTCTAAATTGTCAGTAGTCTGACTTCAAACTTCTTGCTTGAGCTTAGGTCCCTCTGAATGTAACCTGGCTCCCCACGTTCATTTTCTGCTACTTCTTGCCTCCGACTTTGCTTGGATTGCTGCCCTTGCCCAGGGTGCTGTTTGTCAGGGCACATGTCTTGAAAGCCTGAACCTTTCCACCTTCCACTGGGATCGTGATTTTTAGCACCTGCACATTTTGCATCTTTCGTACTGTTCCTCAGCTGCGTGTATCTTGCAATTCAAGCGACTTCATGCTCCATCCGTCCACACAATGTCCTTTAGTTGTTTGTTTATTTATGAGTCTAACAAACAACTAAAGTCCTTGTTGCTGCCAGGGTCTATGGAGGAGTCGAGTGCATAAGACCTGGTCTCTGACCTCGTAAGGTTCATGGTCTACCTGAGGAGTGGAGACATGGGAGGAATGGCTCCTCATGGTATTATACAGGTCAGAAAGGGAGCAATTGACCATGGCTTCTAGCTGGGAGCATTGGGCAGGGCTTCTTGGAGGGGGGAGCCTATGGGTTGAGTCATGGCATATGAGGAAGGGATTTGGTCTTATAAAGTTGGGGTAGAGAAGACTTCCAGGTGGGACAGTCTTGAGCAAATTTAACAAGACAGGAGAGTAGGGGTGTGTAGAGGGAGTGTGGGTGTTCAGCTGATGCATGGAAGTGAGATAGGAGACTATGTCTGGAAAAGTAGTCAGGGTCTGGGTCTTGAGGGAATGGAAGAACTCCCTCTGGGGATGGAGAACACTTGCTGGTATTGAGCAGTGAGGTGTGTTGCTAATTTTGATAAGTCAACATAAAAAAAGAAAGGTCATCAGGCACCATAAGGAAGATAGTTTGGGGTGGAGAGGAGTGACAGTGGGGGGCCAGGCAGAGATATTTTGGTGTTGAGGAGAGTGGCACTGAGGGCCCCCAGCACCTGGTGACCCCTGCCTGGGTCTCAGGAATCACAGATGGAATGAAATTGTGGGAGCTGTACCCAGTGACTTCAAAGGAACCAGCAGAGTGTTACAGACTATGGGGTCTCCCGAGAAGAGGAGAGGGTGTCACCCCATCTACCCAGGCTGGGATCAGGCTTCCCTGTTTTACTTTAGACACATTTCTATCATTTGAAATTTTTACAAAAAATACATACCTACCAATTAAAATGATGAACACTTTGTTCTAACTCAAAACAAGAAAGGACAGGATGCCTGAAGTAATCTGAGTGGTGATGGGATCCAGGGAGCTGACCTCTATGAAATAGTTTTGAACTGTAGTGGGTCAAGGGTATCTGGTTGCAGGGTGAGATGAGGTGTCTTTAGAAAACCACTGCACCCGGTCAGTGCCTGGTTGGAAAAGGGGTGTCAGGTTATGATACAAGACAAACTGTCATCATGGATTAAAACACTTCTGCAATCCAAGAGTAACAGTCGTTTCTTGGAACATTTGCTAATCTTTAAAAAATTTTACCAATGCGAAACAGATCAACTGCTTGAGACTGGCTTCTTAAAGGTTAGGTATTCATTTGTGTATTCACTTAACTGATACGTCATTGATTCATTGAACTGATCTACTGACAGTAACCCCCCCAGAACCAGAAGGCAAGGTAGAGAAGGTGGGTCCCCAAGAAAGTGGGAGCTAAAAAGTTTCACTTTTTAACCCATGTGGATTAAGATGCTGTAGCTCCTGGGAGTTTGAAAAGCATCTTGAAGTGCAGGTTTATTCTTATGTTTATTATTGTCAGATTAATGTGAAAAACACTAAAAAAATGCCACTTATAAAGGAAGAGTCACAGTTGTGTGGCGTTTTATGGGAACCCCCACATTTTATGGGGGCTGCATGTCTTGGGCTCACGTATACAGAGGAGGAAGAGGCGGGAGGTGGGATCAAAGATGTGAGGTGGGAGGGGCAGGGGAGAAACCAGCAGGCATTGTCCTCCGACAGTGATGCCATCGTAAAATCCGGGGTGCTGGTGAAGCATGCAGGTTGAATGCCCACCTCCAGAGATTCACATCCGGAAACCTGGTCTGGAGCCCCGCAGCCCACAGGTTTAACCAAGTTGTCCACCCAGGAGGTTCTGAGGAGGAGCCATGACCCAGAGAAGGCAGCCCCAGTCTTGCACTTTCCAAAGATGCCTAGTGGGGCATGAGTCTCTTCTGTTTCAGGGCCACACTGGATTCGTCCACTTGGGAGGATGGAGCTTTCAGACCCCACCATCCAATCCCACAGTCATTCCTTCAGCTTTGTATGTTCTAGGTGTCAAATTCCAGAGGCCTGGGAGTCAAAGGCAGGCTTGTGAGGGCCAGGCAGCAGGCCGTGGACATGCTGTGGGCTCTGCAGGGCAGAATGGCTCCTGGAGGGGAAGGCCTTGAAGGGCTGGCAAAATCCTGGGGGCCAAGAGGCACTGAGCAGGGAGGAGTGAGACTGTTCTCAGTTCCAGATGGGCGGCAGAGGTCCCATGCTGCTCCACACTGCTGCCTCAGGACTCTGCAGGGGGCTGTGGCCCCACGCACCCATCACCCTTCGTCTATTCCGGACCTTGACCAAAGGGTACGTTGGAAGGTTCTGATACCCTGTAACAGAACAAGTGCTGATGTGAGAGTTGGAGGGGGTTAAGAAATCGTTTTATCAGCCATCTCAGGTACAGAGGGGTAAACCAAAGCCTAGAGAGGAGAGATGACCCATGGGGAACTGAAAGGAAAATGGGCTATGAAATCAGACAGAAATGGGTCCTTCTCCACCTCTGCCATCCCAGCTGGATGACCTTGAACAGATTATGTGGCCTCTCTATGCGGCACTCCGCTCCTCTGTATGATGGAATAATAATGCTCACACCTTAGGCTTTGTTATCAGGGTTCAGCATGACTTTTTTCAGAGCTTGGCACCCAGTAGGCATTACTGTTGTTGATGCCCAGAGCCTGGGTCAGTGGTGGCTAGACTGGGACAGGCTCCCCGACCCCCAGTCCAGTGTTCTGGTCTGCGGCCTGCTGCTGCTGGGGCCCCCTGATGCTCTCAGCCTGGTCAGGCCCTTGCTCCAGTGACGACAGTTGGGGTTGGGATGTGAGTGAGCGGGCTCTGTTTGCTAACTTTGTATATTGCTTAATAAGGAAAACATGGCTTGTCCTGGCAATCCGTGGATCCGGCCATATATGGGGAAAAGGAGTAACTTGGATGTGGTCAAGGACGCAATTCTGAGTTCTTATTTAAAACAAAATCAAAGACAATATGGAATTGCCACTCTTCTTTTTCCAGTTCGGTTATGGAGTGATTTCTGCTTATAAATAGGCAACATCTTGCAGGGTGAGCTTTAGAAATAGCTGCGAACTGTTTGGGGAGCAAATCCTTTCCATACTTGAAAGAACTTGGCATAGAGCAAGAGTCCCCATGCATGGAGAGAAAGCACTGTTTTTCAGGCATGCAGAGCAGATTGAGGCCTTCTGTGGCCCAGCCATCCCCGGACTGAACACCAGGCCCTGTGGGCTGGGACAGGCTGTGGTGACAGCTTCTCATCAGTTCTAAATCTGGGGCCCTTCTGGCCTCTCTGCAGTGGGGCACCCACTCTGTTTCCTGCAACTGTCTGCTTCTTGGTGTCTGCATCACCTCCATTCCTCAGGTATCACTTACTCATTCGTTCATTGACTCACTCAAGCTCCTACTGAGTGCTCACCCTGCCAGGCAGTGCCCCTGACTCCCTCCTCTGCTCCTTTTTCCTCCTCACTGGTGGCTTTGCTCTCCTGGCTGCTTCTGGTTCATGGCTATTGCCCTGGGCTCTGTCCTTGGTCCTTTTCTTTTCTCCCTCTGTGCACTCTCCTGTCTCCTCTTGGCCTATTTTCACAGCATTGTGGTTAAGAGGGACCAGTCTGCCTGGGGCCAGTCTTGGCTCTAAAATTTCCAAGCTGTGTGACCTTTAACAAGTCACTCAACTTCTCTGAGACATAGTTTCCTCACCTGTAAACTGGGGATGATAATGGTGCTTTCTTCTAGGGTGGTTATGAGGACCGACTGAGTTAATCTCTATAAAGCTCCTTGAACACTGCCCAACAGCAGGTCAGTGCTCAGAGAGCTTAGGCACTGCCATTGTTCGCTGATGGCACCCAGTTCTCTCACTAGATGCCATCTTTGCCCTGACCACCATTCCTGACAGGAACGAGTCAGGCTGAGCTCCTACTGTGGGCCTTCACTTGCTTGGCACTCAGCAGGGGAGGTGGCATTGAGGAAGATGTAGTCCAGGACATGACCAGCCACTGCAGTGTGTGTCCTGCCAGGTAGCTGGTGCCCCCCAACCCCACACTCAGGCTGACACCCTCTTTCCAGGTCTGCTGCCTCTTCCATGGACAGTACCCTCATGGGGGTTAATTAGGCCAAGGGCATGAGAAAGAGACAAGAAACGTCCAGGTTTCCAGCCTGGGTGGAGGATGCTGCCACCCATTCTGCTTCTGAAGTATTTCTTGATTCTTTATCTCCTCTCCATGGCCACGGCCCCTGCCTGGGTCTGGCCTCACCACGGTTCCTCTACCCCTGTGATCTCTCTGTAAAGCCTCTTCCACTTCCTCTAACTCATCCTCTGGCCTCACCTGGTTAAAGTCAGGCCAGGCCTGGGTAAAGCTCTTCAGAGGTTTCCCATCACCTGCGGCCAGGTCTTACTGTGCTCCTGCACAGTAAGATGGCCCCAAGCGCGAGCCCTGTGACTCTTGACCTCCTTTCCTCCTGTTTGCCGAGAGCCCAGCCCCACAGGATCCTAGAGTACCTGATGCTGCCTCCTGGGGAGGGAAGGCTGAAGGGTGCAGAGGCTGCCACGGGACGTGGGCTGAGTGACCCACCGTGTTCCAGCCCTGGCTTTCACCAGGCAGAGCAAAATTACTAAATGATTATCTCCTTAAGTTTTTGGCGGCCCCCCGGGTCTGTCCCTGCTCCCTTTCACACACTCTTTCCATCACCGCTCATGTTCTGGCCGGAACAGATTCAGACACCTCTTGGCAGGGACCTCTTCTTGGGCTTGTCCTATGGGTGTTTCTTCTCTGGATTCCAAGGTTGACTTTACCTGTTTCCCAGATTGGACGTTCAGACCTTCCTGAACTGGCTGCAGCCCCCGTCCCAGGCGCCACTCTGACCTGCCTCTGTGGAGTCCCTTCTCCCCACCTGGCCGTGTGCTTCTGGAGGGCAGGACTCTCTCTCCTCCTCATCTCCTCTCAGAGAGGAGCAAGCACAGAGCTGGCACACAGCCCTCGGCCCCTGAGCCTTCCTGCCCGTGCAGCTGCCTCCTTAGGGGTGGGCACGTGTCTCTTCTACCTGGGGTTCCATTTTTTTTTTTTTTTTTTGCGGTACGCGGGCCTCTCACTGTTGTGGCCTCTCCCGTTGCAGATGGAGCACAGGCTCCGGACGCGCAGGCTCAGCGGCCATGGCTCACGGGCCCAGCTGCTCCGCGGCATGTGGGATCTTCCCGGACCGGGGCACGAACCCGTGTCCCCTGCATCGGCAGGCAGACTCTCAACCACTGCGCCACCAGAAAAGCCCCTGGGGTTCCATTTTAACCTTTGTTTGAGCAGAGATTTCTATGCTAAGACCTTCTTCAGGGAAGACCTGAGAACCTCTGGGCTAGTTGATCTGATCTCTCAAATTGCCTTATCAGATTCTCCTATGCCCTGGGTACTTCTTGCCCTTCCTTCTCCCTGACCTGCATGTGGCCCCTAGTTTTGATGCCTCGTGACTCATGTCCATGTGCACATCGGGGGTGGATTCTGAACCGAAGCCTGGACTCTAGATCTTAGGTACGGCCAATCTACCAGGTGGACCCTGCATGTGTTGGGACCAGCGTGTGGGTCCTGGACGGAGAACTCTGCCCAGGGGTTGGCCTGGCTCCTGAGCTATCATATCTCCACCCAGATGCTGGGGCCTCCATGCCCACCTGTTAACATGGGGGGCCTTCCTGCCTGAGATGTTGGAGGAAATCACAGTATAGCCACCCTCTCCTCTCCCCACCCTGTGGAGGGGAGGTGGCCAGGGTGTGAGTCACAAGCCCCCTGCCCTCCATCCCAGAGCATGAAGGTCATCTCTTCTGGATGTGTGCAGCCTCTTCTCTGGATTGGTCCTCAGGACCCCAGCCATATCACCCCGTCCCTCACACAGTGGGCAAGGTGGAGCCATTCCATTGTTTCCCAAGGGCCGTGCTCAACTGCATCCGCACCTCCCAGATGACATCTTGCTGCCACTCTTGTGACATTTGCTGATGGAGCCTTGAGCTTTCCAGCTCTCTGGCTGGTTTACATAGTTACAGAGTGTTCTGTGTGACTATCATAACTTATGTGGCTAGTCTTCCCTTCATGTATATTTGGGTTGCTGTTTCCAATTTTTCTTTATTATAAATAAACTTCAAGGAACATCTTTGTAGGTCTATGTCTTTGTAGGGCCAACGGGTATGCACATTTATTATATTGATACATGATGCCAAATTGTCCCTCTCAAAGGACACTCATACTGCATGAGAATGTGTTTCCCGACACCCCAGACAACCTCAGTTTTGTTCGTGTTTTCATTTTTTGCCTATATGGAAGTAGAAAAATTATACATTGTGCCTGTTTGCATTTATTTGATTCTTAGTGGCTGTTTTGTATTTCTTTCTTTTTAAAAAAATTTAGCTATAGTTGATTTACAATATTGTGTTAGTTCAGGTGTACTGCTTCAGATTCTTTTCCATTATAGGTTATTACAAGATATTGAATATAGTTCCCTGTGCTATAGAGTAAATCCTTACTGGTTATCTATTTTATATATAGTAGTGTGTATCTGCGAATCTCATGCTCCTAATTTATCCCTCCCCCTCCCCTTTCCCCTTTGGTAACCGTAAGTTTGTTTTCTCTGTCTGTGAGTCTGTGTCTGTTTTGTAAATAAGTTGGTTTGTATTATATTTTTAGATTCCACATATGTGTCATCATATAATATTTGTCTGACTTACGTCACTTCGTATGATAATCTCTAGGTCCATCCATGTTGCTACAGATGGCAATATTTCATCCTCTTTTATGGCTTCTTTTACAAATTGCTTTTTCATGTCCTTTGCTCATATTTCTCCTGGAGGCTCATTTTAAAGAACTGAATGGTGAGAGCTCTTTGTTAGAAATGCAGCAACTGGTACTCAGTAGACGAGTTCATAAAAGTTTGTTGACAAGTAACTCTTTGTTGTATATCTTGAAAAGATCTTATTTAACCATACATTTTTTTAAATTAGAAGTTTTAGGTTTTCATGTGGTTGAACTTTTCTCCTTTATGACTTTTAATTTTTCACATAACATGCTTAGAAAGCATCCCTCCCCCTTGCAAGATTTAAAAACTATTCACCCATGTTTTCTTCTAGAACTTATAAGATTTTATCATTTACATCTGAATCTATGTTTCATCTAGAATTTGTTATAGTTTAGGGAGAAAGGTATGGATTTGACTATTCCTTCCCTTGCCACCAACAAAAATTAGCAATCAGTTGTCCTGACACCGTTTACTGAATAATCCATTTCAACCCGACTACGTGGAAATGCTACCTGTATCATATACTAAATTTCCATATGTGCTTGTGTCTGTTTATGGAGTTTTCTACTGTTCCATTGGTCTGCTTGTATTCCTGGTTTTAAAAGTGCTTTAGATAATAACTACCAATCATTGAGTTCCTGCTATGTTTCAGGTGCTTGACATACTTGATCTCCAATCTTTCCCAACACCCTGCAGAGTGCAGGTACGATGTTCCTAGTGTAGCCAAGGCTTGCAGGATAAATGAGCCACACAAGGTGAACAAGGTAGTAAGTGGCTCAGCCAGGAATCAGACCGAGGAATGCTCGCCTCTAAGCCTGGCCCTTCCCACCATCCTGTCCTGCTCCAGGTGACCCTACTCCCCACCCTTCGGGGCATGTGGGAGAGGCAGCTTAGAGAATAGCAGCTGGAAGGTCACTGCCCTCACTTCATATCTCTGAAAATGGAGGCCGTGGGGAGTGGAGGCTCGTCCCAAACCCAGGCCTGGTTAGAGGGAGCCGGGTCTGGGACTCTCAGCTCGCTGACCTTGTATCCCCAAACCAGTGTCATAACAGAGCTGACCTGTTGGCACGGTCATGGGATTCTCTGTGCCCGTGCCCCACCCCGCTGCAAGCTGTTAAACACAAGATTCCACTGGAGACACAGCTGGTGGGCGGTCTCCCTTGTAGAAGTAAGTGGGTCAAGCGGTGCCCACGGGAACTCTGGCACAATGCTGAACAGATGGGAATTACGTGATTCCTTTGCATCTTAGAGTTGTAGACTAGAGGGGTCCTAAGAAGTCACACAGTCCACCCCTGCCATGTTTAGATCAAGAAACTGATGCCCAGAGAAGGGACAGAACTTGCCCAAAGTCCCCATGCATGGACATCTTGGGCACATTCCGAAATCCACACCCTGTGATGAGGCCTGGTGAGGAAGAACTGCAGCTGGAACAGCTCTTGGCTCTCAGGGACAGTGGTTGGAAGCTGTCAAGTCAAACCCCAGCCTCATCTCCTGGAAGCCTGGGATGGCCCTGAAGACAGGCCTCGGTAAACCCTGTAGAAGTGTTGCAGGGTGGTGTGCGGGGGCCCCAGTCAGGCCTTCCCTGATCCTATGGTCTTCAAGGCTGACGCCAGGGGAGTTGTACAAGAGCATGGTAAGCATCGCTGCTGAGATTGGCACCTCCTGGTAGTGCTTTCCATGCCCTAAGTATTGCCTGCTGGCTGCTTCCCATGGGAGAAGTTGCCCAGCTTCAGATTTGCATAATCACCTTGGCCGGAGATGCAGTGTGTGCATGGGCACACACACACACACACACACACACACACACTCACACACATATACAAATATGTACACAGAGATGTTAGTCTTTGGAATGATTGTGTCCCCACAGTGCTGTCTGGGCCAAATCCCAGTGTCCCTTGTCCAGGGTCTGTGGGTACAATTTTCCATTGGAGTCTTGGGCAGTCCTCTCTTTAGTGCTTTGGCCTTGGCCCCTCTGCCCAGCCGTACTGATGTCTCCTTTTCACCCACGTACCAAAACTCTGCTTGGGCTTTAAGGCTCAGCTGAGATCTTTCTCTGGCTCTTCTGTGAAGTGTTCCGTCCCCAGCCTCATCCACAGTTCTGGCACTCTCCCTCTTCTGAATGCTGGTAGCGTTCTTCTGTGTCACTCACATGGTACTGGAGCACTAACTGCTCTGGGACACCGCTTCTCTAGAACTTTTCCTTACAGCTTGTGTTGTTATAAGTTTTCATGAGATGAAATCTTGTTGATCCAATGAGGCAGTAATCTTGTATTTCACACACATTTTGTATTCTCATCAGTGTCTGGCACATAGTAGGCCCTCAGGAAATGTTGGTTGCCTGGTGGGTCGGGTATGAGCCAGTATGTAAACACAAACGGAGGTGCTTTCAGGCCTCAGTGGGTGTTAGGTACTTACCCGCACTTGCTGGCTGCCAGTCGAAGGAGTGAAACGGGCTCGTTCAGTCCTGCGGGAGGTTGTAATCCAACAGAGAGCTGTGGTGAGAGACGTGCTGAGATCTACTGGTTAGGGTGATAATACAGATCTGTTGTTAAAAGTCTGGCAGTGCTTTAGTTTCCTGTGAAGTGGGAAAAGGGCATTTGGGCAGCAGGTGAGAGGGGAGGGTGTGGGAGTGCACCTCAAACAAAGCATAGTCAGGAGAACCTAACTGCTCTCTACCTGGTAGGTTCCTAGCAGAGGCGGGTGAGGAGTTTGGAATGCGGTGGTGGGATGTAGTTCATTCTCAAACACTCCCTTTGGGCCCAAATCTTCCTCCTGGCCAGTCCTGGGGGCTCTCAGAAGACTGTCCTGAGCGCAGGAGAAAATTTCCCCTTAGATCCTAAAGGGATACTAACTGCTAATTGAGAGCACGTGTTTTGAGAGCGAAGTATAATGTATTTGCCATTCATTCATTCATTCATGTATTATTGAATGAGTGTATTATTCATTCAATAATACATTCATTATTGTATTGTAACAAAAACAATAATGTATTTGTTTACTCATTTTGTGTTGGGCCTGATGATGTGATGCTGATCTGATAAAAGGTCTGAATGGGGCTCCCCTGCTTACAACGCTGAAGTAGCTGGCGACTGTCTCCTGCATGGGGGAGAAGTTAAGGTCATGCTCTCTGTCATCCAAGATAACACCCAGGCTCCTCAGGCTGGCATGTCGTGGCCTCCTTACCCAGCTCTGCAGACTGCTCTGGCTCTTGGCTCTATGTTCTCTAGAACTTTCTTCAGCCCTGCTGCCCTCTCCCAATTCCCAGACACACTGGCTGCCTCACGCCACTGTGCTTCTGCTCGTGCTGATCCCTCTGCTTGGACCCTCCAGGCCTCCTCCACCGTCAGTATGAATGAGCCCCGGGCACCCTAAACAGAGCCCTGAGTAGAAGCCTGTAGGGGAAAGAGCTTGGGCTTTGGAGTCAGCTAGAGGTGGATTCAAATCCTGCCTTCACCTTCCTGGCTCTGCACGTTACTTCCCTGGGTCTGTTTACTATATGCTTAATAGCACTGAACTCACAGCATTGCTGGGAGGGCTAAATCAAGGGAGGATGTGCCTGCCCTTTCTTCCCTCCCTGCTTCTCCCACCATTCTCAGTGCTAGGCCTGTAGATGCCTCGTCCCCCTGGTTGTTGGTCTCAGTAAAGCCCTTTTATTCAACAAATAGCTACTGAACACCACTGTGGGCCAAGTGCGGGGCACTTGGAGTAATTTTTGTTTGGTCATCTGCTACCAAGGAGTTGTGAGAGCCCATACTGAGTTCCCCGGGGGAAATGACATTTGATCTGAATGCTGGAGGCTAAGGGAGAGGTAACTTGGAGGAGACAGGAGGGAAGAGAGCTCTAGGCAGAGGGAGGCAACAGGGTGAGTGGGATCCAATTAGTCATGAGCTGTACGAGGTATTTATCGTAAGAGTAGTAGGAAGGATTCTATGCCAAACTGGGACTTGGTCACTTTTGCATCCCCCAAAGCAAAAGATGGACCAGAGAGGAAGCTGGGAGACCAGTGAGGGTGGGCAAGGGAGAGACGTGGCTGGTTGGGGTGGAGGCCGTGGCCATGGAGATATTCTGGAGGTCAGGTTAGTAGGTGTGGCATTGGGTGGGACATGGGCGGCGAGGGAGGGGAGGAAACAGTGACTCCCACGTTTCTGGCTCTTCTGACCGGCTGTGTGTATGTATGGAGAGTAGGTTGGTGGCCAAGGGAAGATCAGCCCTCAGCTTGTTTCCCTCCAGATGTGTAAGCTCCCTGCAGCAGGGATGGGCCCTCGGACTCTAGGTCTCTCCCACGGCCCCTTAGTGCCCAAGAAGATTTCAGAAGACTTGTTCCTGGTCGGGGTTAGAAAATTAGCCCCTAACCACCATCGGTCAGCAGACTTGACCATGGTCACATCCCCTTGGACTCCAAGGCTCTCTGTGCTGAGGAGTCGGCCCTGGCCTCATCTGCTGGAGGGGGCCCAGATCCTCCTGGGGGCTCCATGCTGGGGCTGGTGTGCCTGGCCTCCTTGCTCTCAGCAGGGCCAGCTGCGGTGGGTCTCCCATCGCCTCACTGAGGCAGGCCTGGGTTTGGCCGCCCTCCTGGTTGTGTTGTATCCAGTGGGAAACATTTTGAATATGTGAATGTAAGTGGCTGCTGGAGAGAAATCTACAATTTCTCCTCTTATTGGGAAAGAGCTAGGCTACCAGAGGCTACCAGATGTTCTGTGTCATATAATGTATGTTTTATGGCAAATGAAGATATATATAAAATCTGTATCCAGAGAGTTCCCTACTTGCCAAAAGGGGGCTGGATCCTTTTTTTACTCTTTTCAAATTTTCAAATTTTAGGCAAGAATTCCCTTCTGGGCAACGAACTTATCTGCCAAGTTAGGGCCCAGAGGGAACCCTTATGGGGGACTCGTAAACCCCGTCTTTTGAGGAAATCTTAGGGCTGAGGCCACATTCAGGCCCACGTGTTTACACAATACTCTCGGCTCTGAGGGGCCATTAGAGTTAATTGGGTGAATAACCGTGTTTAGAAAGTCCCCAAAGGGCTTCCCTGGTGGCGCAGTGGTTGAGAATCTGCCTGCTAATGCAGGGGACACGGGGTTGAGCCCTGGTCTGGGAGGATCCCACATGCCGCGGAGCAACTAGGCCCATGAGCCACAACTACTGAGCCTGCGCGTCTGGAGCCTGTGCTCCGCAACAAGAGAGGCTGTGATAATGAGAGGCCTGCACACCGCGATGAAGAGTGGCCCCCGCTTGCTGCAACTAGAGAAAGCCCTCGCGCGGAAACGAAGACCCAACAGAGTGAAAATAAATTAATTAATAAACTCCTACCCCCAACATCTTCTTTAAAAAAAAAAAAGTCCCCAAATTTGTATTTACATAATCCACTTTTTTGCCCAAGCCTGATCAAGCCTATTTGTGGGATCTGGAGTGAATCTGGGCTGAGGATCTTCCTCCTGTGTTTCTAGAGCAGCTTCTCCTGTTGGTGACCATCCTTTAGTGAGGACAGGGAGAGGCAGGCTTCCCTTCTGCCTGATGTCATGGCAGGACCTGTTAGCATGGGGTCTTCTTGAGCCTTTGCCAAACACGTGTTGTGGATTGCTGATCCTGAGAGGTACTATATGGGGAAGAGTTTCCAGGGTCTAATAAGTTTGGGAAGGACTGCCTCTTATCTCTTCTCCTGGAGATGCCCTATGCTCATTATTCCACCGAGACTCCAAGAAGTCCTACAGTAAAGAGACGGTTTTAGCTTTGTCTAATCCAGCTTTCTTCAGATGTATCTGATCTAAGCACCTCTGTCCCTAATCCTGATGAATAGCCCAAAGAGCTAGAATTCTGTAGAAGCACGTTGGGAAACAGCAATTTCACTCCCTTTTTTTTTTTTCAGGGGGCAGTTTGGGTTTTGGCCACCCACCTAGACATTGTGTGTGCTGCTTTTGGTCAAGGCCCCTGTGTACAGTCATGTTGGCTGTGTACACACAACCCCCAAGAATGCTTTTCACATGACCACAGCCTTGCTGGTTCTTGGAGCAGGAAAGAGCTCAGGCATTAGAGGCAGGCACGGGGGGACTGCAAGGAGACACGGCATTCCGGGTCGGGGAGCCCTTACAGCCTGCCCAGTCTTGTGCCCCATTTGCTGCTGGAATCCCTTCTGTAACATGGTCTCTGTGGGTCACTCCAGCCACAGGAATTCTCTGGGCCGGGAACTTCCGGCATCAGGAAGGATGCATTCAAATGTGGTCTGAGGCCAAGGCTGCTTGGAACAAAAGCTGAGCACTCACACTTTGTGCTCAGCTGCTACTTTGAGTAGCCCTGCTTATCAGTCCTCACTGGTTCTCAATCTTGCCTGCACCGAGAATCACCTGGAGAGATTTAAAAAAATTCTGATGCTGAGTCAGTACCCTGAATTTGTTAAATCAGAATCTTGGGTGGAGACGAGACCTGGCTTCAATAGATGGTCAAGCTCCGCAGGTGATTCCAATGTGCCGCCACCACGGAGGTGGAGAGCAGCCATGCTGGAGCCTCGTCAGGAGAGCTGGTGGGGTAGGAAGAGAGGTAGGAGTTCACGGTTCTACTCTGGGCTCAACCACGACTGCACCAAGAACCAGATGGCCACCCAGTCCTGCGCAGGCAGCCCTTAGCAGTGTGGCAAGTCCCTGGGTGAGGAAGAGGAGGCATCCCGTTGTGTTTACATCAGAGACGTCTTTGTCCGGTGGACGATGAGGAGGATATCGCCAACATTACAGAGCATCTGCTGTGGGCCAGGTACTGTACCGCGCGTTGCCTCAGTTAGCCATCACGCTCCCCATGAGCTACGATTCCTATTTATAGATGTGGAAACGAAGGCACAGAGTGGTTATGAAAGGCGCCCACAGTCACACAGGTGTTCTGAAGTGATGGAGCAGGGATTTGTATCATCCGAGGTGAAGAGTCCTTGGTGCGGCGCTGGTGAAAAGCCTTCTTGTAGTTCACTCAGGCAGGAGCAGTGAGAGGGGTGGTATGACTGGAGCTGGGGGAAGAGGCTGTGTGTGTGTTCACTGAATTCAGGGTTGGAAGTGTTTTCCCTTGGGCTGAGGGGAAAGGGATGAGCCTGTGGAGGAGCTGAATCAGCGGGGTGCTGGAGCCAGGTCGCACGAGCCTCACAGCCGGCTGTGCTGACTTCTGCCCAACTGAGTTCAGTGACATCCCGTTGGAAGCTTAAAATCAGCCAGTGTGAGTATTTACACCATAGAAATTGACAAACACTACAAATCAGGTTTTTATTTATTTATTTTCTGGGAGAGCTGGCTGTTATACATTTGCCAGCTCCTCACTGGATAGAACCCAACTTCTTAAACCCAGCGCCATTGGATTAAGGATAAGGGGAGAAGCTAGAGGCTTAGGTTAAGGCTGAGGGAGAAGCTAGAGGCCAGGGAGGGAGAAGTGGAGGCGAAGCTGTTTGCGCAATGGAGTAAGTAGTTCCATCAAGGGAAATGAAACGACAGAGGCAAACGTGCTTCCCTGACTTAGGGCAACACGGTGGAGAAGCATGGTGAGTGCTGAGTAAATGTTAATTTCTCTTAAAATTGGGATTCTTCTTATATTTTTTTGGCTGCGCCACGGGGCATACAGGATCTTAGTTCCCCGACCAGGGATTGAACCCACACTCCCTGCAGTGGAAGTGCGGAGTCTTTTTTTTTTTTTTTTTTTTGCAGTACGAGGGCCTCTCACTGTTGTGGCCTCTCCCGTTGCGGAGCACAGGCTCCGGACGCACAGGCTCAGCAGCCATGGCTCACGGGCCCAGCCGCTCCGCGGCATGTGGGATCTTCCCAGACCGGGGCACAAACCCGTCCATGTCCCCTGCATCGGCAGGCGGACTCTCAACCACTGCGCCACCAGGGAAGCCCGGAAGTGCGGAGTCTTAACCACCAGGCCACCAGGGAAGTCCCCTAAAATTGGGATTATTGGAAAAAAAAAAATAGCACAGACTGAGACGGAGATGAGAGAAGGGCAGGGACCATTCTTGAAATGTCTGCAGACTGATTGGGAAGTTTTGACCCACCATGCTGGTGATGAGCTCAGAGAACCAAGGGTGCAGCTTGCAGTCCTGGGCCGGACCGTGTCATTTCCTGAGTCTGCCTTTGGGAGGGGGCAGACAGGGGCTCCAGCAGTGAGACGGTTAAATCAGAATAACAAGGGGTGATTTCTCAGCCCCCACATTCCCTTGCTCACTGCTCCTGCTGCCCCTGCTAATGCTCCTGAGTTGCAAATCTACCTATTTGTCAAGTCCCTCTCCACAGCCTGGCTGTCTTTGGCCGCTTGCGTGCTTTATTAAAGAGGCGTTTGCTACCTGTCATCTCAAACGGCCTCCTTTATCCAAAACAGAATAATAGAGATATCTCCCTCCAGGGACGCGGGATGCAAATGCCTGAGGACAGGTTGCCAATTTGCTGCGTGTATTAGGGGAAGGAAGCTGTCAAGGGAAACGGCCGGGATCCAGGCTCTTCTAACAAGCTCATTTCTGGGTTGAGGGGAGACCTGGGCCGCTCGAGTTTAGATTACTTGGGCACGTGCCTCCGCTTTCCTATGGACAGCTGTCAGCAGCAATCGGTTCTCCCCGGGAAACAAAATTGGCTTTTCTTCCTGCTTCCCCTCCCCCAGCTCGTCCTCCGGTAGCGGGGACCCTGCCAATAACTGTCAAGAAGCCGTCCAGCGGCGGAGCTGTACCCACACAAGTGAAGCTGTGGGCAGCGCGCCTGCTCTGTGGCAGGTTGGCCCCGCTTTGCAGGCTGGGGAAGTCGGTCCTGGCTGGTGCAACTGTGTTTGCTGTGACCCAGGGGAGAGGGGTCATTGCCTCCCCAAAGGGAATTTAGTCAAAGTGGGAACCTGTCTTGGGGGCACGGGGTAGAGATGATTCCCCACCCCACCCCAGCCCTCATCCTAGAGAGAGCCATGGGTCTCCTTCCTGCCCAGGAATCTCCCCACACTTGGCTCCCACCGTTAGGGATCCCATAAGGGTCCTTAGTTTGACTCTTGTTTACCCTACAAAGGGGAACTGCCCTTGCTCTGGGACCATTCAGTGTGACACTTGGTGTCCTGGGGCTTTCTGCCCCCCGGGAAGACTCTAGGCGGTAAGAGGACTCGAGTGCAGAAGGGACCCCACCAGAAGCTCCCTTCAGCTCCTCATTCCTCTGAGCGCCCCTCCCCCCAACTTCACAGGTGAGGAAGCTGTGGCCCAGGGCCTCCCTGACAGCTGGCAAGGGCCGGACTTTGAACTTGAACCTGGGACAGGACTGTGGCATTTCCTGCATGGCTCAGCTTGGGACCATGCCGGGTAGAGGATTCACAGGCAGGGAGAAGTAGCTTTCATCTCCTCTGGGCTGTTCCCCAGTGTCACACCCCTGTGGACCCAGGCTGTCGAGCCACCTCGAGGGGCCTGCCCTGACTCCTGACCGGGGTGTGGGAGTCTTACTTGGGTGTGTATGTGAGGCTGCCGGGTCCCCAAGAGTTCTCGTGATCAGCAGGATCCCTGTTCCCCACCGTGTCCTCACCTCCACTGCACCCCCCACGCTGCCTCAAGACTGTGGGACCCCAGAGCAGGGCCTGGAGTGCACAGAAGTGTCCCACGAGGGTGGTGGCAGGAGTTTGTCCTTGAGCTGGGCAGAGGTGACTCCGGTACATGGAGACACCTGCTGGACCTGTGCTATGGCCTGGAGGTCAGAACTGGCCAAGGAGGGCAGAGGTCAAGGGCCTTCCTTGACTGGGAGCCAGATCATGCCTTGGGGTCTTGGAAATAAACCTCAGGGTAGGAGTCAAGGCCCTGCGGGGACAGGTTGGGCAACTGTCTACGGCAGGGAGGCCCCACTGAGCTGGGGGTGCCACAGGGCTGGACGTTGCTTTTTGCATGTTTGGTGGCTCCCCTGTCCTCTCACATGTTTTGGGTGGGTGCTCAATTCAAGTTTGCTGGTAGCCTGCCCCGTACCTTTCTGTTCCCTGGCGTCATCCTCACCCCTTTGGGACCTCTCTTAGACACCTACCAATGCTGATGGGGCACCAAGTGTGTGCCAATACCATGCCTCGTTGGCAGGTCCAACCCTCCACGTGCTTAGCCCCTATTTCCTTCCTCGCCTGTTGCAGTCAGCTCCTCTCTGAGTCTGTTTGGCTAACTCAGCCCTACCTGCCCCATTAGTATCCTCATTTTACAAGCGAGGAAACTGACTCTCAGAGAGGTTAAGGTCAGAGCAGGATTTGCACCCGGGCATTCTGACTCCAAAGTCAGTGTTTTTACTCTTGGAAGGGCTGTGTGTTGGTGGTGGCAGAAGTTTGGGCTTAGAGGTCTTGCCAAACTTGGGAGTCCGCATCACTCAGCTGTTCTGGGTGTGGACTCTTCTGTGAAGAGGGTCTAAGATGCCTCATCTGGCCACGGCTCAGAGCTGCCTTGGGATAGGGTGAGAGGACAGAGAGGAGGAGGAGGAGGGCCTTCAGAGCAGGGGTGGGGGGGCTCCCATCTTTTGAGGGGGTGGGGCTTGCTGCTCTTGCCTCAGCCTGTAAGGATGCTGGGCTGGGGCTGGGTTTGCCCGCTGACAGGGCTCCAGGCTGTGGCTATGAGCCGGCCTATGGAGTCGCCAGTGCCTAATATGCAATGCCCTGCAGGGGCTGTGCCACCGTTTCTGGCCCAGCTTCACATCAGGGAAACCTGCTGCGGATCCCTCTGTGCTGCGTGGCAGGATAGCATCCCCTCTGCCGGCCCAGACGCAGCCGGCCATGGAGGCCAGCTGAGGCCAGACAGCTGGAGTTCCTTGTACGTAATCCATGCTTCCTAGAACACGCCATCAAAAAGGCAGCCTCTACGGTGAGGGATGCCAAGACCAGAAAGAAAAAAATGGAATATTTGTGGGATTCTTCCCACAAATGCCATTGGTATGTTGAGGTTGTTCTCCATCTTGAAGTGGGACCTTGGGCACCTCACCGATTCTCTCTGAGCCCCAGCTGTCTCATCCAGTGCCCGACACGTGGTGAGCAATCATACTTGTCAAATGGGAATGATAATAGTTCCTATCTCAGAGGCTCGTCGGGGGTGGAATGAGATGAAGTGTGGAAAGCACGTGGTATGCAGTAGGCACTAACTAAGTGCTCGAAGCTCTTCTTTTTGTAGGTGGGGTTGGGGGAGCTTGGTACCTGGCTGCTCTCATGGTGCCTCTTGTTTGTTCTAGCTTCCTCTCTCTCATCTGCTTTTCCTCTGCTCTGGAACTCTGAGGCCTTGCTCTAGAACACAAGACATTGTAATCTCTCTAGGGGAGATTCCCCAGGAGCAAACATCATGGAAGTCTTTGAGTAGCTGTCTGAATGCCAGAGCTGGATAGGTCCCTAGAAGCATCATGGAACCGCAGAATGGCACAGATGGAGAGCTCTACTGCCTACTAGCCGTGTGGCCTTTGGCAGCCCACCTCCTCCTCTCTCTAGCCTCCACAATAATTCCTGTCTTTGGGGGCTCTTGTGAGGCCAGAATGAAGGGTCTTTGCAGAGTGAGGAGCTGTATGTGTGTTTATTATTAACATGGGAATGGTGTTAGGAAAAGCTGTGTCACTCATGATCTTGTCCAGTCTTCTTATTCTGCTGAGGGGGCACCTGGGGCTCAGAAAGGGACGGAGCTCACGTGTTGTCGCACAGTGAGGGGGAGAGAGCTGGGCCTTGGGCTGAGAGGCAAGCCCCGGGTGCTCTCTTGCCTCCGTCCTCAGGAAGCACCACGCGGTAGAAGGCAAAGGTGTGGCCACAGCTGTCAGTCGGCATCCCTGGCTTCCGACATCCTGTCCCTGCCAGTGGTGAATAGGTCCTCTTGGTCTGCGGGAGCTGGTCTGCCAGAGCCGGGCCTACATGGAGGTCCTCTCGGGAGCAGACACCCCAGAGGGGAATGAACCCTCCCTGCCAGCCTGCTGCCTTCCTCAGGGCCTGGAAAGCCCAGGCTGGCTGACGTCCTCTGTCGGGGCCTAGGGAGCCAGGCCTGGCTTAGGGAGAAGGCATTGTGGCAGGGTTTGTGCATTAGGGGAAAATCAGCCCAAATAACTCCCAGATTCAGGCCCGAGCTGCACAGGTGAAGAAGGCAGGTAGGAAATTACAGCCACTTGAGGCTTTCTCTCCCAGGGACTTGATTAAAGCTGAGGAGTGTTGGAGCCAAAATAGCTGGGAAAAGTGCCCTTTGATATGTTCATTTGGTTTTAATTTGGGGGGACACAGGGCAGCCCCAGCTTGTTTTATTTCTGCTTCCTTTTAGCGGCTTTCACTTGGCTCCTCTCCCCCACTGCCACCCCCTCCCCTGCTGGAGATCGTGCATTTCAAGGTCAGCTGAAAGTCAAGCTTTACCATGTTGGTGATGAAATGCAAGCAGATGTGGCTGGTTTGGCTGATGGCGGCCACACCCTGAGAGCCGTGCTTAATCCCGTGGGTGATGCCTGGCAAAATTAACAGAGTCTGATCGCTTACAACCCTGGGTTTCCATCGCTGAGATTCAGATTTCAAAGTGAGGGCCAATCAGGCGTGTGTTTACCTGGGGGAGTTGAGAGAAGTGATGCCCGCTGAGGAGGGTGTGGCTGCCTCATCCCCCATGCCAGTGACTGAGAGACGGTGGATGGGTGCCTGGGTGTGCGGTTGGCCTTTGTCACGTGGTGCTGGCTTTGCTGGGGACCTTGTCCGCTGGCCCTCCTTGCCTGAGGAAGGGACTGGTGGATTTTCCAATGCTGGTCACATCACGTGCCCATCCAGTTGCCCTTGCCCCCTTTGAAGTGGGTTAAGCCACTGGCAAATCCTTGCCATGTGACCATCACTGTGTAGGCAGTGACCTCAGGGAAAAGGTCAGTTTTCGGCTTGGCTTCCTGGCCTCACCCACACCCCTGTGACTCAGAAAGCAGCCCAGCCGGCTGCCTCCTGCTGCAGATTGGATGGTACAGAGAGGGGTGAGTTTCTGATGTCCCAGCTGCTTCCCAGACACTGCCCCTCAGGCTCCACGGGAGGTCTTGCGTTACTCCCCGACATGGGTTCTGTTGATGGACTGTGGCAGCTTCGTCCCTGGCACACTTGGGAATCCACCCTCCCAGTAACATGCCGGGACCGGCTTACCAGGAAAGTGGGGAGACCCAGCAGACTTGGGTTTCTTTCTCTGTGCTCACCAGCTCTTCCCAGCCCTGCTCCCTGCACCACTGCCTCCCAAAGCCCAGGCATGGGACAGAGCACATGGAAGTACAGCCTGTGAGGCAGGAGGGCAGAAGGATAGGTGTTTGGCAGCCAGCACTGTGTTGGAAACCCAGCTCCATCAGGGGTCAGCTGTGACACCTCAACTCACTTTCTAGTCCTTCAAGTCTCTGTTTCTTTGTCTGTAAGAGGGGATAAAGGTGCCCTCCTCAGAGTTGCTGTGAGAATGAAATGGTGCATGTAAAGTGCCTGGCACAGTGCCTGGTGCTCAGTAATGTTTGCTATTATAGCTATTGTCCAAATCCGGCGAGAGCCATTGGAGAAAGCATTGTAGGGAGGAACCTGCCTCTCCCGAGGGCTGCTGTGGGCTCTCCCCTGTGGGCTGCTGGCTTTTTGTAGCTGCAGAGCCCAATTACCCAGCCTTCCCCTCAGCCGAGGAGCACAGCCTCTTCCCCAGGGTCCTCACGCCAGCTCAGCGAGGAGCAGAGGCAGATGTGAATGGGGAGTTAGCCTGAAATCACCCTCTCCTCCCTGCCTCTTTGAGTGGCAGTGCACTGCAGAGAAGTGACGTGTAAAGAAATGTCCCTCCAATTCAGGAGTTGTCCAAAATGGGGCTGGTTTTCACGGCACAGTCATTTTTGGATAAGAAGGCCTGGAATGAGAGAATTCTGAATGCAGAACGAAGCAGAAGAGACTGACACAACAGCCCGTGTGAGTCAACCCACAGCGCCTCGCAAACAGCCTGCCTTGTTAAAATCAGTCCCTTGGTGCGGGGCGGATTAGCGCTCTGCAAACTTGCCATCCCAGGCCTGTCTGCATCCTTACTTTCCCTGCTGCACATCTCCTGCTGATCTTCCTCCCTTTGTTCTCTGGGGGGATTTCCCACACATAATGGAGGCCACTTCCATTGCTACAGTGACGGAGACATTTTTCTTTGCTTTGTGCAGAAAAATAGTAACTTGGAAGTATTAAAAAATAGGAACACAGAGAGGCAGAGACACTCTCTGGAACAACTCCGTGTGCCTGGTGCCCCGCCCTTTGTGGCGTGGGAAGGTGCCCTGGTGAAGGGCCCTCTCGAGGTAATTGTGTGGGAGTCCCATGGGGCATTCCTTTCCTCCTCCTCCTCCAGGAAGTCCTGCCTGGTTTACTTACTCTGCAGAGTTGGGGCCTCCACTCTGGGGCTTCCAGTAGCAGACACAACTATTCACACATGGCACTCCAGGGGTTGTGTCATGTGCGGACCTGCTGACTGCCCACCGGCCAGGTCACTACCTGCCAGTGTGGCCTGTGGTCTATGAGAAGCTTGTCCAGGATGGAGCAGCGAGGCCACACCCAGGAGAAGGTTCCGTTCGTCCCTGCCCCACGGCTTCCTGCCACTGAGCCTTAGCTGGAGAAAGACTGGCCGGCTGGCCTGGGTTCCGGAGCAAAGCCCTTTCCCTCACCCTGTTTGCTGAGCCTCCCCATGCTTTGGCCTCTCATTATCTCTCCACTGGCGGGCAAGTGGGAGAGGTCGCACCAAGGGGAGGGCCAATTACCGGGGCCTCACTGCCACGCACCGCCTTGGATGTGTTTTCTCAAGTGGTGAAGCCCTCTTCGGGGAGAGGCAATTTGTGGGGAGCTCAGGGCAGCATAATTCATGGGCCCCCTCTAGCCCGGGTAAGAGTGAGGTGGCTGTGGCTTAATTTAATTAGCTGGGTGTAAGCCGAGCACATCACCAGAATGGGCCCGGAGTCCTGGTCACTGAGGCTCATTTCTCTTCTGTGTGAAGCACCGCCAAAGAGGAAAAGGTCTAAAGTTACTTCATTCATTGGATCCCTTGGTTAGAGATGTCTTCCAGTTTGAAATATAAACCCACTTTCTTTTCTTACCAAGAATCCAGTCCACCAGCTACAGTGTTCTGCTCATGCATTTAATAGGAATAACTGAATGGAGTTCAAATTATCATAACCTAATGCTCTCTGAGGCAGATCCAACCGCGTCATATTTTTCCTACCAGGAAGCAAGTATGTGAGGCAGGGCTGGGGGGAGGCTGCCAGCCTCAAGGGCTGTACGTTCCCAGCTCTGCTCTGCAGTGCCTCTCGTTGGTTGAGTTTCTGGGGGTGATGGCTACTGGGCTGGGACCTTGAGGAGTTTTGAGGGGAAGGGCACCGGGGTAGTAGGTGCTCCCTAGGTGATGCGCAGCTCTCAGCTGGGCATGGCTCTATGAATAATTTTAAAGGATGATCAGGGTAAGAAAGCTAGAGCTGGAAGAGCCCATGGAGTGCTAATACTTTTGGTGGTAGCAGCAATCCTAATGATGATTGTGGACATAATTAAACATAATGATGATCATGGATAGATAAGGATGCCCCCTTATTGTACGGTTGAGGGAACTGAGGTCCTGAGGTTATAAGGACCTGGTGCTGATGACAGACCCTCGAACCAGTTTTTCAGAGCTCCTAGAGCACAGAGGAAAGTTCCAATGATGCGATTCATAGACACAGATCCCTTCAACAGATACGATGCACAGACTCTGGAGGGTGCATGAGGAGCTATCCCTTACCTGATCTTGGGTAAGCCTCTCTCAGCCTCAGTTTCCACATCTGTAAAATGGGGCTCTTACCACCTGCCATGATTCCCTCATAGCACTGGTGTATGGCACCTGTGAGAAATAGTCCAGGGGAGGGGGCTCAGCAAAGTGCGGCCAGGTTCTTTGAATCGTCACCCCCAGAGTGCCCTCACCTGCAGAGGGAGAAGCTTCCTGACCCAACCCAGGCATCATTTTGAGCTTGAAATGACCAGAATGACTGAAATTGCCAGAACCAGGGGTGGGCTGCTGACTGTGGGTGGCCTGGATTTGAGCCCTGTGGCTTTCCCCAGATATGGCCCTTGTGAAGATCGTGTGTGGCAGAGAGGAGTGTGCTGCATTTCTGAGCTGTCCCCTTGCTTTGGTCAGCCCACAGAGGCAGACCTTTCAGGTGAACCACCTGTGGAGGAGCAGGGGCGTGTGAACAGAGGGCCAGTGCTTTTCCAGCCAACGTGGCCCCCTTAGGAATCGGAGAGGGGTCTGATTCCCAGGGGCGTGTGTGAGCCCTCCCTTGTCTCCCTCCCTTTCCTCCTTCCTCTTTCTTGCTTTTTCTTTCCAGGGCTCCATGTAAGGTCATCAGGAAACCTGGGCTGGGTGTGGTGATGGTGCTGGGGCTTCACCTGTACCTTGAAGCTAGTCGTGGCAGGTGCCGGGCACACCACGACCACAATCATCCTCTCAGGGCCAGGTTCAGGGGCTCAGGGGATTTGCCCAATGCCAACAGAGAAACTGTGCCAGTCTATTGTCAGCAGATAAAAGAGTCACAAAGGCAGTGAGAAGGTTCTAGGAGGCCGTCGTGATCCCTTTCCCCCCAAGAGCCTTGCTCGTTAGCCTTTTGTTACTTAACAAAGCAAACGGTGCCTTGGCTGTTCCATCACGAATTGTGATGTTGACTACTTCAAAAAAGCAGAGCGAATATGATTCCAATATTTATCTTAGCACAAAACTAACATTTCAGGGCCTGTGCCCATAATTCAAATGTTGATGGGGAACACATTGTGTGAATGTGATGCAAACATATACAAGGGGGAAATTGCTTATATTTAACAGGGAAACATGAAGTAAACATTTTTGAATAAAATGGCAAAGACTTGGGTTCTAGTTGCAGTTTCTCGGTTGAACATATTTAACTGGCATGTCTGAGGGCTCGGCAGGGTTGAGGTCAAGTTCTTGTTACCAGGGATGCCTCTCAGAACCCTAGCCCACGGAGTCCATGTTTCTGGCATTGCCGGGCGCTCCCTGATCTAGATGCTGGTCTGTGGCTCTGGGAAGTTCAGTGCAGCTCCTTTTTCTCTCTCCATCTTTGCTTCTACTCCAGTGCTCGTTAGCGGCAGGAGCCCTTATAAAGGCACGCGGGAAGGGGAGCGAGGCTCCTCGTTAAGGGCGGTTGCTGCTTTACAAGAGTCTCGCTCAGTCCAAAGGCTCACCCTCCCCGTGGCATCCCCTGTGTGGAAAAGAGAGGCGCAGGCCCTGCGTTTTCACTCTAGGAATTCTTAGGCAGTGGAAACCCCGGGTGCTGCTGGCATCTGACATCAAGCAAGAAGGGCTTGCAGGCCTTACGTAAACACCCAGGTGCCTGTCTGTGCAAATGTGGGGCCTTGACACTGGCAGGCTCCATTTGTGTTACCACTGCAGGGTGTGGCCATGTGGGCGCTCGCCGTTCCTTCTGGAATTCTCCAGCCTGTGTATCTGGTTGGGGAAGCAGTTCTGGGGGTGACGCCTGCACAGCCCCAGCCCTAGCCCCATGCCCCTGGGATGATTCGTCAGGTCTGTAGAGGTGGAGGGCCTTTGTGATGCTGTATATGTTGGTTCCTGGGGCTTTAGTTTCCCTTCTGTATATGTCTTTCCTGCCATCTATATAGGAGACAGCCACGGGACTTCTACAGGTGAAGAAAGGACACCTTGGACTTGTCCCCCTGGCTCTGTTCATGGTCACCATCCCGTTTCCCAAAGTTTCATTTTCTTACTGGCTGTGCTTTGTATGGGCCTCCTGAGAAGGCAGGACCATATAAGCCTTTGTGCTCCGCTTTCCAGGGGACAGAGATTAGTGACACCCAGAAGAAGTTCATGGGCAGGGGGCCTAGGGGGAGACCTGGAATCTCATTGGTTCAATTCAGCAGACGCTGACCAGGCACCGGCTGTGTGCCCGGAGCTGTGTGATGTGCTGGGCGGGGGTAGCGGGGCAGAGAGAGAGGGAGGCAAAGCTAGGTCATCTGTGATTCCTAAGGTGCCACATGAGTAGGACAGAAGTTGGGACTTTACTTCGGAAATTCGGAGGCCATTTGTTTCAGGGGCTCTGCTCTGCGAGCTAGTGGTAGTGATAATTAAATTGAAAATTAAAAATGATAGAGCTGATAAAAGTGCTTATACATATGCCCAAAACTGTTTTAGGTGCCTTATGGATGTTAATTCATTTAACCCTCACGACCAGTCTCTGAGATGGATATTATTAACCACGTTTTAGCTGTGGGTAGTAACACCTCGTCCAGGGTGCAACAGCCAGAGTTGGGGTGCTGGGTCCTGGCCCCAGGCCATCCAACTCCGGGGCGTGTGCCTTTAGCCACGTGCAAGTGGAAAGAAGCAGGCACTGGGGCTGAGCGTACTTCTGCTGCAGCCTTTTCCCTGGGGACTTGGTGTTTGGCTGATGACCCTGACCTGGATGTTTTCTATCTGTGCCCAGGGATGGGCAGGATGCGGCCTGGTGCTGAGAGGAGCGAGGGGGTCAGGATGTGTCTGCCCACTGTCCAAACCCAGGGCTTCACAGCCTTCTCGCTCTCGTAGAGTCCGGGACTCCGAGCGTTGCTGTTGTTCAGTTCCGCTTGCCAGCTGAGGAGAGGGTAGCACCGACTCTGCCCTCTGAAGCTGAGAGCCTGATCCCAAGGTGACTGAGCTCAGGCCGCGCCGGGCCTCCCCTCCTGGCTGTTTCCAGGGGCTACTTCCCAGGAAGGAAACACCATAGAACATTCCTCCCCAGCCTGCTGACTCCGCTGTCAAACACGGCAAGGCTTTCACATGTGTCAGGCTCTTACCTGGCACCCCTGCCACTACCATTATCATTATCTACTCCCGCCTTGAAAGCAGACAACAATATGGCTGATTTGGGTCTGAGAAGCAATGGGTTGAAAACCCTTTGGGCACACTGGCTGCATGTGTGGTGTGAGATCCCAGCGAGCAAGACAGAATGGATCCCCAGGCCCGACGGGGGTAGGGGAGGGGGACGGATGGCTGTGGAGGTGTGTGATGGAGGAAGAAGTGGTGGTGGTGCTGTTCAGGCGAGATACCTGTTTGGAGCATCTTCTACTTTAAGGCATCGCCCAGGAAACTTGTAGATCTTTAGAAGGTGTGTGGTGTGGGAACCATTTGGCCAAAGTGGACTGATTCCTTCATAGTCTGGGAACATTCGGCCTGGGGGGCCGGGGCTGCAGGAAGAGATGTTGGGGAAACCGAGTCCTTGTGAGAACTGGTGTGTAGAGCGCTTCGGGAGCAAGGCTTTCCCTGGGCATGTTGAGTGAGAGCAGCGGTCGAAGCTGAAGACTACAGCATCACACGAGGCCCTTGGAGTGTCCAGGGATGATGGAAACGGTAGAGCTTTATGCAAAATGTTATCCACCTCTGGTACATTCTCCTACTTCTTGATGGGGTTTTGGTCTCTAGGAGCAGCCCAATATGTGTCATGTGTCCGGTAGCTCCCTGCCACCTAAGGAATGACTGGAGGGACCACCCAGTGCCGTTTCCGAGCTGGGAAACAGTGGGGGAGGAAGAAAAAGCAGGAGTGTTGGCTGAAGTGTCCCATATCTTGTTTCCCTGAAATGGACCCATTGGTGTTGCCATGTTGGAGCTGCGGAAGGACATAGGCGGTATCTTTCGTGGTGTGAAGTGACACCATGTCTCTGCTGTGGGGGTGGAGAGGTCTGTTTGGGTGATGTGGTGACTGGCCTTCAAGGCTTGAACAATACCTGGATAAAGGCAGGGAGTGTCCTGTTGTAGGTGACTTTTGAGAGAAAGAAAAGTGGTTTTTTGTTTACCAAGAGAATCATCTTCTGTTGCTATGGAAAGAGCTAGAAGGAAGGGGTGAATTGGCTGGAGGGGAGGGTGTGTGGAGGGTGTGTGGTGACGGGGACTTCCTCTGGGGGAGGTGCCAAGGGAGGAGCTGAAGGGTGGCCCTGTCATCTCTGATCCCTCTGTACTGTTTCCGGGACTTGGCCTCTGCAGGGCCAGTCCCCCTTGGGCCCCGATGGGGCAGAACACACCGGGTGTGGAGTGTGAATGCCTTGATGACCTGCTTTCCTTCTGAGCTATGGGTCCAAGCTCCATCATCTCTGCCTCCTCTGGGTGGCCCTGGATCCCCAAGCCTCAGGCTATTGTCCACCCAGAGTCAGAGCGATGGGGGCTCTGGGATAGCTGCGGACCTTTCAGGTCCTTGTTCTCTTACCTGGGCCCTCTCCTCCCCAAGACAGGGTTTCCTGGAGTGCGGTCCGTACACAACCAGTGGTACTCACAATGACTCTAGAAGGCCCCTTGGGGTACTTTTTTTGAAGTGGATAGTTACGGCTGTGTTTGATGTGTATTAGAAAATGTTCGCCGACATATGTGATTTCAGATACCGGATTTCTCAGGTATGAGAACCAGAAGCCTGTGGGTGATGGCAGAGCACACTGGTAAGAGCGGGGCTTTGGGGCTGGACTGCCTGGTTCAAATCCTGGCTCTGCCCCATACAGGCTGTGAGACCTTGGACTTTTGTTCAGTCTTCCTGTCTAATTGGGATATCCTAATAGACCCTCCCTCTAGGGTTGTTATGAGAATTAAGTGAGTTAATGCATGTGAAGCATTTAGAAAGTGCTCAACAGATAATACATACTCTGTTGGTGTTAATATTATTTAAAGAAATAATATTGAACAGGTAATAGTGAAGGTGGTATGCAAATAGCCAACCCCAAAGTCAACGTTCTTTCTGTGTAGACAATCCTGGATTCCTATTTCAGCTCTGCACTTGCTCTCTATGTGTCCTGGGGAAGATATTGTAACTCTCCAACTCCTCAGTTGATTCTTCAGTACAATGGGGAATGAAATGCTTACCTTGCAGAGTTGTGAGGTTAAAAATAGGAGACCTCTCTGGCATAGTGACTGGCACACAGGAGGCACTCAGCTCAGAGATGATGCCATTGGCATTGTTTGTGCTGCTACAACTACCCCATGAGCCCCTGAGGGAAGGGACCGTACTTGGTCATTGTGGGTGCTAGATGTGCCCAGCATGGGGAAGATGCTAAACAGACTCAACAGGGATCTGTTCTGAGCTGAGGAACTGGCACCTAACGGTGAGTGCAAGGCAGCGGGGAGCTGCTGCCTGAGGAGCTCAGGTTGCTTCAGGGAGAGACACCCAAGGGCGGACCAGGAGAAGGATGACGTTGGGATTTCAGGCTGCATGGAGCCTGAGGCTGCCTGTTCGGGGGAAAGCGTGGAAAGAGACAAGGCAAGGAGGGTGTTTGAACGTGACTGAGGCCCCTCCTTACCCCTACTGGGCCACGAAGTTTGCGCCCTGCCCTCCCGGGGCCTGGTGACATGTGATCTGTGAATCTCCGCAGGGCCTGCCCAGGGCCTCGCAGCTGAGTTCTTTGTTCCCAGTGGGACCAGGGTGGCTTCGGTCTGTCCTCCTCCAGCCACTGGAGTCACCTGGGCTGTGATGGCCCTCAGTAGGAGTCTCCAGGAGGCTGGCACCATGGCCAACCAGGCCTGAGTTCTAGAAGGCTGACAGGAGAAAGGGGAAGCTCCTGAAGGCCCGTTGGGGAAAAAACTACCAGGTCTCCTGACCCTTGGCCTGAGGGAATGTGGGCTGTAGGGTTGGGGGCAACTGAGGGGATGGTTACACTCTGGTGTCCTAGAGCTGGTGGCCTTGGGACTCTAGGGACCTGAGCGTGTTGAGAGGCTGCTTTTGAGTGGTCCAGAGCCCCCCTCACAGGCGGAGAAAGTGAGGGTTCCGACCCCTGCCTTGAGACTGCTGATGGCAGAGGTCCCCGTATGGCTGTGCAGGAAAACCCAAGAAGGGGCCAGGCCACCCTGTTGTAGCCATCACTCTGGGGCTCTGTGGGGTCCACGGGCTGTGCTTGTGAAATTATACTTTTTGCGCTCACAGTGTGCTTTGTGGGAGGGGATTATTCTAGACCCTGATACTTTCTTGTTTTCATTTAGTGTGTCCCCAGTTTTATCCCAGTATATTCTCTCAAGTGGATGGAGAGTGGCCATCTCTATGTGGGAATAGTAATAATGAAAGGATGGTATTGCTAGTTGTATTACTACTACTACTGTTAATTCAACATTTACTAAACTCCCCCCTGTGCTTTACCTGTGCTACCTGTGAGCCATGGCAGGTAGGTGCCAGCTCCATTTTACAGATGAGGAAACTGAGTTGCAGAAGCCCTAACTGACTTTTTTATTAGTTGTTGATATTATTTAAGGGAACCGTAATATACAGCTTAGTAAATGGACTCAAACTCAGGACTTTCTGATTCCAAAGTCCATCTCTTAATCTCTTTTAATAGTTTTTCTTTTGGTCTTCATCATATCGTGGTGAAACAAAGGCAGGGAGGATTAAATTTCATTTTTATTCTGGACCTGATTGTCCTCAGCGCAAGGACAGTGTGTCGGGATGATTCTGGCACTTACCCCTTCCCCTCGGGTCAGTGGCCACAAACCTGTTGCCATCCTCGTAGGCCAGGTCAAATGCAGCGGCTGGCCAGGGCTCTGCTGAAGCTTTCCCTCTGCCGACGGGACCCCCGTGATGATAAAAGCCCTGCCCGGAACCTGGCCTGGGTCTGTGATGAGGTGTCTAGAAAGGCTGCTGTTGTGGCAGCGGGCACTCAGGGCTGTCTCCCTGACCAGCAGCGTGGCCTAATGTGATTCCCTGTGGCACCTTCCTGAGAGACCCCAGACAGCCTCTGGGGGCATATGGCTGGCCTTTGTCCCTTTGATACCGACTCTGGAGTCCTGTACAGTCATCAAGTCAGAGAGGATGTTGTGACGTATGTGATAGAGTGAGGTTTGGTTCTCCTCTCTGATGAGCCCCAAACTTCCTGTGTGAGGCTGAACCGGTCATTCCTACACCCCCATTTCTTGGGTGTCTGCCTCTTTCTCTGTAAAGTGGGGATGGCGATCCCTATCCAGCCACGGACACAGGGTCACTTTGAGAACTACTGAGGTTAGTTAGTGAAGGGTTTGTCTGCTCTAAATCTAAGAGGGTATGTGGTTGCCTTTAGATACCCCCCTGGGAAGCCTTCCTTGACCCACCCATTGGGTTAGAGGCTATGTGTCCCCAGCCCCCATATGTTCTCTGTTAGAATTGTCATCACACTGCAGCAAAACTGCCAATCTGTGAGGTTGTGTCCCCCCAGTCTGAGAGTTCTTGAGGGAAGGGGCTGTGCCTCGTTCACCACTGATGGCACAGAGCTGGCACTCGGTAAATATTTGTAGAATCAATAGATGATTGAATGAATCCATTTCCAACTGGGGGAATTGGCTGGATATGCTTGTGAGTCTGTTCTGTTCTCTCAGTTGGCAAAGATCTTCTTCAAAGAAAGATTAGGAAAGTGAGGAATCAATCAGATGTGATGTTTCCTTAATATTCTCTGAGTAGTCTATGGGTAGATCATGTGTGGCTTGATCCAGCACCCAGACTGTCTCCGTGACAGGGGTTCTTCCTCCCCATTCCTTGGTTCCTTTCAGTGAAGCTAGTCCTATTCTCAGGCCCCACATGGTGAAAAGATGACTGCAGCAGCTCTTTCCCCACATCCTCTCTTACTTGGTCCAGTGGGAGAGATGGGGAATCTTTGTCCCAGCATTCCTAGGAGGTCCTGGGGCTCAGAACTCTGATCGGACTGGCTTCAGTCATGTGCCCTCTCCTGAACCAGTTACTGGCCAGGGGAAGGCCATGCACTGATTAGCTTAGATGGGACTTTTGCTCCACCCTAGGTGGAATGAGAGTGTGGGAAGGATGGATCCTCCAATAAAATTAAGGCTGTTGCTGGCAGAAGGGGAAATGGATATGGGGGAAATAGAAGGTATTTTCATCATAGGTAGCATCTTATGTTTAAAAAAAAAATCATGGGCTTCCCTGGTGGCGCAGTGGTTGAGAGTCCGCCTGCTGATGCAGGGGACATGGGTTTGTGCCCCAGTCTGGGAAGATCCCACATGCCGCGGAGCGGCTGGGCCCGTGAGCCATGGCCGTTGAGCCTGCGCGTCCGGAGCCTGTGCTCCGCGACGGGAGAGGCCACAACAGTGAGAGGCCCGCGTACCACAAAAAAAAAAAAAAAAAAAAAAAAAAAATCTGTGCATTAGTGCATCAATTTTGGGCCCCTTCAAGCTGAAAAGATGTTTTCCTCTTCAGTTATCTGCATCAGCCCCTGCAGTCCCGTGTGTACATATTTATCAAGGGCCCAGTTGCCCCATAGACGCCGGCTCCCCGGCTTAGCTGGGGACTGGCTGTCGGCACTGGGCTCTTGTGTGCTTTCTGACTTAAATGTCTCTCAATCTGCATGTCTCACTCATGGGATGTCGACTGGGTGGGACCCTAGAGGTCTTTGTTCCAAACTGCCAGATGAGAAGACCAAAGCCCAGAGAGGTGAAGGCATAGCTTAGCCAGTGTCAAAGCCAGGATCAGAACCAGCTGTCCTGGCCCCATCTGAGCTTTCTTCCTTACACCCTCCTTCCATTCCCCCAGATAGCATTTCTACTTTGAGATGAGATTTTAGGGCCATAAATGCAGGAGAGACTCAGGCAGGAGTCTAGACGACTCATTATAGGAGGTTGAGTGCCAGAACAACGCCCTGTAGCACAGCCCCGTCTCCAGATGCAGCCCTGAGCCTGCCTGCCCTCGGGTCCCCAACCCTGGGTCTGCAGCTGGCCTCCAGTCTCCAGAAAGTCAGCAGTTATGTTGGCAGCCTTTGCGTTTGTCATCTCTGAGCTGAGTGATTAGGGTCTCTAAGAGTAACCATTATCTGTGTGCCTTGGGAATGCATGTTTTTCACACATGCAGCCCTTCCAGAAAGCTTTAGCCTGGGGAAGAAGCAGACGGGCTCTACACTGAGGGCAGATACCAGTCATTTTTACAATTGTTTGCAACAGGAGAGGAAACATGAGCTTAACAGTTCTGTTGTGGATGGATTTGGGGGAGAAAGACGAATGAATTGTCAACAGGATGGCTTCTGCTTTTATCCTGGGATTTGCTGCCATTCCCTGTGCTCCGGCTGCCCTGTGCAGAGCCCCAGGATTTACAGACATTCCTCGCAGGTGTGGGCCTCATTGTGCGATGAGGTCCCAGGGGCTGGGCCGGCATCTGTGGAAGAGAATCTGTCAGGTGTGTCAGGGAGGGAGCACAGTCCTCAGAGGGGAATTTGGAGCAGCTCCCACACTTCCTCGTTTGGGGGAGGATCCCCAGCCAGGGGCTCAGACCTGAGCGAGCACCCACCAACCTTCTGAGTTGTTTTGAGCCCCTGTAATGTTTTCAAAAGTCCTAGATAGCAGCAACCAAGAGAAACAGCCTTTTCAGCCTCCCGCCAGGGAAAAAAAAAAAAAGATCCTGCTCAGAAATGCACTTGCGGGAAGTTTGAAGTTTGAAGCCCTCCAGCTGCAGCCTGGCGGCCTGGGTGGTCGAGTGGGTGGGACGGGTGTCCTCGAGTGGAAGGAGAGTGGAGCACGGCCAGGAAGGTAGCAGTTGCATTTAACAGCAGTGGTGGATTTGCCATCTGGCAGACCTGGGTTCAAGTCTTGCCTCTCGTTCTGAGCCAGCTGCAAGGACAACTTGGGCAAGTTACTTAGCCTTTCTAAATCTCGGTTTACTTATCTGTAAAATGGACATAATACCTAATTGGATATTAAGAGAATTAAGTGAGAAGTTGTATGTAAAGCTCTTGGCACAGTGCTTTGGTAGCATCAACAGAAGTGTTTTTTTGGTTTTTTTTTTTTGCGGTACGCGGGCCTCTCACTGTTGTGGCCTCTCCCGTTGCGGGGCATAGGCTCCGGACACGCAGGCTCAGCGGCCATGGCTCATGGGCCCAGCCACTCTGCGGCATGTGGGATCTTTCCGGACCGGGGCACGAACCCGTGTCCCCTGCATCGGCAGGCGGACTCTCAACCACTGCGCCGCCAGGGAAGCCCCGGAAGTGTTTTTTGTTGTTACTATTAACAACAGTGTTGGTGTTGAGAGTGCCCCGCCTCCATCAGCACCTCCCAAAAGACCCCAAATAAACACAAAATCTATGTAAAAATACTGTGTTTCTAGACAAGTTCCTAGCCCCCCTCCCCCTTCTAAGCAGGTGGTCGCCTTTAAGCTCCTGTTTGGTAGAAATTCTGACTAATATTGATACAGGTAATAGTTTAAGAAGACTTGCCACTTTCCAAATATTAGGCAGCTCTGGGTGTGAAAGGACCCCGGACCCAGGGTGCATGATTCCTGGTTCAGAGAGTAGGCACGCACACCTGGGATGGTAAAATGTGGGACAGGTGGCAAGACGGGTAGAGAGAAGCAGAGATTGGGGCCCAGGCTGGTTTCCCATACCATACCCCAATAATGATCAGAAAAGGAAGACAGGGTTCTGGAAGTCGCCACTGGTCAGCCTCAGGGGTCTGTGTGCCTGTCTTTTCGTCTCTGTGACATGGTGGCAGGGTCTCTGCTGACAGTTTGACTCCATCTTACAGAAAATGTAGCTTGGTCATTCATCCTGCATCTCACAGCCAGGAGAAGCAGAGCTGAGACTCAAATGCAGGCCTGTGCCCCACCCTCCCCAAATATGCTCTTTTAGAAACATGCCCTTGTCAGTTTCCAGGAGCACAAGGTAAATGAGGAGGAGGATGTGACCTCTTGACATTCAGGCACTGAGAATGGTGGTCTGGGTCTTCTGCAAATGTCACCACGACCTGTCTCTGAAGCAAAGTGCCTGGGGAATTGGGGGTCCCACATGGTCTCAGGGTCCCGTGTGTCTGTTCATGCTTGTTACCCCCACTGCAGCAGGCAGTGCCCTGGAGGCACAATTTCTCCGGGAAGTTCTCCCAGCCAACACCCTACCCCACCTGGTGGCTGGTGAGACCACTGAGTGGGTGGTCTTCTGTGGTGGAAGGGTGGTGCCAGTGCCCATGTTGGGGAAGCCCAGGGAGAGTGGGGCTGGGAGAAGTCACCCCGGGCCCCTGCTCACTGTAGTGTCTGGGTCCCTGGCCTTCCAGCTGGGGACATGTTCCACTATTATCATTCCCTTGCCTCTGCGGGCCTCTTCATGGCACTTACTGTGATTGCAGTATTGCTTCTAATTGTTTATTTGGTTAACAGCCATCCTGGCACCAGAACCTGCATTTGTTCAGTACTGTACCCTAAGCACCTAGCACCGTACTTAGTATTCAGTATTTCATTTGGTTCTTGTTTTATGCCAGGCACTGTGCTAGGACTGGGGTGCATCAGGGACTACTACAGATGAGTCCTCACTCCCCCGAAGCCTGCAGTCCAGTAATGAAAACTTGGTGCTCAACACATGCTGGCTGGACAGGTGATTGAGTGAATGGTCCAGGAGGCCTCCTGGCCAGGACAGGGTCGCGGGCTCTGTTGGCTTCTCTGGACACTGGGTGGCAGGACTCCAGGGCTCCCCGTCCCGAAGGTGGTCAGGACCAGAGCGCTGATCTCTTTTGATGAAAGGGGCTGGCGGGGAGCCCAGGACTCGCTTGCCCAACCTGTTGGGGTTTCAGATTTGTTCCACCTGAGCAGTCAATTAATTAGTAATTGGAGCTACCCATCACCCCGGGCTCTTGCGAGAGTTGCCGGGTGCCCCTCCTTCCCCCTTTCCATTCGCTCAAATTGAGCAGCCCAGTCCTGTGATATCATTTGAAACCCTGCCAAGAAGCAATTATCATGCTGTTTGCTGACAAGGATTTGCTGCTGCTCCAGGAGCAGGGGCTGGAGATGGGAAGGCCAGCGCAGGGGAGCCGAGATGCGAGAGCAAACAGAGGTGCGGGTGGAGGTGCTGCTACTGGTCTTTGCAAAGCACCAAGGTCAGGAAGGAGCGCCCTTCCTCTCCTTGGACCTCCTCTTGCCCCTCCCTGCCCAGACCTACATATGCTGCAGGGAAGGCCCTGGGAGGTAGAACAGAATGGATTTCCTGGGAATTCTGATGGCAGTGGCCAGTTACTGAGCTCTTAGCATGTGCTAAGTACACTGGGCTTAAGAGCCCATTCAGTCCTCATAACAACCCTGAGAGGGGGGTGTCAGGAGCCCATATTACAGGTAAGGAAACTGAGGCACCAGAAACAAAAGGGTTGGCCCCAGATGACCCAGGCAGTAAGCGGTGTGGTAGAATTTGAGTGTCTGGAAAAGCCTGCCTGTTCAGGCGGGTACCCAGTGGGGTAAGAAGGGTCAGCCCCTGGGCCCTCTGCCAGGTCACGGTGACTTGCTGCGGGACACGGGCTTGATAAATGGTGGTGTTGCGTAATCTGTGGTTGCCTCTGCAGGGTGGTTAGGTGGAGTCTGGTGGAATGGGCTGGCCCAGCCCAGCTGATGGATCAGAGACCCACTGCAGTGAGGGGCCTGGCTGGGTGCTGCTGAGGGGCAGGGCCCCTTCCCCATCCTGGGCAGTCGACCCTGTGGCAGGGCCCGGGGGACCCTCACGGAAGCAAGGTCCATACCTGCAGGTGGAGGTATCCTGATCTGAGGGGACTGGGGGGCCTCTCTCAGTGTCTGAACTCCCCATGCTCTGCCTTCCCACCTTCTCAACAGGTTTGGGGCCGGCCTGTGGGGACTCCTGTCTGCCCTGTTGTTGACTCATCCTGGGTGGAATTATGTACAGAAATTAGTCAACGGAGGCCATTCCCCGGGCCACACGCAGCTTGCTGCGGGCGCTCTGCAGGCGCCTTGCCTGCCTCAAGGGTCCTTCCAGGATACAGAGCACTGGCTTCACGGATGTGTTTTTGGGGGAGCAATACAGTTGGAGGCTGATGGCCCGGTCCACTGCCCAACGGCCTCCCCCCATCCTCCTGACAGAGGAGAGCAAGCTCTGGCCTCTGCTGGCTTCCAGGAAGAGATGGAGATCCTGGAATTGGAGGGGCCAGCGCTCAACCCTTTTGCTGAGCACCCCGTGCGCTGGGCATAGTGTCAGGCACTGAGGATTTGGTGAAAACAGCACATGGGTACAGTTGTGTGAGATCTCTTGGGGTAGGGGTGGGAAATCTAACATAGATGGGTGTAGGCATGAGAAATGCTATACCATAAGAGGGTTCCTTGTTGATTTCCTTAAGGTAATATGGACACTGGGTGATACTCGTGTAGGGCATATGGTGCAAAAGGGTAGACAGTGATATCTGCATCCCTCTGCCTGTTTCCAGCCATCAGTTCCCTTCCCCAGAGGCAACCAGTGTTTCCAGGGCATCCTTTATGCCCTCCCAGAGGTGTGCTCAGTCAAGCATGCGGAGTCAGTGCTTGTGCATGTATCTGATACCTCCAGACTTGTTCTTTTTGTGAATAGCAGTGTACTCCATACGCCAAGCTGCCTGATAGCTTTTTTTCCTTTTAATACTTGGCATATCTCAACACTCATCCTGTATCAGCTCACACAGAGCTGCCTCATTCTTTTTACTGGCTGCATATTATTCCATTATGTAGCCAGACCATACATTCTTGGACCAGTGCCCCGTGGATGGGCTTTGTGGCTGCTTCCTCTCTTTGCTATAATAAGAGATGCTGCTACAGCCAATGTCTTAGTTAACATGTGCACCTGCAGGAGAAATCCCTACAGAGGATGTGCTGATTGAAGCAGATATGCATTTTTAAGTTTGCTTGATTCTGCCATGTTGCTCCGTCCCACTTTCCCATCTTGCCAACGAGGTGTGAGTGGCTTGCTTCCCCATATCTCCACCTACGTGGAGCAGTATCAATTGTGCTGATCTTTGCCAATCCGATTGATGAAAAGTGGTATCTCATTGCAGTTTTGATCTGCATTGATATGGTTGTGGATGACTGAGCTCTTTTGCATGTGTTGAAAGCCACGCGCGCGTAGCTCCCGGGCAGGTTTAAGCAGAGGGCCATGTGAGTGGTGGCATGTCTGTCCCTTCACTGGCAGGTTGGCTCTCTCCAGAGCCCATTAACCAATGCTTGCTCAGTGACACACACCAGTCGGGAAGGGGCAAAGGGGACCTGGGACGGGGTTGGCAGGGCCACTCTGCCAAGGGTTGGGTGAGGAGGGGGCTGCCTGTCTGGAGTACTGGGGGGACAGGGCATTGATTTCATTTCTCTCTGGTGATGGAGAAGATAACTTAGACTCTTTAGACCAAGGGAAGAGTCGGGGGCAGCCCTCTCCCTATCAGGCCTGGTGGCCAGTCCCATCCATCAGGAGGCAGGGAGGCAGATGCTATGTTGTGCCGAGAGCTTTCCCACCCTTGGGATTTAGAGCCAGGGCAGCTGCTGTGGGACACCCTGCTCCTCGCCGAGCTGTCAGGCTCCAGGCCAGGGCATCCTTGCTGCCCGGAGCTTTCTGTACTGCAGGGCCTACATGGTGGGTGAGCCCCGCACGTGTCCGTCTAGTGTGTGGACCTGCTCCCGCCCGCTGCCCTTGTGAGTTTTTGGTTTTTAAGGCCTGTTCTCCACGCTCTGCCTTCTCCCCTCCGTGCCTCGGGCCCCAGCGCAAGGGCGGCCCCTCCGTACTTCTCGCCTGGCTCCCGCCTGACTCCGGTCTCTCCCCCATTCTCTGTCTTGACCACTGTGGTTCCTTAGCAAACTCTCTCCTCTTCATGGCAGTTCTGGGTGTGGCACTGCTCGCCTAGAAGCCTCCATGGATAAGAACAAAGTCCCCCCTGACCGGCCCTGGCCTCCAGCTCTCCTCTCCAAACTCCATCTCCATCCAGATTTGCCAACCCACCCTCCCCAGACACATGCTGTGCCTTTTGGCCTCTGTCAGATCTACTCCTTGGGCCTGGGATCGTCTTGTTTCTTTACTCCACACACTCACATCCCCTGAGACTGAGGGCAAAGGTGCCGCCCAGGAGACATTCTCCGGCCACGGCGACCGGCTCTCTCTGCCCAAGGGCCACTTTGGGGTCAGTCTCCAGGGTCCAAGGGACTAGAGTAGCAGTGGTAGTTGTGGTAATAATCACAGCCCACACGCACAGTGGGTAGCAGGCGTGAGACTTGAGGTTGTGGGTCTGAGTGCAGAGCTCGTGCCCTTGGACGCTGGAGGTCTAGCCTTGCCCTGGAGAGCGAGAGCTGCCTCCTCAGCTAGGACACAAGCATTGTCGTCTTGCCGGTCGCTGCAGCCCCGGCTCCCCGCACAGTGCCCAGCACGTGGTGGGCGCCCCGTAACTGGTGAGTGAGTGGGTAAGGGGATGAGAACCACTGAAGGTTCTGAGCAGGAGAGTGACAGAGCCGCCTGGTCACGTGTCAATGGACTGAAAAGAGGAGACAATTCCAAAGGCGTCTCCAAAGGCCGTTTGGGAGTCTGAGGTGATGAGAGCCTGGGTCAGGGAGGACAGGGGCTGGGAAGGGGCCCCCACTCTGTCGGAAGCCTTCGGGAGCTCTCTCTATGAGCCGGGCACAGGTCTGCCCACCAGGCTGGGCCCTCTGGAGAGCAGGCACGGCTGCTTCCTCCTTGCATGTCTCTGGCAGGTCCTCGCACGTGGCTAGCATGCAGTAGGTGCCCACTGGGGAGGCGCTGGCTGAGGTTGGACCTGGACCCCTGAATCCTGGTGCAATCTAGGTGGAGAGGCATGGGCTCTCTGTTACCCTTTCTTCTTTACAACCAGGGATGAGGGCCAGACAGAGCAAGACGTAGATGATGGCTTCGGCTTCCGCGGCTTCTTGCATGGTGACGAAGGCAAGCTGTTTAACTGGTCTAATGTGATGAAGAGGAGGGTTGCCACGGAGGCTCACTGTCTGGAAAGAGCCTAGCGCGGGGTCTGGGTATGGCAGGTGCTTAGCCAGGGGAGCCATTGTGATGGTGGCGACGGTGGTGATAGAAGCCAGGCTGAGAGAGGGCTTGGGTCTCGGAACCCCGCAGGAGGCAGATCAGAATGAGGGCGACACGCTGGATCAGCCCCCTGGGGACTGTTGTGTGGCCTGCAACACCCGGCTGTGGGAGCAGAAGGCTGACCCTGCCGCCGTTGTCTGCGGCCTCTCAGGTGACGGGCTCAGATGGTTATTCCTGTGCCCTCCTGGCCTGTCTGAATAGATGACTGTGCGGTGCTGCCCTCAAGCCTGTCCTGACCCCCTGCGGCTCTGACTATTGGTGGACAGGTTGGCTCAAGGCTGGCATGGGGAGTGGAGGGAAACCACTGACAATCTGGGGGCCTGGTGCTTGGCCAGGACCTGCACTCAGCCCCGTGCAAGGCTGATGTCACCGAGTGTGAGTCCCGTCACCAGGCACAGGGGTGATGAGGGGGAAGGAAGGTCTTGGGAGTCCAGGCAGTCGTTCTTGGCTGGCTTACCTGGATTAGTCTTTTCATGTGAAGGGAAGAAAGGAATCTGCTTTGTCGCAACTGGGGCATCAGGCTGGAAACACAGTTGGTGTTCCTGGCAATCCCTGGCACTCTCCAAAGCTTATCTGTTGCTTTTCCAAGACACTTCCAGGTGCTCTCTGTTATGATAACAAGTGATGACAGAGTTAGCTTGAAATGAGATAAACAAACAGTCTAAAAATGAATGGATTTGGGGCAGCTTGGCACGGGATCCCCGACCCCCGGAGTCATGGGGGAGCTGGGGTTGGGTGTGGCTGGGTCCCTCTCCCATCCCCACTTCCGCCGCCATGGAGCTGCGGGCTGCTGGAGGGGAGGTGCCAGACGGTGCCTGAGGCCCAGAGGAGGGGCGGGGTGGGCCCGGATGTGAGCAAGGAGGTTTATGGCTGTGTGGAGGAAGCTGGGCCAATGTTTGGACATCTTTATGGTTTTGGGAGTTTCTTGGCCTCACCCAGAGGAGACATGGTTGCATCAGAACTGGAGGTCCTTTCCTCGGTGGCCCATGCAGTGGGAGAGATGAGCAAAGGGAGCGAATCTGGAGTCGGAGGAAGAATGGGGGAAATAAGACCCCTTTCTAATTCCAGGCTGCTGCTTCAGACCACCTTCTGCCCCATGAAGGGATTTACATGATGTGTCTGGACGCTGCTCTGGGCGAGGAGGGGTGGGGGGCAGGAGGACGTGAGTCTCACCTGTGCGGGGCTGCATAGGTGGGCACTCATGATGGGTGTACACCTAGCAGGAGACCTGGTCAGAGGAAAGACCCACTGCAGGGCACAGAGAGAAGAGATGCCTGGTGTAGGACCCTCTTCCTCTGCCGTTGCCAAAATGAGTCTTTGCTTTCCTGAGCGACATTGCCACCTGTCCGTCAGTGACGATGCTCTTAGAGATCACAGGCCTGTTTCAGCATTGACCCCAGCATTCCAACCAGTGAACAAGCATTTGCCCTGGTAGTCCTAGGTCCTGCCTTCCACGTTTCTGTTTCTCCTCCTGGCCACGGGGTAGGACCGGGCTTCCCTGTCCCCTAATGTTCAGGGTGACCACGTAGAAACCTGGCAGGTGATTAGTCTTACTTTCTCCTTCCCTCTGGCACAGAATTCCAGAGAGTAGCTGGTCTTTTCTCAGGCCCCAGAGTGAAGACAAGGCAGGGCAGAAACCCCAGCTGACCAGCAGTGGGTGTGTAGTGTAAAGGAAGAAATTACTGCAGCACAACCTAGCCCATCCCGATGGTACTAAAGGGGGAAAGTGAAGGGAGAAACCCCGGGCCTAACCTAGAATCAAAACCTAAGAGCTTATAAAGGTAGTAAATGGCTTTTCAGAGCTCCTCTTTGCTCACTAAGTACCAACAGTGCTGGCCTTTCTGTTACTGGAACAGTAACCTCAGGGCCTTTGCACTTCCTGTTTCCTCTGATGGAAGCACTCTTTCCCCAGATTTTTTGCTTGGAAAAGCTCCTCGTCATTCAGGTCTCAGCTCAGACATCACCTCTCAGAGAGATATTTCCTGACGTCCAATCTAAAGCGTTCCGCACCCCCACTCTCACTTTATTACATCACCGTATTTATCTTCATAACACTTATCCTGTCTGTTTACTTGTTTATTATCTGTCTCCCCTCTAGGAGTCAGCTTGGTGAAGGCCAGGACCCTAACCCTCAGGTTTATATCTGTGTAGCCAGCGTGTACAGTGGTGCTGGTCCGGGATGGCAGGCCCATACATATTCGATGAGTCCATGGATTGGGAGGTCTGAGGGGTGCAGGGATTCATGGTGGTGACCTAATGGTGGAAACTTTTAAATATACTTGTTCTGTGTTGACAGAGGAATAGGAGCTTGATGAATATTTGCTGAGTGAATGAGCTCTGGTAGGGAGGGGGTGCGGGGTTGCCGTTTCAGAATCTGGGAGAAGACTCTGAGCTCTCCCCCTTGGGTCACCCCCTGCCACCCATCTCAGTTCACCTGGTGCCAGTCCAGTGAGCTGAGGGAGGAGTATGAGTGGCTGGACAAGCCTCCCAGGCTGCAAAGCTGAGCCTTGTGACGGTTCTAGCAGGAGAGAGATTGTGAGTGAATGAATGAATGCTGGGCTCCACCAGGGCCACCTTTGCGAGCTCTCTACCCCAGAGGGTCCTCTGCTGCTCAGGAGGCTGGGAGAAGCCAGGAGCCCTGGAGAAGGGCCAGGAGCTCGGAGCAGGTGACTTGGTGGGGGTGGTAGTAGAGGAGCGGCTCCCTGGCCTGTCCTAGTCTGGCCTCTGGCCTTGGTGTTTCTCAGAACCCACCAGCCCTGGGCCTTGCTGGGCACCTGCTCTTCTCTGTACCTGGGACGTTCTTTCCCACGTGGTGACCGGAGGTCCACTCTGAGCATGGCCTCCTCTGTGAAGCCTTCTGTGACTGCTGAGAGGTGGTGGCACCCCCATGTGCTTGCACAGTTCTTGGCTCACCTCTGTGAGAGCTGCCTCCCCCACCAGATGGCAGGGCAGGGCTCTCATCTTACTTCTCTGTCTCCTCGCTCGCTGCCTGGCACGTGGCCACCACCCTGTCAGTGATTATTAATGATGAGGGACGTGGCATCTTTAGGTAGCTGATGGGCCGTATGATGGCATGCCCTCGGTGGGCAGGACTGAGGCTGGGCCACAGAAGTCACAGACAGGTGTCAGCTCACTAGGAGGAGGAACTTCCTATCAGAGTCATCATTTAGGGGCCCAGCCACCTTGAGGCCACGTCCCATCTCTGGAGGCATGTGAGCAGAGGTAGCATGACCCTCACCCCTTTCCATTCCAGAAAAGAAGTGGAAACATTAGATTTTCCAGCTCCCTGTCAGAGATCTTACTGGCCCTGCAGTTTGGGGTCTGGAGCAGATGTGTCATCTGAGGCTGAGTTGAAGTGTTTTGGCCCCAGGTGTTTCCCAGGTGACAAGGGTGTGGTCTAAGGGTCCCAGCCCTGCTGGATGCACATTGCCTGACCTCTTTGAAAGGTGGGGCTGAGCAGCTTTGTCAAACTGCCTGGAGCACTGGAGAGGGAAGAGGAAGGGTGCCCGGCCCACACTATGTGTGACAACCCTTGTTCCATGGCCTCTGCAGCAGGTCAGGTAACCTGGGTGGGGCTGTGCCATCCCTGACCCCATGCCCTTCGGATTCTTCACTCTCCTGTGTCCTGGTGGGGTTTCCTGAGGGAAGCACCACGCTGTTCTCCTCAAAGAGCTCAGGGTCCCCTCTGGCAGAAGGATGACATCTTATACCTGGCCCTGGGTTTCCGAGTGGTCCCTAGGGCAGGAGGAGGAAGAGGCATCCGCAGATGGCAGGTTTCTGGTATATAATGGGGAGCCTTTGGCCAAGTGTCTCCATGAGCCACATGCCTCCAGCTTTACGGGAAGGCTGCTCTTCTTGGTCCCGGGGGCTCTCCTGCCTATGGCTTCAGGAAAGAGCGTTCCCCTCTCACGTGTTGTCCCTGACTGTTCTCTCTGGCTCCTGCTGGATGCATGTGCCCTGACCCACCATGCCCAGCTCAGCCCTCATCAGTATCATTAAGCCTCGGCCCCAGGATCTCCATCTCCTGCCTCAACCCTTCCTGGCTTCTGTTCCTCCTGCCCCGCAGCCTGGCCGCCTCCGCCCCCTAACGATGGCCCTCTTTTCGCCTGTGAGCTTTTGCTCACTCAGGGCGCTTGCAACAGACCCTTGCTGCGCACGACTGCTCCTCGCAGAGGGGACCCTGTGATAGCGATCTAGGGCGTGTGCGGAGGATGTTTGCAGAAGGCGCGTGTCGCCCTCCCCCCTATGATGACAGGGCCAGTGCCGCTCTGACCCCATGCCAACTGATCGGCTCAGCCTCAGGCCAAGCACGCAGTACGAGGCCCGTCACACACCCTGGGCTCGACAGACCTGTCTGGCCCTGCAGGAGGTGAGCCATGGATGGGTCATGGTGTCTCCCTTGGGACAGGATGTACACCAGTGCGACCTCTGGGTGACCTCACTGCCCCTCTGTGGGCTCGGCTGCTGGATGGGGCCAGTGGGTCTGGCCCAGGACCCTGGTGGCTGAGGCGTGGTGAGCTGAAGGGCTGTCTGGGCTGGTTGTTGATGTGAGCGCAGTCCCAGCAGAGCAGGAGATGGAGAGGCGCTGGAGGAGTCCCTTGCCCTATCTGAGCGTTACAGTCAATCTGGGCAAATGGGGTTCCTTCCCTCTGGCTCCGGGGCTGGGCGCGTGGGGAGGTGGGTCTGTTCTGGGGGCTGGGCAGCACTTGCAGCATCTCCTGAGTCCTGCTTAGTTCCTTCGGCCTTTCAGAGCACCTGCTGGGTGCTGGTCGCTGTGCTGGACACATGAGGTCCCGGCCCTCATGGGGGGTCGTGCACACTCGGTCTGAGGAGGGGCAGGGGGGCTTGGGTGGCAGGGGTAGGGACGGGAGAGGTATAATTATCTGTGGGGTGAGCCTAGAAGTCATCCCTGATAGCGAAGTGGCAGCAGCAAAGCCCCGGAGATCCTGGCCACTCCCATGAGGCTGCCTAGGCTTTTGGTTTTGCAGGTACCTCACAGTTCAGGGAGCCCAGCTGTGGTGTGCTGCAGGATAATACTGCATCATACCTATAATTATACATTATAGTGTGTAATTCTTAATGTGTAACTATAGTATACTATTACAATAGACACATTTTCTAGCTCTGTGGTGCTCCTATGTGTGTGATCTGGCCTCTCCCTAACCCTCACTCTGAACTAGCCGCCCCCAGCACTCCTGTAGCCCTGTCTCATTGTGGCAGGCTATGGCACTCTGTATTATCTGAGATTTAAGTTCATTCATTACTTGCTGCTGGAATGGAACCACCGTAAGGGTGTGGGTGATTCTGGTCAGTGTTGTGTCTCCTGTGCTCAGGGCAGGCCCGGCACAGGGTAGGGGACTTGCTATTTGATCAGTGATTGAATGAATGAATAAAATGCAAATTGGATTTCACACAAGCCAGGTGAATTAGGCGTTGTTGCTCTCCCATGTTCCAGAGGAAGGGGATAAGCCTCGATGAGATGAAGTGATGGGCCCATATTACTCAGCGGGTGGGTGCCAGGGGTTGGGATTTGGACCCCCATGCCTTCCCAGTTTGGGTGGGTATGGGCGTGCCCTGGTTGCAGCGTGTGTGGGTAGACCCTGACATGCGTAAGGGCCGTGTGCGAGCGGCAGTCATTTTATAGCGTGTGGCATGTCGAGATGGAAAGGCTTTGCAGGAATTTTGCTTTATGGGTAATAAAGGCCTTTATGTGCCTATGATGTGGACGTGGGTCCAAAGAAGACTCTACTTTGCTTTCTGCCAAGGGGTTTGGCGGAGACCCCTGTGGAGGCTGGAGCTGCTGGCCGTGCTATGAGCAGGCTGGACCCCAGGGAGGAGGAGATGCTGGCTCTGGGCACGGCCTGGGGCTCGCCTGGCGCAGGGTGGTGTCCATGGGGCAGGATGGAGTGGCAGCATCCCTGGGGTGAAATGCAGGTTTAAGCTACCTCAGTGGGAAATGTGATGTTGGGTAGCTCATTAAATCCTACAGGAGCACCGAGGAGCGCTGCTTCCAGTTATCAGGATGAAAATTAACGGAATAAAACCTCTAGCCAGGCTGCCCAGTGGTGGACCAGGGAAAGCTTTTGCTGCATGGTCAGGATTGGCCAGGAAGTGTTGGGGCAGTCACACGGCAAGCCAAGGGGGGAAGTATGCGCTGTCTGCAAATGCTTGGGCTGGGACTGGGGGTCCTTGCTAATCCTCACAGCTTGGTCCCCTTAGCCCGGACCAGGAAGGGAAATGGGGCTGAGCAGGAGGCTGGACAAGGCTGGGTTTGCAGAGCCCTGATACAGGAGGAGGCCCCTTGGTGCCCTGGTCAGCCTCCAGAGCTGAAGGGGATGTTGGATTTGGCCTCCTGTAGAGGTGATGTGGAGCTGTGGGCTGCCCCTGAGCTTCAGACCTGGGGCAAAGCCGGGATGGAACTTGGGCTCACTTGAGCATTTCCCTGAAAACCTTGTCCTCAGGTGACTTGGCAAAGCTCAGGCACTGTGACTGCGAAGGGGAGCCCCGAATGGACTTGACTCCTTTCTCCCATGGGTCCTGAGGATAGGTGCAGGCCCTAGTGATGATTATACCAACCATCCCTGCTACTCCGAGGGGGTGGTGTTGGCTCGAGCTGAGAGCCACGGCTGAGTCTGGCCCTCTGGGTGGGTCAGGGCCCATTTGTGCGAGACAGCAGGTCTGGCTCGTGGCAGCATTCCACCCAGCCATTCTCTGTAGGTCTCTCCTGTTGGGACTCATTTTCACAAATGCTGCCTGAGTACCGTCTGCCACCATCCAGCCAGTGTGCACTCAAGGGAGTGACCCACTCAGCCAGGTCCACAGTCCAGTCTCAGGAGACCTCACCTGGCTGCCCTTTGGCTTAGGCTAGTAAATGCTCAATCTGTGTTAATGATCAGTAACAGCCTAGGAGATTGAGACTATATCATCTCCATCTTATTGGAAAGGAAGCTGAGGCTCAGAGAGGTGAAGTGACTTCCCCAAGGACACACAGCCAGGAGGTGGTGGACTGAAACTGGACAGTGTGACTCACATCAGAGCCGGTGCTCTGAGGTGCAGCATTATGCTGCCTTCTTGGATAGGTGAAGCAGGCTTCCTTCGAGGACTCTCAAGCCTTCCCCTGAAGCATTTCAGGACTTCCCACATCATTCTTTGCAGGTGGGGAGGGTCAGACATTCTCAGCCTCACTTTACCAGTGAGGAAACTGCTGGTGGCTGGTAGGGCTCACACTTACTTGATGCCCTTTTATGGAACGCGCCAGGATGATGGGTGTGTTTGGTTGAAGTCATTAAAGTCCTTGGATACCAGTAGTGTATCATGGGGCCTCTTGCCTGGAGTTCCCTTGGTCTTGGGGAGCTGGTTGTTCACATTAGTGGTTCCCTAGGCTCATGGCTTTCTTTCTGGGGCTTCTCTTTGCTGGGGACTGCCCTTGCTGATGGACCACCCAGAGTGTTGGCTGGCAGGGTCTCATGGGTTAGTGCAAGCAGCCCTGGACAGAGCGGGCAGTGGGATGCTTGGGGCTCGGTCGGCCAAACTGGACTGTTTCCTAGGATTGTTGTGTTATATTTATTCCCACTAATCTACTTCTCTTGCCTGTTTATACAATGAAAAGATCTAATAAAATGTATTTGAGGCTACAGCAAATGAAGAACATTTTGGAAAGAAGTATAAAAGGAACACTGTCTTGGGATACCTAGCTAATCTGAGTTGCTCTCTCGGCTCTGAGGTCCGGCCTTTGAAAACTCCGTTTCTCCTCCTATTCCCTGTAAAAGTGAGAGTGAGACTTCTCAACACTAAGCAAACGCTGGTGTACTGCCTTTGAGGTGGGGTTTGCACACGTGCGGATTGAGAGCAGGAAGCTCTTCCCAGTTGGAGGATGCTGGCATTGTAGCTCTTCCATCTAAGGATCCCTGTGGAAAAGCGGGCTGATTTCACCACTTACGTGCCAGGACCCCGGATGCCGAGGCAGGGGAATGCTGCAATCTAAACATTTACATTCTGAAAAATGGGAAATCATCCACTTAGATATAAATTAGCCAGGGCTTGACGGGTTTATTACATCTTGGAATGCTTTCATGAGGCTTTCAGAGGGGTCCATGTTGCAGGCCCAGGTCTCCAGCTGGGCTTGCCTGTGGCATGCTCCTAGGGGGACCCCGCTGGAAAACACAGGCTGGGCTGACTTGTCCTTAAATTTCCATGGGCCCTGATTCATATGCGACGTGGGGAACAGGGGAACACAGTGCTGCACCCTGAACAGTGAGGCGCCCTGAGCCGCGAGCCTCTTAAAGGTGATGGGGTGAGGCTAGTCAGGGAAAAGGAGAGGGAGGGGCCAGATGTGGAGGCCCAATTAGCGGCGCTGGATGATAGGGAGGCAGGAGAAATGTGCTGAAATGTGTACATTTCATAACGTATGTCATATGACTCTCGGTGAGCACGAAGAGGGTAAGGAAGGAAGCAAGAAATGTGCAGGAAGGAAGGGACTGTATGTCCTCAGGAGTTTTCAGACAAGTCTTGGACCATACGTCCCGGAGGCTGGGCTGGGTGTGAACTCTCAGCCGATGGTGGCTGGCTTAGCTCCCGGCTCCGCTCAGCGAGAGCGGTCTGAACAACCCTGAGGGCAAAATCCAGGGAAAGCTGAGTCCCATGCTCAGCACGTTGAGAGGATCCTAGGGAGAAGGTGGGAAAAACACACAAACATAAACACACACACACGTAATTGTAGTAAGTTATGTGAGATCATTTATATTTCCCCCTTTTCTTCTATAATTTTATACACTTACATATCCGTGAAGGTATCTTAGATATATGTAGAACAGACGCTGAATAAATGATTCTGGAGGAGTTTGATGTTAATCGTGAGTGATCGATGACATCAGCTATCTTCTTCTCATTCAGAGGAAGAAGCCTGCTTTGTATAGGGATTTTAATTTGGGGGATTTTATCCCAAGCAGTGGTTCTCAAACTAGCTTGTGTCAGAATCACCTGCATAGCTTGATACAAGAGATTTCTGGGTCCCACCGACCTTTAGAGTTGGACTCATTAGGTCTGGGGTGGGTCCTAGAAATTGGCATTTTTTAACAAGTGCCCCTGTGCTGCTGCTACTGTTAACTGGGGGACCACACTTTGAGGAACACTGGTCTAGAGAGAGAAGGGTATGGGCTTTGGTGGGAGATGATGGATTCTTTATAGAACTGCCTCGGGTCTGAGAACTTAACATGTATGCCTTTTGATGGAATGAAAGAAGACTCGTGGATATCCATGGAACCATTTCCTTGCTTTTAGAAAGAGGCCAGAACCTCCTATATTGTGGGTGGAGCCAGCTTGCTGCCACACAGAGCAGCGACTGGCTTTGTGGGTTTACGGATTCTTTCAGCAGGGATTCACCAGTGTCCACTCTACGGCCAGCCCTGTGTGTGACCTGTCATCAGTATCCGGAAAGACTCGGGCAGGATGTTGCCAGTACAGTTCAATCTAACAAATGCCGGGGGGAGAACACTTCCTTGTGCCCAGCTGGGCTGCCCTATTGGGAGCTGGAGGAGAGATGATGTAGAAATTGCTGTGGGGATGCTTGTCATCCTCTATGCCCTCCCCATGCCCTTGGCTCCATTTTGGTCCCCAGTAACGGCTCTGGACCCCTCTGGGAAGCCAAGTATTTTCCTTAAAGGCTGTGGGTCACTTTGACATCCGGGTGTGTCTCTATCCTCTTGGGCTTCCCAGCAGACACCCAGACCTGAATGTCTTGGCACCTGGACCTCAGCCCTGTCACCCCCCACTCCTCTAGCCAAGCCCCACCGTGTTCTGACCTCTTCTCTTGAGAACACACCAGGTGTCATTGTGTCTGTTTTGCATCCACTTGCCAGCATTTTCACTGAAGAGTAAACGCAAAGCTGGACTGAGGAAACCCATGAATAGCTCTTCCTGCTTACAAATAGGCCAACTCCAAAGCTTGAATGAGGACAAGGGAGGGGCCTGCTGGCAGTATAGCTGAAGGGGTACGAGAAGGTGAGTCAGGCCACCTGGGCTCCTGTTGTGTGACTTCAGGGCGGCCCCTTTTCCCCCTGGTCTCAGTTTCCTCCTCCATCAGATGAGGTGTGATAATGCCTGTCCTGCCACCTCTCCTCTCGTAGTGATATCGCCACTTTCCCCAAACATGTGCAAATTATTGAGCATATCAGGGGTGATAGGCCGACCTGTAAAACTGTCCTGAGGGGAGCAGGTGACCCTCTTGAGGTTTGGGGGGGCGGTGTGGAAGCCTCACCGGTGAGGGGCAAAGGTTAGCTTGGAAGTACAGCGTGGGTTTCAGAGACAAACTGAGCACCTAGATTCACATCCCCCTCGGCAATTTACTAACCCTAGGGAGTAGGCCCTGCCTCTTAGGCTGTTTGACCTTCAGTCTCACCTGGAAAAAAGGAGATAAATAAGAGTGTGTAGCTTACCGGGTGATGTTATGCTCTGTACTAAGGTCCAGTGAATGGTGATGACCATGACAGGGCTTATTGGGGTGGCTTCAGTGTCAGCCACAGGAGAGCGAGGGAACATCTTTGGATTTCCTGTACCCCCAAATCATGCCATGCTTGCTACTCACAGCTGGCTGGCCTGTGGTTATGGGGTAAAGGCAAATAAAAATTCAAGGAATGTTTATGAATGAGACTATGAAGAGGAGAGTTTGGCTCTTCTGGTGCCTGGGTAATTTTTTAATTTGACTTTTATTTTTATTAAAGGAATACATATTCATAGCCAAGCAGTAATAAGCTTATAATGAAAAGCAGCCCACTGCCCCCTACCTCTGGTTTCTGCTTTCTAGAAGTAACTGTTTTTAATTCTTTTAGTTGTTTCTTTTGGTAGTTACCATATTTCTAGATAATGTGCTTATGTTACCTTTTTCTTGATTTTTTTTTTAGTTATTATTTTTGATTTTCAATTATGGAAGATGGGGGTTAAGATTTCCTGCATCAGTTCTCCTCTGATCAAATAGATGCACGTTAGCTTCCCTTTCCCCAGTCTTTACGAAACATGGCAGCACCCAGGTTATGATGGTGTTAATACCCAGCGTGGTGTAAACATCCATGTAATGTACTGTGATCGCTTTTCTCCTGATAGACTTTCTGTTTTCCTTGAAATTAGGTACATAGTAACCAACATGCTTTTTCATTTGCTTGGTTTTCTATTACCATTTATCCTCCAGTTCTCTGATTAAACTCTAAGTATTTTCTGAATATGTTCAAATGCATCAGTTCATCTGTTTTGTTTTTTCCTTCAGTCTGGATAGTGGCTCTGTAGGCACCACTGCTAATCTGAGTTCACCCTCTACCCTCATGCAGGGCCTCCTGCTGGATCGCTTGTCTCCTGAGTTCCATGCCTTTCTCTTTCTCCATTTACTCTCTAACTTTCAAGGAGCATACCTTCCAGTATCCTCCTGAGAAAGGGCACATGGGAGGCAAAAACTTGGAGGCTTTGCATGTCTGAAAGTATTTTTTTTTTTTTTTGCGGTACGCGGGCCTCTTACCGTTGTGGCCTCTCCCGTTGCGGAGCACAGGTTCCGGACACGCAGGCTCAGCGACCATGGCTCACGGGCCCAGCCGCTCCGCGGCATGTGGGATCTTCCCGGATCAGGGCAAGAACCCGTGTCCCCTGCATCGGCAGGCGGACTCGCAACCACTGCGCCACCAGGGAAGCCCTGGAAGTATCTTTGTTTGACTTTTATAGTTGATGAGTAGTTTGGCTGAATATAAAATTCTATGTTGAAATTGCTTTTCCTTAGAAACTTGGAGGTAGTGTTGCATTGTCTTCTAGCTTCCCATTTCTCCTGAGAAGTCCCATGCTATTCTGTGTCCCCATCCTTAGAAGGTGACCGTTTCACACCACTCCTTCCTTCTCCTCCCCTTCCCTCCACCCAGAAGCTTTGAGACTCGTCCCTTTATCACCAGGGTCCAGAAATGTCACATTTCCATCACTTCATATGAATTTTAAAAAATACATTGTTTTGGGCACTTGCTGGATACTTTTAAATCTAGCAACTTTAGCTGTAGGGATTTGCCTTGTATGATTTATTTGATAAAAATTTCCACCCTCCATTCATTTTCTCCTTTCTGGAGTTTTTTTTTTTCTTTTAATGTTGAATCTCCTGAACTGATCCACTGATTAACCTTTTCTCCTAATTTCCATTTAATTGTTTTACATTCTAGAGCAGTAGTTCTCAAACCTTTTGGCCTCAGATTCCTTTTTTAGTCTCAGGATCTATTTGCAGTCGTAAAGATCATTGAGAATCACAAAGACCTTTTATTTACATATATTATACCTATTGATATTCACCATATTAGAACTTAAAAAAGAAATTAAAAAATATTAATTCATTGGGCTTCCCTGGTGGCGCAGTGGTTGAGAGTCCGCCTGCCGATGCAGGGGACACGGGTTCGTGCCCTGGTCGGGGAGGATCCCGTGTGCCGCGGGGTGGCTGTGCCCGTGAGCCGTGGCCGCTGGGTCTGCGTGTCTGGAGCCTGTGCTCCGCAACAGGAGAGGCCACAGCAGTGAGAGGCCCGCGTACCGCCAAAAAAAAAAAAAAAAAAATTAATTCATTCATATAAATAAACCCATTTACATGTTAACATAAATAGCATAATTTATGAAAATATAAATACATTTTTCAAAGCAAAAATTTTAGTGAAAAGAGTGACATTGTTTCATATTTTTGCCATTCTTTCAAATATATGGCTTAATAGCGATAGCTATATTCTCACCTGTTTCTTCATTGGATCTGTTGTGATATGTTTTTTGATTGAAGTATATGAAGAAAGTCTGGTTTCATTCAGATGTGTACTGGAAAAGAGAAGATTTCTAATTGCCCTTTCGGATAATTGCGGATATCTTCTTTGATATTACAACAAAACTACCATGGTGAGTTCTCAAAGGTTAGTGTCAGTGTGGAATCTGAAACCTTATCAGTAAACTTCTTGTTCTCTGTTACATTAGAGTCCATTGGTCTGTCTCGAACGTGGAGTGGATTTTCCCTATGCCTGATTTTGAAACCTTATTCACTGATCATTTGGCAAATACTGGTGCACTGAATTATAGATTTTTGAAATGTTGACACATTGCTTTATACAATATCAAACATTTCGATTTGTAAATGTCACTGATCGCAACAGAAAACTATGCTCTCGAGCTTATGGTATTAGATGAGCTTCCTAAAATTCTAATTTTGCTTGAAAGCTCAAATTTTAAACAAATATTACCAGTTGTTTTCCTTGAATTGAAAGACTTACTTTGTTAATTTTCGAGAAAAGATTTCTCGACATTAAGATTTTACTTTGAGTGTGTGGCAGTGAAGAATAGGGTGACTACTAGTACAGTTTGCTGCCACCCGCTTGATTTCTGTTAAGACCCCAGGAGTTTTACCCACAATTGCTCTTGTACCATCAGTGTAAACGTCAGCTCAGTGGAAAAGGTGAATAATGGCTGAGTATTATCATAAAAATAATTTTGGTTTCATGGACCCCTTGAAAGGGCTGCAGGAACCCTTAGGTATCTGAGGACCACACTTTGAGAGCTGCTGCTCTAAACTGTATGTTTTCAACTTTATCTTCCAAACATCTACTGGATTTTTTTTACTCTTGCTTTCCTTTTTAAACTTTCTTAGAGCTCTTGCTTTGTACGTCTTTATAGCTTTCAATTTTTACTTTATATGTGCTTTATGTTCTCTTCTTTCACTGAGGGTATTAATTGTATGTTTCTCTGGAGTTTTCCTTTGCTGTTTATACTGTATTTTTTCTCTGGATTACTTCTGTTTCCTTTCGGTTGTCCTGTCTTTCTGGTGATTGTTGGCTCATATTTAAGATGAGGCACGAACATGATGGTTGGAAGTCCTCTGGGCATGGAGACCCTCAAATAGTGGTATCTTTGGGAGTTTTTTTTTTCGTGGGCTGGTTAGTTTCAAGGGGGAATTTTCCAGCCTGATACATGTGACTCTTGGAGCCAAAAGGAGAAAGGGCACTGGAGGATTTTGCTATTTTGTACATTAATTTTCATAGGATCCCCATTTTCAGAATGGCACCTCACCACTTTCCTCAGTTTTGCTTTGTGTCCCTGAATTCAGAGGATAGACCTACTGTGTTCTGAAAGTTTGGAAGAGAAATGGTTACGTGGATGATGAGGATCAAGGAGGGCATATCTGTTTGCTGCTTTTAAAGACTTTAACCAGTCTGTGTGCTTTCAGAGGCACCTGTCGCCTCTAAGTCGCTTGCATTTCTGAGGTTCTGTCCGCAGCAGCTTGCTTCTGAAGGCTGGCCTGGACTGCCTTAGCTTAGCGGACTGTGGAATGCTGCAGCCTTTGTCCACATCACACATCCATTTATTTGCTGGCTTCCAAAATAGCGTTGACATTGCTCTTCTGTTGTTTTCTTTTCTTTTCTCTTGGTCCTCTTGGATTGATGCAATAAAAAAAATACTTTGCTTTGTGTTAGGCACACTATATAATGGTTCTATTTATCTCCTCCTCCTGGTACTCATGTCTTATTCCGTCCCCCCAGCCTTGAGTGTGGTCGGGACCTGTGACTTCCTTCTAACTAGTAGAATGTGGCAAAGGTGACGGGACGTCACGTCTGTATCTTATATAAGATTGTAACATCAGTCTTGCTTGAAGGCTGTCTCCCTAGCTGGCTTTGATGAAGTGATGTGGGAGCTGAGGGCAGTCTCCAGCCAACAACCACCTAGGAACTGAGGGTGGCCTCTGGCTGCAAGCCAGCAAGAAACCCCTAGTCCTGCAGGCTGCACGGACCTGAATTATGCCAGCAGCCACATAAGACTGGAAGAGCTCAGTCCTTCCCCATCTGAGCCTTGAGATGAAATTGCAGTCCCGGTGGACACCTTTTTTGTAGCTTTGTGATGGGGTTATGCACCGCAGTAACTAACGCAGGCAGTCTTCGAGCTGCTATGTTGAACGGGAAGTTTAGCTCCTGTGCTTTGGCCTCATGGTCTGGTAGCTGTGAGTAGCTGAGTATTCAGGCTCGGGTGGCTGGAGCTCCAGGTCAGGGTGCCGTTGCCTAAAGGCTCCATGTACATTTCCTACTGGTGGTTATAGAATTCAGAAGACTGGACAAGAAGAGGGTCTCATAGATTCGGGGGGGGGTCTCCTTCCTCCTCATGTGAACCCATTCTTCCTGCATTGCGGGGTTGCTGAGGCCTTTGCACCCAACTCATGGACTATGTCGAGCTTGGAAGGGGTCTGCAGCCCAGCTGTCTATGATCTTCTGGGTCAGTGGTTGCGGAACGCTTTGCAAAATTTAACTTGAAACACTGGAATTTAAATTCCACCGTTGGGTAATAAGCACTGTGAAATGCAGGATGGGCTATTTTCGTGAATGTCGTGGAGTGGGGCTGAGGACAGCAACGTGAGCTGTGGCAGCCACTTAGTACCTGAGCCTGGCTGCTCATCTTTGTTTGGTCCTCGCCGGCTGGGTCACCTTGTACAGGTGACGTAACCTTTCTGCCCTGGGCTCCTTCACCATTAAGTCGCGAACTCCTTTACCCAGCATTTAATGAGCGCTGCTTGTGCGCCAGGCTCTGTGCTGGCTGCTTGGTCTCCAGAGAACGTGATGTGGTTCTTGCTCTCAAGGGGCTTCATTGGAGGTGGGATAGAGGGGCCCCCGAACAGACAAATCCAGGACAGCAGAGCTTGCAGACGGATGCCTTTGCTTGGTTCATCCAGTGTTTAAATTGTTGGCATTCGTTGCTGATATTTGAAAATTGAGGGCTTTTCCCTAAAAATCTGGATTTCAGACTTCTCTAGAGCAACAGGCATATGTGGCAGTAGTTACCGGGAGCTTCGCTTTTTAAATGAGTAAGGACCCAGGTCTCTGTTTAGAAAGAGAGAGCGCTGGGAGGACCGTCTTTTCAGAAAAATTAGAGAGCGCACAGGTAGGATCTGTCTTCTCCTGTTGAGGTGCAGCCTGGGGGCTCCTGAGTTTGTGACCTCTGCCGTTCAGGATGCAAATACTGAATGGGGCCATGGGATCCAGAGGATTAAGGGCGTGCCATATAGATCCAGGGTCCTAGGCGCCCTCTCTACTTCTTAGGGTTGTTATAAAGAGCGGAGGGTCTGGCCGACACCTGTGGAAGCCTCTTAGTCCTTTGTAGCAGACAGGGCATTCATGCATCAGTGTTGAGGGCCAGCCATTCTATTGGTGAGTTGCTTTATACCACGATCTCCATCCTGTGCATGGCTCCTGGAGTGCAGGAATTATGTCTGAACGTGAGCAGAATGTGGTTATGGAAATGGCTGTGGGGTCCACGTGGCATGAATCTCCTCGCTCAAACCTCCTGGCCAAACACCAGGTCCCTCCAGGACCTGGAATCCCCCACCTCCTCCCCTACTGGCATGCTGCTGCCATCTTGTAGCCCCAGGGACCTCATCGTCCTGTGGGGCCTTGGGGACTACCTCTTCGTGGAGGGTCCTGTCAAAGGAGACTCTTAGGAATGGCATCCTGGTGGGCTTGAGCTGACTGAGTGCCCGCACCCTAGACCCGCCTGAGGCAGCTCTGGGGAGGGCCGGGGAGTCTGGCCACTTATCTCACACCATTAGGCTTATGGCTGTGCTGCTAGCAGACAAAGGCTGGAAGGGGATTAGGGGTAATTACCTGGCCAGCTCTTTATTCCCAAGGTTTAATGGACCCAGCCACTGTAATTGTACCTGCTGGTGTCAGGCTGCTCCCCCCCGTCCAAAGGCCAGGCCTTGGGCTGGCGTGTGGATACCAGAGGGCAGGCCCTGTTGCTTGCCCACCTACCCACCCAGTGCTGGCTGGTAATTGGAGTGTCCAGTGGCTATAGGTAAATTCAGTGCGGTGTGGCAGCCTGGCAGCTCATCATGGAGAAAGCAGGGAGCCCGTTGTGTGCTAGGACCTTCTGATGGGGGCCATGAGGGCCTCCCCACCTTATCAGTACCTGAGCAGCCCCAGGAATGTCTATCCTTCTTGTGGAGGTTCTCTGTGGCCCGTGGGTGCTGCGAGTGTGCCCAGAAAGTCTGGGCGTTACGGAAGACAGGGCAGTTGAGGATCTTAGTCTTGTAAGGTAAGACCTGCCTTAGGGATGAGGGAGGGATGGGGCTTTGGCTCTGGGTGGCTTTTTAATGAATGCGGGAGCCTTTGTACCCTGAGTGCTCTAGGGGATGGGGGCACTCAGAGAGTCCTGGCTGTGGCTGAGGGCACAGGGTGGAGGGCCCTAGGATTCTAGCTGATAGAGCTCACACCAAAGCCACAGGGGAACCACTCTCTTGTCCAGGGAATCCCTGCACGGTCCCTCTCCCCCTAGGGAGCCTTTGCAAGGAGAGTTCAGCAGAGGGCATTTGAAAATTCAAACTATGCATCCTTTTAATCCTTTCAGGGAGCCTGTAAGGTGATATTGATGGCAATGTTTTTATTTCTTAGAATTATTTTTCCAGTCATTCACGTGAACTCAGAGCGTCATATCGGTTTTCCACCTTAAGTAAGAGGATTAAAAGCATTGCATAATGCAGGACCCGAGTTAAGTGCTAAGGTCCCAGCGCCTTGTCACATCGTGTAATTGGGAGTAATTACCAGTGTGGGGTTGGAGAAAGGTACTCATTTGGGAGGTGGGGAGGGGCTGGGGGCCCCGTTTGAACCGTTGTTCCTAGGAGGCAGAGCAGGCTGAGCCAGGGGGCGCCTTCATGCGGACAGGAGGGGTGTGTCCTGAGCATCTTTACCTGGGCATCTTCTGAGGGGGAACTTGGGGTTGCTTTGAGGGTGCTGCAGGTGTTGAGGGAGATGGGGGCAAAGCTGACTCTCTGGGGACAGCAAGGCTCGGCGTCACAGACCTCTTGGTCCCTTCTACTCCCTGGCTGCCGCTGCTTCACTTTCGGGGCAGGGGGTCCGACCATGCCCCTCATTCCCTCTGAGCCGCCTGCTGAGATAGCTTTGGTCAGGTGAGACTGAAGTTCTCTGCTGGGCAGGCTGGAGAGTAGTTGGTGTAGGAGGGCTCACCTTCCATATGGGGTGTAGCTCTTCCAACCAGCACTCCTTGATTTCAAACCAAACCATGCTCCGGATCCTGTGCATTCCAGCTGCCACTGCACAAACGCCCTTCAGACCACACTCGCGCTCATCAGTGGGGACCCGGGGTACAGGGAGGGAGACCCTCAGCCCGCGGGAAGTGAAGGGCCACGTGGCACTGGAGGCATCTTGGGAACACTGTGTTGTGGCCGCTGGGCAAGCTGCTCCCACGTCTTCTTCCTGCTCAATCACTGTTTGGCCACAGATGTTACCTGCTTTCCTGGGTTTGGACGCCTCCTTCCTGGGGTGGGTGGTTTGAGGTGGGAAAGCAAGAAGGAACTTGGTTCTTCTTCCAGAGGTCGTGGCTGAGTGGTTTGTGGAGGCTCCCTGGGGGAATAGGTAGAGCAGGAGAGAGTACGGGGATGAGGCCCAGTTGGGAAGAGTGGAAAGTCTCCCAGGATTTTGTGCGCAGTGCTGCCGGCTTCTCTGTGCTCCCGGCCGTGGGCTGAGAAGGGAGAGGCAGCCTTAACTCCCTCTCCCTAGACTCCTGTCAGTCCTTCCTTGTCTTCATGGTCATCACTATCCCCAGGGAGGGAGAAGAGATTCGGCCCCATCACAGCCATGGTCCTGTGTCCACCCAGACTCATTTTCAGTTGAGGGTCCTTTAGGCAGGCAGAAACAGCTGCCCACGTGGATGGCCAGAAAGCAGAGACTGAGGACGTTGTCCGCCTGCTGCGCTCACTGCCCCAGCTCACCTGGTGCTAAGCCCTGTGTGGCCCCCTGCTCCCAGGTCAGCTGCTGCAGGCGGCTCTATGTAGCCCCGCCGCACACGTTGGCCCAGCAGATGTTGCACTCGAGGCCTCATGCTCCTGCCCAGGGGGTCAGAGAGTGGCCCCTGCTCCTCAGGAACTTGCTGGTCAGTGGGGAGACGACACACATACCTGAGCCCCTTCCTGAGGCGGAGCGGGCTGGGGCCTGCAGGACGGCTCCAGCCCACTGCGAACACTTCCTTTACAGATGGGGCCCCTGTAGCACAGAGGACAGGTGGAGAGACACAGGCCACACAGTCACTGAGGCAGAGCCTGGGCTCACGGCTCCCAGGTGGAGGCTCCAGGATGGACGACGTGAGGGTGTGGCTGACCAGACACCAAAGACCTCTCAGGGATCCTCCCTCTGGCTCCATTGCCGAGGACAGGCTAAAATGGAGTGTGTGGGGGAGGGAGGGGGGAGGGAGAAGGGGCAGGGGAGAGAGAGAGAGCCTGGGGGAGGGGCAGAGAGAGAGAGAGAGACAGAGAGAGACAGAGAGAGACAGAGAATGTGTGTGAGTGTGTGTGGTTGTGTGCCCTGACCCATTTGCTGGTACCATTTACATTTCTGGACCCGTGATCATGTGTTTTCTGGGCCCAAGATGGTTAGGGAGGAAGAAGGGACCCTTGGTTTCTAAGGCCCCAAGTTAGGTGGTTCTCTGCCGGATTCTGAAGTTTCCAGGTTCTTCTTGACCTCTTCCCTTGTATCTCCTCCCCTAGATCAGAAGGCCCCATGGGAATGAAGCTCCCTAAAGTGTAAGCTGGGAATTCCCTAAAAAAGAAAATTTTAGAACTGTTTTTGGTGGTGTGACCCGTTTTACAAGTGAAAGTAGCCTGTCTCTTTAAAATTGAGATGCTGCTTAAGGAAGCTGCGTTGATTAAAATGGGGGAGGGGACAAGCACCTTATCCTTCTACTTGCTTTGGTGGCTCCCCAGGTAACACCATGCAACTCTAGGGCTCTTTGAAAAATGCTTTATAAGCCACTTTCCCAAGCAAGGTCCCCTCTGGGTGGCGTGAAGGTGAATGTAATGAGCTCTAAAATCAGGCTGCCTGGGTTCATTCTTGCATCTGCCACTTGCTAGCTATTGTGGCCTTGGGCATGTTTCTTAACCCCTCTAAGTGTCCTTTCCTCATCTGTAAAATGGGCGTATACTAAGAATGTACTCACAGGTTTGTTGTACGGATTAAATTAGTTAATCCATGTAGAGTGTTTAAAACAATGACCAGCACGTGTACTAAAACAATGAACAGTTATTAAATGGGAATTCTTGAGCTCCAGCATCCAAAAAAATTCACTCTAATGGTGAGAACTGGAGCTATGACAAACGTTGGGAGAGAGATTTTTTGGGTGGAGCGAGGGCCTGCCTTCAAACCCTCAGGGTCGCCTCCAGGTTAGACCAGCCCTGGTCTCGTGGATAGTGACCTTGTTGCAGGTGAATCACAACGGAGACCTGCCTCTTTGCCCCAACTCTGCTCGCATAGAAATTGAGCAGGACTAATCAGGGTGTTGAGTTGTGTCATTCTCCTGCCTCCTGCTGGGGTGGGAGGGGTGACTTGCTGTCAGCTCCGGCAGTGGCACAGCTCTGGTGAGAGGAGGCGGTGGTGGCCCAGCTGGGAAACCTCTGTAGAGCAGCTATGGATTGACGTGATGACAGATTTGAGAAGCCTTCCTAAGGAAGGGACCCTTGCCCCTTGCTCCCCCTCCTTCCTTTGTAGGAGGAACTGAACAATCATAATAAGGGGATTGCTTTTGTTAGGGCCTCCTCTTATCGCTCTTGGAGATATCCAGGGCAGCTCCTTGTATCCCCATCCTACGCATGGGATGCCTGAAGCCTAGAGAGGTGAAGCTGCTTGCATGGCTGACTCAGGGTCAGAGCCCATGGTCTCCTGACTGTGCTGAGGTCTCACAGATCTTCCTCAGGTTGGCCTTAGCGGGGGTCATGGCCATGATGGAGAGCAACGCCAGAGGGCTGGAGGAGGCACAGCCTGAGAGTGTCCCATTTCCAGTGGAAAGGCCTCTGCCTGCCCGCACTGAGCTGGGAGCTCCTCTGGTTCCATGCTCAGCGAGCACTTAGGAGAAGTTCACTGAACAAGGGGACGGTGCTGGGAGGTATTTCTTAAACGTGATGGAACTGCTCAATGGACGTGGAACTGGGCCATGACTGAGCTGCACAACCGGTAGAGCCGTGTGTTCTGCCGTAGTGTGAAAATGGTTAAATGTCCATCAGGTTAGAAAATAAAGACGAGTACTATCGATTGAGGCATCTTACGATGGGGCCTACCGCGGCTACTCCCAGGTAATCTACGCCAACCCTGGAGGATCTCACCCTACCTTGCCTCTGTAGATCGTTATCTTTGAATTTCTTGTCTCTCTGTCCCAGGGAAGAAATCCTGACTTAGAAAATATCTGGCCTTCCAGAATGTTCTTCACTGCAACTGCAGAGCAGACTACTACCGCTGTCCTCCTCTGGGCACTGTTCTTGGTGTCAGCCTGGTATTCAGAGTACCGTGGGCTGGGAGGATGTGCCCTCTGAAGGACCTCCTGGATCAAAGGGTCAGCGGCCACAATTCTGTAGCTTTCCGCATGCTCTTCCGCAATTTGCTGTGGGAGCTGCCGGAGCACCTGCTCCTTGCAGTGAAAAAGAAAGCTGCTTCAGTTTCTCTGGGCCTGTGCCTCTCATAGACCTGTTCTACATGTGTAGACCTGGTCATGGGTCAAAGCTGTGTAGTCTGTGGAGCTCAGAGGTCTTCCTTAGCAATACTTTTGTTCAACTGGTAAAGCTTTTCAGAGGGAGGAAACCATGGGCTGACTTCACTTGAGAGGTAAACTGAGGCACTAGGCACCTGAAGGGCTTTTAGAATTACAGTGTCAGGATGGCAAGAGCATCACATATTCATTCATTGGGTACTGCCGTGTGCCAGACACAGGACTCTGGGACATGAGCAGCCTTGTCTGCTACCCAGCGTGAGCTGCCTTCTGCCAGCAGAGCTCTCCCTGGGCAGAGCCCCACACTGTGCCAGCCTGTCCTTCTGACAGGCCATAGGGTAGGGCCCGTGGAGCCAGCCCCCAGGGTCACGAGAACGGGAGACTGGTTGGCACATCCTGTGCCCGTGTTCAAGGTGTCAACTCATCCAAATCAGATTTGGTTTTATCTTGAGGAAATTTCAAAATTGAATGAGATTTCAAAATACTTCTTTCACCGATGTTTCAAGATTAGAAGACCCAGGGCTTCCCTGGTGGCGCAGTGGTTGAGAGTCCGCCTGCCGATGCAGGGGACACGGGTTCGTGCCCCGGTCCGGGAAGATCCCACATGCCGCGGAGCGGCTGGGCCCGTGAGCCATGGCCGCTGAGCCTGCGCGTCCGGAGCCTGTGCTCCGCGACGGGAGAGGCCACAACAGTGAGAGGCCCGCGTACCGCAAAAAACAAAAGTAAAAACAAAATTAGAAGACCCAAAACCTATACTGTTAACCGCTCCTGACCTGGGCTAGGCCAGGCCACTGCTCAGCGCCTCACTCCTGACCCTCTCCCCAGCCTCTTGCTACAGCTCTGTGGGACTGGGCTCCAGGGATGAAACCTTGCCTGATCTTGGGAAGGCATCACTGGCTGCACGGAATAGTGTGTCGTGAGAGAGAGCCCAGGGTGTATTGGTGCAGCGTCCTTTGGTGGTGGCAGGGACACGCCTTGGAGCCAACCGAGCCTTGGACACTGGTTCCCACTTGGCTGACTGCTCTTGGAGAAGTGCCTTTCCCCACAGGCCTCGGTCTCTGAGCAGTAGTGGTGGCTGGTGGCTTATGCCAGGAGGTCTCCACTGGTCTGTGGGTCCAGGCTGAATGTCCTCACACGGCACTGTGCTCCTCCCATCCAGTTTATTAAGGCGTTATTCTTCCTGGATGGCACCTGGCTAAATTGGAACAAACCTAACTTCCCTGGTGAGTCTGCCTGCCTCGTCCACTTAGACACACTGGGCTCTCCCTTCCCCAGGGCCCCCGCTGACCCATTCACTGGGGACATACCCTGCCTGTGCTACAATCTGTGTGTGTGTGGGTGTGTGTCCCCCTCTAGACTAGGGGCTCACTAGGAATGGACCTCAACTCTTTCCCTTCTTGTATCTTTCCCATGGCCTTGGCCATGATCTGTGGATTTTTTTTGAGACCACAAATAAGACATAACTCAGCAGAATCACGGTGACCTATGGAGTGCAATTTCCCACGGATCACATATTTTCTAACAGCTTTCCTTGGGACCCAGCATTAAGTGAGTTTCAGGTGCAATTTCCCACAGATCACATATTTTCTAACAGCTTTCCTTGGGACCCAGCATTAAGTGAGTTTCAGGAATCTTTGTCATGCCCTGGCAATTGTGTGGTCTTTTCCATCCATGGATTGTCATGGGGTAGTTGTCCTCTATCCTGAGGTCCACTGGGACTAGCGAAGGGCAGGAATGGGGATGGAGGCCACTGGGGGCTCACTGCATAGTTTCCCATGGTGCCCATTGTGTCTCAGTCTTTCCCAGAAACAGGTTTGGGGTGGGTCTGAAGGGGATGGGGACAGCTCAGCCAGTGCTATGGTTCCAGGCTGCTGGCTGGGCCCACGGATGCACAGATTATGGAGACGTGGCCCTTTTCTTCCCATGCTGGAAATGGGCCCCAGAAAGCTACCACTGGCCTCTTCTGTTGGGAGGGCAGGAGGAAGCATGCACCGCAGATACTGTGAAGTCTGCAGGTTTCACTCAGCTGGGATTTGTCATCTGGCAAACAGTCAAGTATCTGCCATCCCTGTCCGTGTCGCTGCAGCCTCCACGGCCCATCCGCATGATGAAGTACCCAGTCAAGTTTTGGCAATGTTGAAGGTGTGGCAATCTTGGTTCTTGCAAGGGGCCAGTGGGGAGCATTGCGACAGAGGCCCTTGTGCCGGGCCTGCAGGATGCCGCAGGAGGGGGGCGGAGGGCACGCTTGACAGTTGACATCTGTGTCAACAGTGCCCCATGACACAGCAGGGGGAGGACGAGCCTGCACTTGGCAGGCCAACAATGGCTGATTGATGAAATTAACTTTTCCCTCAAAGGCCCCACCACTACCAGGGCTGCCCGGGCACCTTGGGGGCTCCCCGGCAGGCTCAGAGCAGGGGACAGGAGTGCGTATTGGTCCCTGATGAGGTCACGACTTGTCCCTGAGCCTCTGGGGGCCTGCTGTGGGGGGAGGGGCAGGCTGGTGGCTCCTTGGCATGCAGGAACAAAGGCCTGGTGGCCTGGGGGTGATGAATGCTGTATGGGGGGAGTGGCTGGGCTCTGGGTGCGTGGTGTATCCACGGTGCCTCCCACCTGGCGTGAGGAGGGAGGAGCTTCATGAGCTGCTGGGGAGATTTGTTTGTCCTCCCAGAAAATGTGGCTCACTTTGTGGGAGTTGCAAATGCTCCCCTGAAACCTTAGCCACACTGCACTTCTGAGCTCAGTTCAGCATGGAGGATGAAAATCTTGGCCCTTCTTCTTCCTCTTGCCCCATCCGCTTCCCCCTCTCTCTCTCTCTCTCTCCCTCTCTCTCTCTCTCTCTCTCTCTCTCTCTCTCTCTCTCTCTCTCTCTCTCTCTCACACACACACACACACACACACACACACACACACACACACACACACACACACACACACACACACACACACACACACACACACACACACACACAC